>NC_055992.1:94269708-94578629 GCF_018446385.1 Zingiber officinale | reverse complement strand
TCCACTTCGTCATTCTGAAATGCATCAGTAGCCTGAGTGATATTCGACATTTCTATAATCGAGTGAGACTTTATTCGACAAACAGACAACCATTCGCTTGGCCTTCTTCTCTTTGTAGGGTATTCAAGATAGAAAACCTGTGCTACTTGTACCCCGAAAATAAAAGGTTCAAACTTGTTGAACCTTTTGTTTGCATTAACCTCAACTAAATTATACTCTAAATGTATTCTGGTACCTATTCTTGGGGTAGAATCATACCATGAACATTTAAATAGCACACACCTCTTAATAGGTAATGTAGGATATTCAACTTCTATGATTTCCTCAAGTCTACCATAGTAATCATACTGAGTGTTATTATTGTCCATAGATCCTTTGACACAAACACCAGAATTATAGGTTAATCTCCGTGAATCTCGTAGTGTCACGTGAAATTTGAGGCCATTAACATATAAACCAGAGTAGACCTTTATTTTACGAAAGGGTCCTGATGCAAGATTCATGATCCTATCATCTGTCACATTTGATATTCTATGGTCTTTAACCTACACAATTAGTAGACATTAGAACACTACTTAACACACGAACTTAAATACTTAATAAAATCTCCAACTTACATATATTTCAAACCATAATGCAAATTCAACCTCTAACTTTTCAGCTACACCATCTGCATCCATTGATGGATTTTGTAGATATAGTTGTTATTCATATAAGCTGGAAAAGAAGGTAATTTTAAGGTAAATAAGATATCAAGCAACAAATTGAAAGGGGGATATTTTTTTAATTAGAGAAGTCAACTTACTTTATGTATGGTTTGACCTCTTCACAATTTAAGAGTATGTATGTTCTTGCAGCATGATATTCTTCTGGAGTTAAGAATCTAGAAATAGATGCACCCATTGTTTTGTCAGGAAACTTAAAAATAGAAAGCATCGAATGGTCTATTTCTTAAGCATCATCATAATTTCTAGGAACCTTGTGATGTCTAGCTTTGACATTATCAGCAAAATAATAGGAGCAGAAAGAAGATGCTTCTTCAACCAGATAAGCATTACATGGTAAGCCCTCAACTCTTGCTTTGTTACGAACATTATTCTTTAATTTTCTCAAAAATCATTCGAATGGATATATCCATCTATATTGCACAGGACCAGCTATTTGTGCCTCATATGGAAAATGTACCGGCAGATGTTCCATTGAATCAGAAAAACTGGGTGAAAATATACGCTCTAACTTACATAATATGAGAGGAATGTCTATGTTTAGCCGAAGCATATCGTCCATCGTAATACACCTCGCTGCCAAATCTCTAAAAAATAGACTTAATTCTGTGAGAGCTTGCCAAACATTATACGGAAGTAAATCATGGAAAGCGACTGGAATAAGTCTTTGCATAAATACATGACAGTCATGACTTTTCATCCCAAACATCTTTAACCTATTCATATTCACACAACGAGTCATATTTGAGGCATACTCATCTGGGAATTTTACTTCCTTCAACCAACTACATAAAGCCTGCTTCCCATCTTTGTCTAATGTATAACAAGCCTTTGGAAATCTATTAGTTGTTTCATTTTGATGCAACTCTGGTCTGTTTACTAATTGTTTTAATTCTTCACGAGATTTTGCAGTGTCCTTAGTTTTTCCAGGCGCATTCATCACAGTGTTAAAGATATTATCGAAGAAATTTTTCTCAACATTCATGACATCTAAATTATGTTGAATGAGTAGATACTTCCAATAGGGGAGTTCCCAAAAAATACTCCTTTTTTTCCAACCACACTGGCACATCCTAACAATGTATCTATTTATCTCATCAGAACCAGATTGAGATACTGGTAGAAATCCATAACTGTCTATTTGTTCAATGATTTCTTCATCTGATATATGGAATGCTGGAGGAGGTTTTCTGACTACAACATTTTTTAGGAAATTTTTCTTATTCCGCCTGAAAGGGTGATCAATAGGTAAAAACTTCCGGTGATTATCAAACCAGGATATTTTCCGACTACAAGGTAATGAAAAGACATTAGAATCTGTCATGCAGTGTGGACAAGCTAATTTACTCGCTGTACTCCATCCTGCCAACATTGAATATGCTGGGAAATCACTGATCATCCATAATAATATAGCATGCAATCTAAAATTACTTTTACTTGCAACATCATAAGTCACTGACCCTACATTCCATAAATCATTTAATTATGCAATTAAAGGTTGCAAGAAAACATCTATCTTCTCTTTGGGATTGGTTGGACCAGGAATAAGCACAGTAAGAAACATAAATTCATCTTTCATGCACATCCAGAGTGGTAAATTGTATGGTGTTAATATAACTGGCCAGGATGAATATTGCTGTCCCGATTGACCAAATAGTTGAAATCCATCAGTGGAAAGTCTCAATCTCACATTACGTGGTTCCATTGCAAACGAAGGAAATACAGTATCAAGATGTTTCCATGCAGAAGAATCACAAGGATGACACATAATACCATGTTCATGATGTCACGTCATGTGACAAGTTGTAGCGCAAGATGCATACAAACGTTGTAATCTAGCAGTTAAAGGAAAATAATACATCACTTTCCAAGCAATAGTTTTCTTCTTCTTCCCTGGTATGCGGGTAACATTCTTATAACGAGGGTGAGTACAGATTTTGCATTCACTCAGTTCGCTATCTTCATGCCAAAATATCATGCAGCTGTTTACATAACAATCAATTTTCTCTACTGGCAAACCTAAACCTCTAACCAATTTCTTGGTACTGTAAAAACTATCTGTCATTATGTTGTCAGCAGGAAGTAACTCTGACATTAATGACATATATCATCATAACATCTTTCAGAAAAATGATGTTCTGCTTTCATATTCAACAACCTTACAGTAGCTGATAATTGCGAGTGACCTGAGGGAATGCCTTCCCGCACTTCTCTTTCACTAGCCTTTAACATTTCATATAGTTGCTGATATTCAGGTACAGGTGTTTCGTTTATATTGGAATAATCAACTGCGACATTCATTGCATCGTGAACCATTGATTGCATTCCAATATCATAAGTTGATGAGTCATGTGCAGTAAAAGTTGTGCCAGATGATGAACCACCGGAAGGCCAATTGGTTCATACAAATAAGGTTCTCCATGACAGTACCAATTGTAGTAATTTGGCACAAAACCATTCCTATATAAATACATTTTTACAGTATCTTCATCACGGAAAGCTCTATTTTGACATTTTTTATGATTGCATAGACACTTTAATTTTGCACCATTCATAAATTCTGGATGACTTTTAGCATAGTTGACAAATTCTTCAACTTCAGCAATAAAATCATCTCTAATAAATCCATTTTCTAATCGATTGTACATCCAAGCTTTGTTCATAGACATTTTCACCTAAAACTAATAAATTGATAATTAGAAATTATCTTAGATTAACGTATAAACACAAAACAAACAAAAGAATGATATTATGTTACAGATTAAGATACAAACATAACATATATGTAAATTAAACAATGATAAATAATATAAAATACAATAAACTAAATTATACCTGAAGATGTGAATGTGTACCGGAGAAGAGCAGCAAATGCTATCTGTTTACAAAATAAAAATAATTTAGTACAAAAATTATCAAAAAATTAGCAAGTAGAAACACGACCGACACAGGCCAGCACAACAGCAGATGGGTTATCTTCCCATCTTTCATCCACTTACAAGACTCAGGATCCCGATTCGCACATACTTTACCCCATCCGACAATTGCCTTAATTGCCTCTCAACTTCTCTCCCGTCGCACAAGATTTAATTGGTCAGGGTTTCGATCGGTGCTGACTTGAAATCACTAGTTCTCCAAGGAAATAGATTCAAACCTCTCGCGAAAATGAGTAGACTCTAATACAACTAAAGTAGAGGGCCCTCTCGTTAGGACATGAATCATGCAGTACACGGGACCTGCCCTAATAAGGGAGAGAGTTTAGAGCTCTTATAACATAAATAGTAGTAGGCCTACATAAAGGACTGGTTTTTCCAAAGAACCATAGATAAAAAATTATGACCTATCAAAGCTATAACTTGTAACCATTATAATTTCATAGCTAATACAAAGTGTATATTGGATAAATTTTAAGAGATCATAATTTTTACTCAGATTGAACCACGAGAAACACAATACATTAAATCAAAGATCTCTGAACAAGCTTCGATTTAATATATTGTACGTTTCATAATTCAATCAAAATCAAAAGTTATAATCTCTTAAATTTGAACTTATAGTTGTAGTAACTATAATTTCATAACTGCTGAAACTGAATTACTGCACAGTTATAACAGTTACGGTTTCGTAACTACTACAACCCGTGAATGCTGGGTAAACTTTGGAAGGTCATAATTTTTAATTCAGATTAAACCACAGGACACATAATATATCAAATCAAAGATCTTTGAACAAATTTCGATTTAATATATTGTGCGTCCTATGGTTAAAACCGAATCAAAAGTTATAATTTCTTAAATTTAAACTTGTAATTGTAGTAGTTGTAGCTTTATAATCACTATAACTGAAATGCTGCATAATTATAGTAGTTACGATTTCGTAGCTTCTGCAACGTAATTTGATTTAAGTGGGAATATAAGCAACAATGCACATGCCAAAGGATAATTTGATTTAAGTGGGAATATAAGCAACAATGCACATGCCAAAGGATATTTATGTCATTTTATAAGGGGTTGGACGCTCTTCTAATAAAAAATCAAAATGGGACATAGTCGGAAAAAAAACAGATGCCCTCTTAACTGTTGCAAACAAAAAAAACAGCATGATAAAATTGTAAATACTTCTCTGTCATTGGAGAAATATTATGGATATACTTCTCTGTCATCCATTGGAGAAATATTATGGATGTTCCTGTCATTGCTACTTGGATTTGCATCGAGTTCCTATCATTTCTTTTCCCTCTGCATCAGGAAGAATCACAAAGATATCTGGCTGGAGTTCATTGGAATTAGTAAACATGAACGAAGAATCACAAAGATATCTGGCTGGAGTTCATTGGAATTAGTAAACATGGACTGACAACAGAACATGAGAAGGTATTTGGGCAAAAAAGGGTTAGAAGTTAAGGTATAAATACAATTTAGAACGGGGCCAACTGTCGTTAGTGTACACATACCTGACTAGACTAGAGTAGATCTTACATAGCCTTTGCCAAAGAAAGTTTCAGAAATAGCTTACATTTAAGCATGGAACTCAATTAAGATTCACTAACAACGGTTTCAGTTTAAACGAGCATTTCATTAGAACTACAAGATCACAGGCCAAAGAACCCGAGCTCACTAGCTCTCTCCTTCTCAAAGGTCTCAAAGTATTGATATATGATCGTAACAGCAAGAAGGATTCCAGTCCCCGAACCAATTGCACCCATGAAATCTGCTAGAACTGTCAGTGCACCAATGCACACGCCACCAAATGCTGCAGCAGTAGGGATGTAGCGGTTCAGTTCCTTCTGTAAATTGGACTCGCGATGACCCGGCATAACCATTTGTTGTTCCTGCATAACACCAAATTTTGATAACAATTAATAAAAATCAGAATCTAGGAAAAGCTTACACATCTAACCCAAGCTAATATATAGAATTTGATGGATACGATAATGAGCTCGAAGCATCCAAATCAATAAAGTACTTCCAGGTTTTGTATTGCCAATGTATGTATATGTCAGGAAGCAACAGTTAATGTAATGAGATAATGTTACTAGGGTACCTTAAGTTGCTTGGCTACATCCCTTGCAGAGGATCCAGAAACTTCTATCCAAGTTTTGGAGAAAAGTGCACAAGCTGAGAGCATGAAGACTATATAGAAAAGTGCATGAAATGGATTCGCTGCCATATCCGCCAAGCTGCATAGTTGAGTTCCAAATTGAATATAAGAAGCATTACAAGAATATAAATGGTTAGAATGGAGAGAGATCACGACCTTGATGGAGCAGTGATGTAGTAAGCTAAACCGCCAACAGGAATGGATTGACCAGAATACTCTGATTCTTTCCACTTACCCAGCAGGTTGACGAGGAAATTTCCACTGTACCTCCTGTATAACAACTGCAGTGAACATATAAGAGTTCAGATATATGGGATATAGGGGCAGCATTAGTCTTAGAGCTGCATGGTGTACCTGGGAGATGAAGTAAAGGTTTGAGACAAGAGCAGACTGCAAGATGATGGGCATATTGGAGGTGTAGAACAACTTGATAGGGTAAGAGCCTTGCTGCCCTCGAGCATTCTTCGACCTCACAGGCAACACAACCCGGAAACCTTGGAAATAAATGACAATTAAAAAAACCAATACTGTAGCGAGTAAGTTGGTCACATTTGGAAGATTCTGACGATAGAAAGCCTCGCGAAGGGCACGAACTTTGTCTGTTCGGGTAATCAGTAGATGGAATAGGGCAATAACAGCACCTTCAAATTCAGCACCACGCCCACTATTGATGGTTGTCGGGCTAAATGCTTTCCAAATTATATTTTCACTGAAAAATGGAAGAACTGAATTAGGATTAACCACTATATGAAGGTAAGCATGGAAGAGTTGAGAGATTTACCAGATATTGGTAGCTATGAACAAAGAAATACCAGATCCAAGACCATATCCTTTCTGCAAAAGTTCATCCAAACAGATGACAATGATGCCAGCAAAGAAAAGTTGAAGGATAATGAGAATAGCATTCCCAGTCCCAAGTTGACTGACACTGCCATACATTCCAGATAGAACATATGCAACTGCCTCTCCAATGGCAATTAGAATACCAAGTAACTTTTGCGCACCATTTCTGGAAAAGGGAAAAACAATCATATAACTATATTGAATAACATCATGATGAAATCTAACATTCAATTTTTCTGAAGATATCAATTTCTCTCAGCGGAAAAGATGGGAACAATTTGTATATTCAGGGTTTCTTTGAAAAAAGAATTTGAATATTCTACAGAAAGTCCATGAAACTAAGATAATTGGTGTTATGTTATATTCCCTTATAAACAGTGTGAATTTAATCACAGTGAAACAAAGTAACAACAGGAAAACATATTGCTGAAAATGGTGTGATATTTTCTTTCCAAACAAACTTTCTGAAGAGCTTCCTGCAATGACCTAACATCATGAGTTCTCTCTTCAATGTAAGAGAATGATGTGATCTGAAATCCACTAATGACTGATCAATATTTGCAAAGGCATTTTATCAGAAAGACAAGTCTACATTATAAAAAATGACACCATTTCAATTGCTTGTGTGAATGTGATGGTTGAATAAGACATTAATCTAAAATTGAAAAGTGTCAATTTTCTTTACAACAACCAATCTTTATTTACTAGGTGGGGTCGGTTATATATATCCTTCTACGCTATTAGGCTTTATCCCCCCTACTATATCATCATTTATATTTAAATAAATTTTATCTTATTTTATTGTTGCTAAGTCTTTTTTGATCTTCCTCTTCCTCATTTGATATGGGCATTTGTCATAATTTCACATCGCCTAACTTGACATGTTTGTATCATTTTAAACACGTCTCCCAGAGTTTTCCTTCATAGCCCAACATTCAATTCCATTTAGCTCATGTGTCTGCACATCCACCTTTAAAACTTAAAAAATCTTAAGCTAGGAAATCTACAGATCTTATGGCAAAGAATTACATCAATCTAACTGATTGGTTGGTCCAGCTCGATAGAATTATTGTATAAATTGGCTAACTCCTTCATAGCTTGTGTTTTATTGATCAAGTACAGCTCAATTTCTATGGAATCATTATAATTATCTCTTGGTTGGTCCAGCTCGATAGAATTATTGTATAAATTGGCTAACTCCTTCATAGCTTGTGTTTTATTGATCAAGTACAGCTCAATTTCTATGGAATCATTATAATTATCTCTTTATTAGAAGATAATAGATTTTCCTTAGCACATTAAGATTATTCTTTATTCTTGTATTCACTATGTATAGCAAAATGGAAAACATTGGTATAAGAAAACTATATTAGAGATAAAATGTGTGGACAACCCATTTATTTATGTTGCACACCCCTTTGTGTGTGACTGTAGGCACCTGCCACCAGGTTGGCGGCAGTGCCCGCGAGGGACGGCAGCTCCCTGCGAAGGATGGCATTGTGGCAAGGAACGACATTAAATGAAAGGGATAGCAGCTCCTTGCGATGGACGACGTCTTGGACGGAGGAACGGTGTCTCGGTGAGGGAAAACCTAATTTCGGAGAAGCATGAGAGGGAAAGCGTCGCGAGAGGAAAAGGAAAGAAAGGAAAGCAACGAAGATAAAAGAAAAAAAAATAGCAAAAAAGCTGACTAGCACCTGCCACGGTGGCAGGTGCCCACAGTCACACGCAAAGGAGTGTACAACATATCACCCCTATATATATATATATATATTCATGAAAGTTATTAGCTATTCAATCATGGTGATTCATGGAATACATTAATTGGATTGCATAGAAAGATGACAAGTAATTGGATGATAAGAACATATGGTGACCTTCAATGGGCCATTAAGTTTTAAAGATGAAATGAATACTTGCGATGAAAAAGGAAACCGGGTTGTAGATATAGATATTATAATATAGATAGGCTCTTATAATATAATCAAGAATGTAATTGTACTTTATAGCTACATCCTCACATGTGCTCCTTTTTTCCCCTTCCCCACCATGCCAATTTGTGCATTAAGCTTATACAGCCTAAATAAGAAAGACTAGCATAATCCAACATCAAACTAAATTATTCAATCAATTAGTTCAAGATCCTTACAAGCCTATTTACACACTATACACATTAAAACAGTTAAAGGTAAACAAAGAAATAGTTGGTGACAAATTCCAATATGTAAGGTGACAATACAATGATGGACTAATTTGACTTGGCAGTTAAAGATGAGTATTATTCCCTTGAAAAAAATAAATAGACATTAAGCTAAATATCCAATAAAGTCAGTAGTAATATTATCACCATTCAAATACAAATAGCTTGAATGCTTCTTCCAATAAAGATGGTAACAATAAATAGAATAAGGTAACTGAGGTTGTTTGACATTTATATGGCAACACTAGAATCAGGTAGCTTCAGCATGTATCTACTACCTAAAATAGCAAAATGTCATAACTGGTTTATGCAAATCTCAATGAGGAAAATTCCCAAATAATAAATAAGCAACACTTACAAAAGAGCACGATCCTCTCGAACACTGTTATCGACTTCAATGATCTTGGAACCAACCAGCAGTTGCATCACCAACCCAGAAGTCACTATTGGAGTAATTCCAAGCTCCATAACAGTTCCACGATTTGAGGCAAGAATAACACGCATCCAGTAAAAAGGATCGGCTCCAGTGGTTGAATGGATGCCATAAAGTGGAAGTTGACTGCAAACGAGAAAGATAAAGAGAGAGATAACAGTGTAGATGACCTTTTCTCTAAATGGAATTTTTCGATCAGCACTTTGAACTTCAGGCAGGAAAGCCAAAAATGGCCTAACAAGATGGAGCACTCTGAATCCTCCTGCCATATCCCAGAATCCTGGCACAGCAAACAACTTCATAACAGAAAGAACAAAAGTCCATAATAAACCTGACACAGCAAACAACTTCATAACAGTATGAAAAAAAAAATCCGTTATAAATGCACGCAAAATCATTACTACTGCCTTGTTCTACATAAAGTAATAAAATTGTACACAAGACAATGTTTTGAAAACTCAACCAAAGATCTAACCTGCAAAGCTAGTGATTCCATACAGTTGAAGTCAAACAAGTTGACTGGGAGTAATATAATAATTATAAATTATGTTTTCATGTGTCAAATATTCTTACATGAGTTAAGTAAAAAATATTTAAAACTACAATACATTATTTTAAATAATACAAAATTTATATATACAATTTTTTAAAAAAATATAAATAAATTCAACATAATATAATAAACATATATAGTTCAAAAAATATTGGTAGTAATTTTTTTAGGAAAAAAATATAATATGTTGTGTGTGTGTGTGTGTGTGTGTATATATATATATATATATATATTCAAACTTACAACAAAAAATACACATTTTAAAAAAATATATATAATATGTATATATTACTGAAAAATACATATTTGAAAAATAAAAATAAGACTAAATTATATATATATATATATATATATATATATATATATATATATATATATACTGCAGAACCAGATAAAGTAACCTTAAGAAAAAAAAAATCAAACTTTAATGCTAGGAATTAAAACCATGGCCTTCAACCACGCCTATAGTTTCTTAATTCCTAAGCCAAAGAACCTTAAGTTGCACTATATTACTGGTTCCAGGTTTATACAGATATTTATTCAGTTGTGTGGGTGTGGGTGAATTTTTCCTTCAGACTCTGATACTGTATATTCACGGCCAAAAGTCCCTGTGATCTCGTTTTGTTCTCAGAATTTTTTATACTGATGGACAGGATTTTCATCCAGTTCCCAGTTTAACCAATTGAATGGCAGTTCCAGTCCAGGTTTGAAAACACTAATAAAAGATTGAGATATGGACATACATTGCAACTATCCAGGTGAAAGATAAAACAATTTAGACCAGATGAAAGACACTTGAGCATGGGTAACTTAGCAAGATATCTTTATTGTCAATGTCTTACTAAATGTCATGGAGAAATTATGCTCGAGAACATAAAGAAAATTTTATTTGTAAAATTATGATAAGAAGTTCCCTACGGACTCTGGTATTCTATCAGCTGCCAAAAGTTGACTCTGATCTCATTAAAAAAAAAAAGACAGCCCAGTGCATGAAGCTCCTGTCATGCGGGGTCCCGGGGAAGGATCCGCAGCCTTACCTGTTTTTTGCAAGAGGCTGTTTCCAAGATTCGAACTCGTGATCTTTTGATCATATGACAACAACTTTATTGTTGCGCCAAGGCTCCCCTTCCTTGACTCCGATCTCATTCCATTATCAAAATTTACACTAATAATTACAGAAATTATGTTTGAGGACAGAAAAGAGAATTTTACAATAAGAATTTTTCCTTCAGACTCCGATACTGTATATTCACTGCCAAAAGTCCCTGTGATCTCGTTTTGTTCTCAGAATTTTTTATACTGAGAATTTTACCACAGATGCATAGAAATTATATTTGCAAAAAAAAAAAAAATTATACTTGAAGTTTTTCCTATAGACTCCGATACTTTATATTCATTGCCACACATGAAACATTATTTAGAAGTAATTCGGTACAACATCGTAGGGACGTAATGGATCTTCAACATTGTTTTTCTTTTTTTTCCTCATAACACAACATACTTATGTAATTTGGTACAACAAAATTATATTTTGACTAAAATCCCAACAAGAATAGCAACAGCATGTGTAGAACAACAAAATTGCGAAGTGATTTAATGAGAGAGAAAATCATGGTTGCAGGAACAAACTTGATCTAAGAAATTGCAGGGCCAGGAAAATCAAATAGAAAATAAACAAAAATCACAGATCGACGTCGAAAAATCACAGATCAACGGAAAGGACACGATCCAAAGCCAGCAGATTAATCAGCACATGGCCATACAATTCTAGAAGGATTTTGCACGATCCCGATCTGAAAAAATGGCGACTGAAGAGATAAAAGCGCCGACCTCGATCGGCGTTCTTCTTCTATTCCTCCTCTTTTTTTCTAAGATTTGTGGGGCAAACAATCTCGTGAGAAGCTCCAGATTTATTAGGGTAGCAGGGGACGGACGACTCCCGTTGGACCGAGGAAGGCGATCGACCCACACGTGGAAAAGGACCGGGTCCGACTCGCAAATTGATTTATCCGGAGTCACTCAACACTCACATCTCTATAAAGTATTATTGTTAAATGATGCTTAACTTCTCTGACGTTAATCTCAAATCAAAACGTATATTTCTAGGGCCCATGCACTCTTGATTGTACGTCCCATGATTTATCCTCTAAAAGAGTAGGTAGAGTTGTAATGAAGGGCCGTTAAGGATATGACTTTACCTTTTAGCACCAGTATATTTCTAAGGTGTACTTAGCCCTCTTTCATGCCTTTTACCTACGTAATTTACTTTCATCAACATTCTTTTTTATCACGATATGATAAAAAATAATTTGTTCATCCTCAACGCATCATAGATCGTTACTAGTTATTAATATAGATAATAAGATATTGAGGGAATGCATGCTCATTGATTTTTGATCTAAAAATTTTATAAAATAATATCTTATGTCTTAACCACTGCATCACTTCGAAAGGTGTTTTTTTTTTTGTTTGTACCAAAATACTCTTTATCTTATAGCCTCTCGATTTGATTTCTCATTCAGGTTCGGATGTAAGTTGAGACCAAGCCCACTTTCTAGAGAGGTCAGAAAATTTAGTTCATAATTATATTAGTATCATTTAAAAAGTCCCCAGGGTGTAGTATAGTTGGAGGCATATGATTTCTTGGCTGAGAGATCGAGTTCGATTCTCGGGATGTCTGAGGTTAATATTTTTATCTTCCTTCATATTCATAAGATCGACTCTATGGGGCAACTGATAATGATAGATTTAACATTCTTAATTTGATGGAAACTTTGTTAAATATTATATTTTAAATTAAATAAACAAATTGAATTGTCGGACACAAAATAAAATACAAAATTTAAATCAGATGGGTCCGATTTACATACAAGTAGGCATGGAGGTAAAGATTATATTAGTTCAAATGATGATTAATTTGAACATAATTTGATAAATTCCAGTTAAATCGGTTTAAAATAAATTATTTTTTTTTAAAAATTATCTTTTCTCGTTTTCGCTCTTCACACAGCAACCCACCGCCTCACGAATACCGACTTCTTCTCCTTTTTCCTTCTCCCATTATTTTCCTGTCTTCCCTATGCTTTGTTCTTCTTCGACGATAACAACAACGTTGTTGTTTTCTTATTTTTCCTGTCAACCAATAGCAACCAAGTTTCTTTATCTCCTAGTCACCAATAGCAAGCGTTAAGGGCAATAAATTTTTGTTTCCTCTCTTCACAGCAGCAATTCTTCTTTTCATAAGCGTAACAACGATGTGCAGCAGTCCTTCGGCCTTCTCCCTCAACGTAGCAAGTGTTGCTATCCACCATCACTTATTGCCGGAGCTAATGTCCACTTGTTGGCCAAACCAAACTAAGGAACCTTTAGTGTCCCTGTTCAAGAAAGTTATTGTTCATGTATAACTACTTATTGAAGAGAAAGATTGTTCTTTTCTCATACGGGGTGGTGTATTCAATCAAGAGATTGAATAATTTTCATTGATTTTCTTTTAATGATAGATTTTTGTAGAGTTGATAGATTTTTATTGACTTTTATAGAATCTCACATAGTTATGAAAAAAATTTCATGGAGTTCTATAGATTTTTTTTGCAAGACTTTTACAGACATTTGTAAATTTCACGGAAACTTGTGGATTTAAGGGGGTGTATTCAAACTTAGAAAACCATAAGTGCTCATGGTCTCACACGATATTTATTTTCAAACAAAACCTAAAATACTTAATTAAATTTATTTTTTTAATAAAATAATAAATATCATACTTGTCCATAAAAAACTTTTTCGATTTTTTATACTTTTATCTTATTTTGGCTAAAAACTAAAAGAAGATAACATCTCACTTTAAAAAAAAAATTAATAATATAATTTTAAATCTAACAATATTAGAATAATTTTAAATATTTTTATTTATAATTTTGATCCAAATTAACATGAAATGTTGGTCAACCCTTTAATTTGATCAAACTTCTAATAAAATGTTAAATTGATAAATTTAATTAGTAATAAAAATAATAATAATATTATTAATTTGATTAGTAATAAAATTATTAAAATAAATAAATGTAAATATATAAAATTTGTTTAGGAATTTTTAAAATTTAATAAATTTTATAGAATATTTTTAGGTCAAATTTCAATAGACTTTATTAAATTATCTTTTAATTAAGTTGAGAATTAATTTGATTTATTAATATATATTTTATATTAAAACCTACTATCTCAAGTTTCTCTTCCCTCTATGCACATCGCCGCCGTCCAAATCGACTTCGAGTTCGATCTGCTTGCAAGTAGTCAACAGAAGCATCATCTGTCGCCTTAAACAATTTTTCTATTTGTTTTCCTCCTTTCTGTCGCACCACAGGTTTCACCGAATGACACTCATTGTTTCCCATCACGAGCAACCGGAGAAAAAATCTCTGCCTACAAGCCGCCATGAGTCATCGTCGAAGAAAAGGCTGCAAGTGACTGTCGTTCCGTTCCAACCGTTCATATCCATTCTTTTGCCGTTATAACGTCGGAGAATGACATTTCAGAGAACTCTCAGCTTCGCATGAAATGCATGATGAGAGGTTGATGTTGTTGATACAGTCTGACCTGGATGTTGTTTTGCTGTTGACACTGATTTAAGTTTGTATCAGATAATTAACTCAGATTAATTACTAATCCAGGTTGACTAGGTTGACCTGAGTGAAGCTAGGTGCAAGTCCTGGTGAGTAAAGCCAGGTGAAAACCCTAGTGAGTGAAGCTAGGTGCAAGTCCTGGTGAGTGAAGCCAGGTGAAAACCCTAGTGAGTGAAGCTAGGTGCAAGTCCTGGTGAGTGAAGCCGGGCAAGGGAAAATCCAGATGGATCAAGGGTGATCGGACATCTAGTGTTGAAAAGTCCAAGAATGAAACTTGGCATGCGGAGTCAGAGAGGGTTCGGTAGCTCGTTCTCTAGGACTAGATAAAGTCGGAAAGGGCTAGGGAGCTCATTTTTCCGGACTAGGTCAGAGAGGGCTCGACCCGGACTGAGTCGAGAAGCTGGATCGGTCAGAGAGTACCGAAGCTCACTGATCGGTTTGCCGACCGATCGTGAATTGATCGATGGCTACCGAACGCTATCGATCGGCCCGCACCGATCGAAATCGATCGAGCCCATCAGAAGTATCGATCGGCGGAGACCGATCAGAGGCTAAGCGTTTGGGAAGAACGCTATCTCGATCGGTCTCGGGACCGATCATCTGATCGGTCCGCACCGAAGCTGCGCGTATTTGGAAACAGCGCCATCTGATCGGTCTGGGGACCGATCAGATTAGTTCCTGATCGGTCCGCAGACCGATCAGCGATGATCCAGAAAGCGTGGATCGGTCTGCAGACCGATCCACGGTATTGTTTATTTTGCATGTACTTTTTCTGATTGCCGTATTTGTCTTCACCATCTGTTTTTAACCATCTGCTGTGAGTCTTTTGAGCTTGCAGGTTGCAGGTCACATTCTCATGGTTGAATTCAAATTGAGCTTCATTAAGAGAAGAAGACAAGTGCTCTTTACACTGTGATTTGCTGCAACAGATGCATTTGAGGCATCAACGTTCACTGGGTTTCTGATTGTGATTGGGCTGCGATCTGCTTGACTCCTGGGGATTGGTTCGAGCTCAGAACCAGGTAAGGAGGAAGAGGGATTGGCTGCAGCGCTGATTTGCGCAGTTTTGACCAGATCTGTGACAGCAGAGATCAGATTTGAGAAGCAGTAAAAACAGCGAGAGGGGAACAAGAAAAAAACAACAAAGAAAGCTTGAAAGAAAAGTCTGTGCTGTTGTGCGAAGTTCTTGAGCTCTCGGGTGAACTGCGATCTCTGTTTTCTGCTACTGATACTCGCGTGGTTGTAAGCATTTCTATTCTCCTTTGCCACCGAGTTTCTGTAAGTCTCGTGCTTTAATTTAGATCTTTCTTGAGACTCTGTTGAGAGGTTGCTCCACCGAGAAGGAGACATCTTTAGCCGGAAGTTATCCGGGGTGCGATCTACCGAAGATCAAGGAGTCGTCCACCTTACGGACACGCCGAGGAGTAGGGGCAAGTTATCCCCGAACCTCGTATATCTTTGTGTCTGCTGTGTGTGTGTTTTTCTTCCTTCGTTTTAGTTTTCCACTTCCGCTGTGCTAACTAGTTTTTGTGTAGAACTCTCTGTCTAAGTTTTTAAGAGGCTATTCACCCCCCTCTAGCCATCTAAGATCCCAACAAGTGGTATCAGAGCCTGGTGCTCTTCATCTGGACTAACATTCCAAGGAGCAACAAGATGGCCATGAAGGAAGGATTCAGCACCAACAGACCACCGTTCTTCGATGGAGCAGATTTCCAGTATTGGAAGAGCCGCATGGAGTATTACCTCAAGACTGATATCTCCATGTGGTTCTCGGTCAAGGAAGGCTTCACACCACCGAAGGACGAAGAAGGTAAGGAACTCGATTCATCAAGGTGGTCTACTGAACAAACTCGTAAAGGGCAAGCCGATGCCAAGGCGGTTGTCACCTTACAATGTGGGATTGCCAAGGACCAACTCGTCAAGGTAGATCCATTCTCGAGTGCAAAAGATTTATGGAACAAGCTTATCGAGCTCCAAGAAGGAACTCGAGATTCTCGGATAGCCAAGAGGGACCTATTCTTGAATCAACTACAAAATCTCACCATGAAGGAAAATGAAACGGTAAGTGAACTGCATGGGAGGTTCAAGGTAATCATCAATGGTTTACATTCCGTGGATGAACGCGTTGAGAATCGCGCCCTAGTAAGGTACGCTCTTAAATCCTTTCCAAGGAATGCCTTGTGGTCATCTATGGTAGATGCCTATAAGGTTTCCAAGGATCTTTCCATTGTTAAATTAGACGAATTCTTTTGTGAAATGGAACTTCATGAACTTGCTAACAAAGGTCAAAAGGAGAAAGGTATAGCTTTGGTTGCAGGAGAAAAGAGCAAGGATGGGAGAAGAAGGAGAGAAAAGAAGAAGGAGAAAGAGATTCCTTCATCTTCATCCTCCTCCGAGTCCGATGATGAAGGTGGATCATCATCAAGCGAGATGGCAAATTTTGTGAGGAGGATCATGAGAAGAAGCAGGAGATATAAAGGAAAAGGTAAATCTAATGATCAAAATATCGATAAGACTAATGTTACATGTTATGAGTGTAGCAAGAAAGGCCACTACCGGAGTGAGTGTCCAAAACTCAAGAAGGAGGAACGGGCCAAAAAGAAGGAGGAAAGAGCCAAGAAGAAGAAAGCTCTCAAGGCCACTTGGGATGAATCCTCCTCAAGCTCATCGGAGGAGGAAGAGAAGAAGGAGAAGAGTACTCGGCAATTGGCACTCATGGCAAGGGAGGAGTCCGAATCCGAGAGTGATGACTCAAGCACATCAGCCGCGGCTTCATCATCTTCGGATGATGAAGAGGTAACCTCTTCTCACTTAGAAAATGCTATAAGACTATTACACATTTGTCTACCTTGCTTAAAAAATCAAAAACAGAAAATAAATCATTAAAAGAAGAAGTAGAGAACTTGAGAGCTCTTAGGGAAGATGAGGTTGATGACCTACATCTAGAGCTCCTTGAAGATGAAAACAAAGCCTTGAAGGGTGAGGTTGAGAAACTCAAGAAAATGCTTGAGAAATTCTCAACTAGCTCCAAGACATTAGACATGATTCTAAATGCCCAAAGGGCGGTCTACAACAAGGCTGGATTAGGATACCAACCTAAGGAGTCTAGCTTTATTTCTTTAGTGTCAAGAACCCAATTTCATAGATCGCATGTTTCTAGGGTTCATGAGACTAGGAAGAAGGTAACAAAGGCATGGGTGCCTAAGTCTTTCATTGTAGATGCATTAGGTCCCAAGACTTGGGTACCTAAAACATCTATCTTTCGTGTCTTGTAGGCATTGGTAAAGGGGGAGCGTCTATCAACTTGGTTTGTTGATAGTGGATGCTCCAAGCACATGACCGGGGACAAGTCACTATTTTCTACCATTCAAAACAAAAATAGAGGTAATGTGTCATTTGGTAACAATGGTAGTCTGAAGGTTGTAGGAGTTGGAGACATTCATATATCCGAATGTCTCCATATCAAGAATGCCCTTCTAGTCAAGGGGATGACTTTTAATCTCCTAAGTGTCAGTCAATTGTGTGATACGGGTTACACAATTGAATTTCATTCAAGTCAATGTTTGGTTAAACACATTGACACACTTGACACGGTACTAGTAGGCACAAGGGTTGATAATATTTATCAAGTATCGTTTAAAAGTGCTACTAATACTTTGATTAAGTGTTTTATGTCAAAAGAAGAAGAGTCTTGGCTATGGCATAGAAGGTTGGCACATGTAAACATGAAGAACATCCGGAAGTTGGCCAACCAAGGATTAGTGCGAAACTTACCCAGCATCAAGTACCACAAGACCAAACTATGTGATGCATGTCAAAAGGGTAAGCAAACAAAAGATGTTCATAAAGGTAAAAGCACTGTAAGTACATCTACTGCTTTAGATTTATTGCACATGGACCTATTTGATTGCAGTAGTGTAATATCATTGAATGGAAGTAGATATTGCTTGGTAATCGTTGATGATTTTACTAGATACACATGGACTTTCTTTTTGAAACATAAGGACCAAACTATAGATATTTTTATTTCCTTTTGTAGAAGAACTGAAAATGAAAAATCGACAACAATTAAAACCATTAGAAGTGATCATGGTGGGGAATTTCAAAATCATAGGTTTCTAGAGTTTTGTCAAGAAAAGGGATATAGGCATGAGTTCTCTACTCCAAGGACCCCACAGCAAAATGGGGTTGTGGAGAGAAAGAACCGAGTCTTACAAGAGGTTGCACGAAGCATGCTCAATGAGTACTCACTACCGAGCTACTTATGGGCTGAAGCTGTGAATACAGCTTGCTATGTGCAAAATCGAGTTTTAATACATAGGTTTTTAGGAAAGACTCCCCATGAACTTTGGTTTGGGAAACCACCTACAATTAAACATCTTAGGGTGTTTGGTTGTAAGGTGTTTATTTTGAACACCAAGGACCATCTTGGGAAGTTCACGGCTAAGGCTGATCAAGGGATACTGGTCGGGTATTCTCTTACCAGCAAAGCCTATCGAGTCTACAACAATAGGACCAAATTGATTGAAGAGTCCTCTGATGTAGCCTTTGAAGAAATCCCTAACTTAAATGATCAACCAAGGGATGTAGGAGAAATTCAATTTGAACTTAGAAATCTAAGTTTGAATGATCAAAATGAAGAACGAGTCGAAGTTGACTCTGATGTTGATGAGCAAAGGCAACAAAGAACTCAATTTGATCCTTTGCCTGATATTGAGTCCTCACCTGTGCCGAGTGAGACCATTCATGAGGCACCACCAACACCAAGACAATCTAGGATAGCCACTAGTCATCCCCAAGACCAAATTGTGGGAGATATCCAACAAGGGGTTAGGACTAGATCATTCTTTAGAAATGAGTCTAGTGAAGTCGCATTGATTTCAGAGATTGAACCAAAATTAGTTGATGAGGCATTGTGCGATCCTGATTGGATCATAGCTATGCAAGACGAATTAGGTCAATTTGAAAGGAGCCAAGTGTGGGACTTGGTTCCTAGACCGAAAAAGACCACCATTATTGGAACTAAATGGGTCTGCGAGATTAAGATAGATCAAAAGGGAGAAGTTGTAAGAAACAAGGCAAGACTTGTAGCCAAGGGCTATAGTCAAGTCGAAGGTCTCGATTATGATGAGACTTATGCTCCCGTGGCACGATTAGAGTCCATTCGTTTGATGCTAGCTTTTGCTGCACATAGAGGTTTCAAACTCTATCAAATGGATGTTAAATCTGCCTTCTTAAATGGTTTTATTAAAGAAGAAGTCTATGTTGAACAACCACCGGGGTTTGTGAATACCGAAGCTCCAAACCACGTGTACAAGCTCAAGAAAGCACTTTATGGGCTTAAACAAGCACCACGAGCTTGGTACGAAAGGTTGTCAACATATTTACTAGAAAAGGGTTTTGTGAGAGGCCAAATAGACCCAACACTATTTCTGCGTAGAGATGGTGAGAATATTTTTGTAGCCCAAGTATATGTCGATGACATAATTTGTGGCTCAAATAACAAGGGCTATTTGAATGAATTTATTTCTCACATGGAAAGTGAGTTTGAGATGAGTCTAGTAGGAGAATTGACATTCTTCCTTGGACTTGAAATCAAACAAACTCGAGATGGCATTTATGTCCATCAGACGAAATACACTCAAGAGATGCTTAGAAAATTCAATATGAGTGACTCTAAGGAAGTGTCCACTCCAATGGCGACAAACACTCGCCTTGACAATGATGAGAGTGGAAACCAATTGATCTAACGCAATATAGAAGCATGATTGGTAGTCTTCTATATCTCACGGCTAGTAGGCCCGACATACTTTTTGCTGTGGGCATGTGCGCTAGATATCAAGTCTGTGCCAAGGAATCTCATTTAATTGCAGTTAAGAGAATATTGAGATACCTTAAGGGCACAATTCGAGTAGGTCTATGGTACCCTCGCATGGAGTCTTTTGACTTGGTAGGCTATACCGATTCGATTATGCTGGGTGCAAATTGGATCGGAAAAGCACTAGTGGGGGTTGTCAATTTTAGGTTCATCTTTAGTTAGTTGGTCAAGTCGGAAGCAACATTGTGTTGCCCTCTCCACGACCGAGGCCGAATATATTGCCATGGGAGAGAGTGTATCACAATTGTTGTGGATGATACACACCCTAGAGGATTATGGACTTTCTTATAAGGGTGTACAAGTGCTATGTGACAACATTAGCACGATCAACCTAACTAAAAATCCAGTCCATCATTCAAGGACCAAGCACATTGAAGTGCGTCATCACTTCATTAGAGATCACGTAGCTAGGGGTGACATTGTGCTCACATATGTGGAGTCAAAGTCAAACCTAGCCGACATTTTCACCAAACTCCTTCCGGAAAATGAATTTAGTCATTTAAGGAGGGAGTTGGGGATGTGTTTGGCTCCTTAGGTCCTTAGGACTTCATCATGATCAATAAGGACAAATTAAAATGACAAAAGAAATTGGGAATGATTTTGGGCAACTTGGGAACATCTCACACAAACAATAAGGTTTAACAAAATATTTTTGTTTGCTAGAAATGGGGTGAGATGCTAGGAACAACCAAATTATTCAAAATGTATCATGCATCTCTTGAATAATTAGGTTGAAGAGACATTAATTGAGTATGGGGAACACCATTACATAATTCATGTGTAATTGGTTCCTAAATCGTACTCATATATTCCAACCAAGGAATCTTGGTTGGACTTTTGCCTAGAAATTTTCTAATCATGGTTGATGGTTGATGTGTTGATTGGTATTGTTGTTTGGTTCATGTCATGACTTTGATTGATAAAACGATAGGTTATTAAAGGAAATAATAATAACTTGGATATATTTTGACAAACTTGAAACTAAACATAACAAGGATCAAGAATTTCAGCTTTCATGCCTTGATTGCAAATTAGGACAAGTTGTCTATATTTTGACAAACTTGAACCTGATCATAGAGACGAGTTTAGCAAAAATATGTTTTGAACTCTTAAGGACCAAGAAGACAGAACTCCATATGGTTGGAGTTAGTGTGAGGTTTTGGTTGATGAGAATCTGAAACTTTAGGGCTATAAACATGTTCAGACCATAACTTTTAGGTAAGAGCTATGCTTGTAGATCCTCCATGTTCTAGGTGCTGAACTTGGGAGTTTTCCTAGAGAAACTCCCACGAATTATCGAACACAAGTTACTGAAATTACTACTTTCAGTTACTGAAATTACAGGAGAAATCAGACACTGATCAGTCTACGGACCGATCAAGTCAGCCTGGCACGCTCGAGCCCGCTACTGATCTCTTTCTGATCGGTCTACAGACCGATCAGAGAGTTCCCTGATCGGTCCGGAGACCGATCAGATCAATTCGGCAGAAAAGCCACTGATCAATCTCTGATCGGTCTACCGACCGATCAGGAATCTTGCTGATCGGTCAAGGGACCGATCAGTGAGTACTGATCGTCTCCTGATCGGTCCGTGGACCGATCAGGATGATCCTGGATCGGTCCAGGGACCGATCAGGAGGCTTCTGATATCTTCTGATCGGACAATCGTCCGATCATTTCTTCACTGTACACCCATCTAAACCCTTAAAACCTCCCGATCCCTTCTTTCTCTCATTCACGCGAAACCCTAGCCGACTCTTCCCACCAGCTCATCCGTTCTCTTCTCTTTGCACGCCGGAACACTAGTCCCAGTTCTAGCCCTCCGAAGCTCTAGCCGAGAGTTCAATGGCACCAAGGTAACTCCTATTTCTCTAGAACTTTGGCATTTCGATTTCATTTCTCACATATCTGTGGCTTTGTGTTTCGGGTGGCTCCTGTGCTCTTCTTTTTCCCATTGTGTCCCATTAGAAAGAAACCAGTAGGTGAGGGTACTTCCAAGTCCAAAGATAAATCCAAAGCTCCTGCTGCTCCTTCCCGACCTCAACCATCCAGTTCGGGAAGATTTCCCAACCAACAGTTTGAAAAATCCTTTAAGGAAAGGACCTTCAAGTTGCTTCCATGTAGATCGATCGATCAAAAATACATGAATGAGTTTTGTCCGTCCATTACGGAGATCATAGCCTACTATAAACTTGATTCCTTGGTATATTTAGAGAGGGATATCAACCTTGACTTAGTCTCGGAATTCTATAATAATCTTCATCAGACTTTGGATGGTAATTATAGAACCCGAGTGGCTAAGCAAAACGTTGATTTCAATATGATTGACTTCTTGGGTTATTTGGCTTGTCGTGTAAGTACGGGGTTGTTCTCATTCTATCCTTCTTTGCCTGAACCCGTGCCTCATCCTCTTGATGTCTCATCTGACTCGATTTATGAGTACTTCTTTGGACATCCGAGACCGGATGGATTAGATGAGTTAGATGTCGATTTTCCTACATTTGCAGCCCTTGGCCTTTCTGCTCCTGATTACATTCTTTTCAAAATTGTCACAAACTGTCTTCTACCTATCACCTCTAAACCATTGGCAGAGATTCGACCGTATCATTGTCTGATGCTTTACGGGTTGCGCAGGCGTCTTGACTTTGATGTCATGTCGAGTGTCTATACTTATATCATATCCCATAGCGAGCCAAGCAGTTACACCATCTATATGCCTTTTGGGCATATAATTACTGACTGGCTTGAGACCCTGGGTATTGATGTCTCTAAGGGGAGGATAGTAAAGATGGTTAGGCAGGATTGTCGACTTGGGAAACGTGCGTTTCCAAGTCTGGAATCTTAGGACAGGATGGGACAGTTAGGTGGAAGGATGGGAGGGCACTAGGTGAGTTACCTCGACGACAGGTTGCTCCTGTTGCTGCTCCTCCTGCTGCTGACGATGGAGAGGCTGATCCTGATCTGCGCTGGCAGATCGCCGAGCTGGAGAGTCGCTTTGACCGACACGAGGAGATGGTGGCTGCTGAGTTCGATGGACTACGCATTCGGATAGACCAGCGCTACGATGACCTGCGCGGGCATATTGACCAGCGCATCGATGATATGCGCAGTCATCAGGTGGTGACACAGCAGTTGCTACTCGGATGGATGGCACGCTACCCGCCTCCGCAGTCTTACCCAGGCTATCCATCCTCCAGCGTGCCGCCTCAGGATTTCACCCTTCCTGCCGATGATGATGATGCTCCTCATGTTGAGGACGTTGATTGATATAGTCTGTGTGTCACCTTGTCTGTATGTATTTTGGATGTTATTTGTTAGTCTGACCTGGATGTTTGCACTTCTGATGCTACTCATATATTTATGCTACTCAGTTTTATATTTGCTTGCTCTTTATTATGCTTCATTTTCTATCTTTTTTTTTTCTATGCCATGATTTGATTGTATCTTATGTCTTTCTTATTGTCATATTGTGACCTTAGAGGGAACTCTAGGTCAGTTAAGAGAAGGCAGTATGGGTTAAGGGGGAGTCTTTTGAGTTTTTGTCACCTCATTTGCACCTTTTTGGTGTTTGGCAAAGGGGGAGAGGATACCTAAGTTTAGAAATGTATGAAAGCTTGATTTTAGGGGAGAGGATAACAGGAAGGATCTTGATTCCCGTCTTTGACTTGGTGGTGTATACGTCTTAGGGGGAGGATCCTGATTTCCCTAAAATTATGGGTATATGAGCATTTCTGATCTAAACTTAAATCGTGTTGTCAAACAACAAAAAGGGGGAAATTGTTGATACAGTCTGACCTGGATGTTGTTTTGCTGTTGACACTGATTTAAGTTTGTATCAGATAATTAACTCAGATTAATTACTAATCCAGGTTGACTAGGTTGACCTGAGTGAAGCTAGGTGCAAGTCCTGGTGAGTGAAGCCAGGTGAAAACCCTAGTGAGTGAAGCTAGGTGCAAGTCCTGGTGAGTGAAGCCAGGTGAAAACCCTAGTGAGTGAAGCTAGGTGCAAGTCCTGGTGAGTGAAGCCGGGCAAGGGAAAATCCAGATGGATCAAGGGTGATCGGACATCTGGTGTTGAAAAGTCCAAGAAGGAAACTTGGCATGCGGAGTCAGAGAGGGTTCGGTAGCTCGTTCTCTAGGACCAGATAAAGTCGGAAAGGGCTAGGGAGCTCATTTTTCCGGACTAGGTCAGAGAGGGCTCGACCCGGACTGAGTCGAGAAGCTGGATCGGTCGGCAGACCGATCCAGTGAAACCTTGACACCTGATCGGTCTGCCGACCGATCAGGAATTGATCAGTGGCTACTGAACGTTTACTGATCGGTCTGCAGACCGATCAGAAATCGATCAGTAGCCCACTGTGCTTTGGGAAGAACGCTATCTGATCGGTCTCGGGACCGATCAGATTAATGCCTGATCGGTCCGCAGACCGATCAGAAGCTGCGCGTATTTGGAAACAGCGCCATCTGATCGGTCTGGGGACCGATCAGATTAGTGCCTGATCGGTCCGCAGACCGATCAGCGATGATCCAGAATGCGTGATCGGTCTGCAGACCGATCCACGGTATTGTTTATTTTGCATGTACTTTTTCTTGATTGCCGTATTTGTCTTCACCATCTGTTTTTAACCATCTGCTGTGAGTCTTTTGAGCTTGCAGGTTGCAGGTCACATTCTCATGGTTGAATTCAAATTGAGCTTCATTAAGAGAAGAAGACAAGTGCTCTTTACACTGTGATTTGCTGCAACAGATGCATTTGAGGCATCAACGTTCACTGGGTTTCTGATTGTGATTGGGCTGCGATCTGCTTGACTCCTGGGGATTGGTTCGAGCTCAGAAGACGCCAGTGATGACTGTGATATCATTGGTGTGAGTTCAGAGAACCAGGTAAGGAGGAAGAGGGATTGGCTGCAGCGCTGATTTGCGCAGTTTTGACCAGATCTGTGACAGCAGAGATCAGATTTGAGAAGCAGTAAAAACAGCGAGAGGGGAACAAGAAAAAAACAACAAAGAAAGCTTGAAAGAAAAGTCTGTGCTGTTGTGCGAAGTTCTTGAGCTCTCGGGTGAACTGCGATCTCTGTTTTCTGCTACTGATACTCGCGTGGTTGTAAGCATTTCTATTCTCCTTTGCCACCGAGTTTCTGTAAGTCTCGTGCTTTAATTTAGATCTTTCTTGAGACTCTGTTGAGAGGTTGCTCCACTGAGAAGGAGACATCTTTAGCCGGAAGTTATCCGGGGTGCGATCTACCGAAGATCAAGGAGTCGTCCACCTTACGGACACGCCGAGGAGTAGGGGCAAGTTATCCCCGAACCTCGTATATCTTTGTGTCTGCTGTGTGTGTGTTTTTCTTCCTTCGTTTTAGTTTTCCACTTCCGCTGTGCTAACTAGTTTTTGTGTAGAACTCTCTGTCTAAGTTTTTAAGAGGCTATTCACCCCCCTCTAGCCATCTAAGATCCCAACAGATGTAGGCCGCCGAGAGGTTGAACAAGGACAAGGCATTTAAGATCAAAGAAATAATTAAAATCGAGGAACGGGAAGAAAAAGGACTTATTTGTAAAAAGTTAAAGCGATTTGAAGTCTATAGAAATCTCAAGAATGAGGAGAAGACTTTTTATTTTATTTTTAAAATTATACCAAGTGTTTTGGAGAGCTCTTATTGGTTAAAATTTATATCCAAGGATTTCTAAAAGAATATATGAAAATCTATTGAAACTTTAGATACCAAAAATTTTCAGAGTTTTTAAAAGTCAAGTTTGAATACCACATGACTTTTTAAAATTCTATAGAAATCTAAGTTGGATACTACTAGATTTTTATAAAGTTTATAAAACTCTATATTGAATATACCTAGACTTTCAAAATTTGTAAAAGTCATTCAAAGTAATTAAAAGTCAATACACCTCTCTTAATTTCTTTTCCTTTCCCTTTTTATTATTTATTTCTTATAAATATATTATTATTTCTTAATTCTTACACATTACTTTTAAATATTTTTAGGTATAATATATAATCATGGCTCTGGATCTCAAAAAAAAAGAAAAAAAATAAAGAGAAGAGATATACTTATTCTAAGTCAAGTAAGAAATATTAATAAATACTTCAATATCATTAACAAAATAGCTGGAGAGAAAATATGATCATTGTCGAATAAGAAATTGTGAATGACTTGGATAAAAAAGATAATGATAATATTTTGATATTCAACCTGAAACTATAAACCAAGAGAAACCTTCACAATTGAATATTAATAACCCTGAAAAATGGGGAAATTTAATCAAAATTTGAGATATTTTTTAGTGGGAAAAGGTCTAACTAGAATTGATGACATCTTGTTTTCTAAAGATAAAGCTGATAGACATTTTGATGTATTGCGTTATGAACGAATACTGCAAAATAGGGGAAAATTAAAAATGACTAGTTTATTCATCTTCCTTGGATAGAATATTTTATTTTTGTTATAAGTGTATGATCATAGAAGTTGAGAGAGGATGAATATCGATCGTTTTAAAACTTTTTCTTTGTCATCTTCGTAAAACTGAATTTACAATGAAATAAGGTACAAGACTCAGAGACACGGTCGGTTTTACTTGGTTTGTAGTTCAGTGATTACTATTCCAAGATATGCGCTCCTTATTGCTTCCGATAAGCAATCTAATATAGTTCTTCCGAAGAAGCAAATTCATACAAGTAACACACTACTATTCCTTGTAAGTAAATGCAAATATTAAAAAAGAATATATCAACGACAAAGGATTGAAGCTTTAGTGCATATTGTTGGAGGGCCTTTCGGCGTACTAGTAGCAGAAGTAGTAGCTTGCATGAGTACTAGCAGAAATGAGAATGAACATAGAGTGAATCATTGCATCGGCTCGAACCCCAATGACTTCTTTTATGGGCATCATTCAGTTGACTGGAAATCGTTCAATCGACTGAACCTTTTGGTCGACTGATCATCCTATTTGTCGATTGAACCTCACGTCTTTCCTTGTTTGCTTTGATCTGATCTGCCCGATCCCATGATTTATGTTGTTTGATCAAACGATAAAACTTATCTGTTGACGGAACCTAAAAGCTTTCCTTCTTTACTTGATTCGATTTGATCGCCTACTCTTTCATTATTTTGATCGGTCGACTAATCCAACTTATCAGTTGACGGAACAAGGTGTATACCATATTCATTGAGCTTCAATCTGATCTTTGCCACGCTAGTCTGATCAGTTGACTGATCCCACTGATCGGTGGGCTGAAAATATTGTGTACCATATTTGCTAAACTTCGATCTAATCTATGCCAGGCAAGCTGGATGGTCAACTAATCTCAACTATCGGTCGACTGAACCTTCGGTCAATTCTGAAACTTTATTTATCTGCAAAACAAAGTTAGCACAGGCAATATATAATAATAGTCCTGCAAAATAGAGTTATATAAATATTAAATATGCATAAGTATGATAGTTAGGACTATCTTGATCTCAACTTAGAAACCTCCATTGGTTTCTTCAGTTGGATCGGCATCTAAGGTTTGTCCCTACCGGGACATGCTTCACTGCTCTCCCTCTAGGAGCTTACCTCAACTCACTGGTCATACATTAAGTCCTTATCTAACTGCAAATATATGGTTACGTCGTCAAGTAATAAAATATAAAATCCATAGAAATGATTGATTGAGCACTACTCAATTTTGCAAAGCAAATTATCTAGACAATTGAAGGTTGTGTGAAAGCTCAAGAGTAAGAGATGAAGAGAGAGAGAGAGAGGACCAATGAAAGTAAGATGATCAAAGAGAGAGAAATTAGTTTGGGAAAGCGATTCTATAATTTCGATTTTACTATAATGCTAGTTGATGTTCTATGAATTGCTCATCCCCTTACCTCTATGTTTACACTTTTATAGGGATTTTAACAAAATTATCGATATGGACCCATGAAGGTTACACCATAGTGTTTACCCCATTAAATTTTAATGTTATTAAGTAAAGAAGTAATATAAAAAATCTGATCAAAAGGACACCCTTTGTCACATGAGGGCCCCTCGGTCATATAGTTTAAATTACACAAGTTATTTCAAAATATTAAATTAGAAAAAATCTATTAAACTCTAATTAACTAATCCCTCATAGAGAATCAATATATGTTTCAAAGTGATACTCTAGAAAGTCCGATTAAAGGGATTCCCTCTATACTAAGAGCCCTCGGTCATATAATCTAAAGTTTCTCCTCTACACGGTGAATAATCCTTCACATCCATTCAATCAAACAATACATACAATTCATCATTCATCACACACATATTTAATCAAATAAGAACAAGGCACAAACATTCTATAGAATAAGGAAATGTGTAAATTCATAGTTCATACATCAATATCAATCATAATTACTCACTACATTCTAGAATCCGAAGAATCTACTCTACAACAAAGGAATTATAACTCAAAGACATGAAAGAAAGCAATCTACAACTCAAATCTGGAAGAAATGAGAAAGGAAAGCTTAGCAAGATGTTGTTGATGTCTATGATTGAAATCCTTGCTCTGATGATGGGCGAATCGGTGAAATCTATCTCAGATGGTGGATAGATTGTCAAAATCTACCTTGAATGTGGTCCTTATGGGTTCTCTTAAAGGGAAAACCCTCTCTAATGAAGGGGATGGAGTCCCCTAGTCTAAGATTCCCCTAAAGAAGGGTTTCCTTGACCCTTTTATAGATCCACACGGGTGATAAGCGATTCTGTCACATCCGCTAATCAAATTAATAAATGTATATCTACTAAACCCCTTAATTTTGTAATCATGTTGTAGTAACGAGCCCAGGATCGATCTCTCGAGGAACCAACGGTATGATGTAATCTAGGATTGTCATTTATTCCTATTTTTGGGGTTTTTAATATGAAAAATGGGGTTTTGAACTTTGAATCTAAATCTAACAAAGGAAAAGCACAGCAAATAAGAAATTAATCTAAAGCAATAGTGAAACCTAACTATGTGCCAATGATCAAACCATAACACATTGTCACCCTACATCATAATTAAACCATCAACGCACTTAAACTAAATATGAAATAACGAGACGCAATTAAATCTGATCTAAAGCATAATCAAAACCCTAACTTAGAAATTAAACACTTAACAATTAACTAAGCATCAAACAAGAATTAAACTAAATTGTATCAATGAAATTACAACTACCAAACATGAATTAAACTTCAACAAAACAAAGAAATGCTAAATTGCAACGATAAGAACTTAACAAACATAAAAGGAATCCGTTCTAAGCTATAAAACAATAGCAAAACTAAATAAACCCTAACCGATCCAACTCACAACCAATCCATACAAGTTTCACACTCTTGCCATCACACAAGAGTGCCAAAGTCGAGACCACCCAACTCTGGACCTCAGCGAAGAATATCAGTGGCGTATCAGCTCCAAGTATGCTCAGCAACGCCGACGGACCACCCCCGACGAGCTAGAACAACTCAGAACCCCATGAATGGCTGAAAATCTAGATTTCTGCTACCCGGAGCTCTCTGGATCTGGGATGATGTTGCGGACTGCGGATGGGCATCGGATGAAGCTCAATAACGCCGGCGGACCACCTCCAAGCGCCACTGATGGGAATCAGAGTCGCCGATTGGAAGACCACCTCCAAATCTGGCGAAAACAGAGGAACACCGGGAGCAGATTTCCGCTGGAGAGAACACCCAACAACGGTTCTAGATGATCGGGATAATGCTGCCAAGAAGCTCTCCACCGATGTTGAAACTTGAGAAGTTGATTGGAGAAGGAATCGGGGCCAAAATCTCAGAGATGCCGCGGGACGCGAAAATGAAGAGATCGACGAAGGCACTGTAGCTTCTCTTTTGAATCAGATCTGGATCTGATCGGACGACTGGGATTGATTTGGAGCTAAATCAACGGTGAAAGTTTGCCCAAAATCCGATCTGAAGGTACTGATCTTGCTCTAGGGTCTGGATCTACTCTCCCTTAAGTCGGATCGACCAGATCATCACTGGATGGCCCAGATCTTCCCTGTCTTCAATGAACGGTCCAGATTAATTCGGGCTGGATCAATGGCTAGATGAACTCAGATCTAGATCAAAACTTCTGGATCTTCATCAATGGCTCAGATCTGCTCCCCATTAGGTTGGATCGGCCAGATCTTTAATGGATGACTCAGATCTGCTTGATTGTAGATGAACGGTCCATAATGCTCCAAAACTTGATCTTCTCGTTTAAACTCCGATTCGAGCCCAATTTCGGTACGAATAGATCCAAATCCAAGACCTTTGATGCCTACAAAATAAGAATCAAATATTAGCATCTTATAACACCAAAAATAAAATAATTTATAATTAAGTCCAAAAATACACACAATGCACAAAATATGATGTAATCATGATTTAAACCTATGAAATCAACATCAAACCATGCATATATGAATCAAAATAATACAGTAAAATCATGGTTATCAAATCCCCCACACGTAGTCTTGAACGTCCCGTGAAAGTAAAGAAAACTAAAAATCATCTCCACAAAAAATTTCCCTAGCAATACCTAGAAGATAGTAAAAAGAATTTAACTAAGACCATCTAAAGATCACAAACAATCATGAATACAATCCAAACAATAATCAGTAGGTATGGTAGTTTCAATCCAATTGAAAAATTAAGCAAGTTGCAATCTCACAAGGCATTCACCTATTCTATCTCTCACACTCAAGCATGTATAAGTGGAGCTCAATCAATGCAACTCACAACATTTCACTACCATAAGTTTGCTTATTTTCTAATTCTCCACCACTATAAAACATAGCATACATGAATCAAAAGGATTTATCAACAAGACTTGAAATGGAATTAAAAAGAACAATGAAAGTGAATGAAAATGGCAAAAGAAAAGTATTTAATGAAGAAAATGAGAAGATGAGAGTATTGGAGGAATGCACTTGAAAGTTGACCATTTTGATGTGAAAAGAGATGAATACCATTTGTTTTTATCAATTCAAAATACTAAGCTAACCTCCCCTTCAATTTGATGACCAACAAAGAATCTTAATCTCTATCTCCACATTTGATACACTTTTGATGTGCCGTTTTTCAAAAGTTTTTCTTTCTTTCACTATTTTTTCCACTTCATTTATCACTTGAAAATTCAAATAATCTCAAATCAATTAATGAAGAAGAGTCCCCTCCCCCACACTTAAAGTATTGTCTGTCTCGGACAATGAAACACATCGTAGACTCAAACAAAACAATTAAACTTGTAAGGTGCTGCTGTTGCTGTAAATAGAATCTGAATTCAAACATATGCTGCAACAAATTCTGCCAAAAGAGAAGTAGACCTTTTTGATCGTAGTAGCAAAAATTCAGCTTAAAATCAGTAGCAGCTTAAAATAAAAAGAACAGATTTAAACTTCCAGATAGATCTCAGAAATTTGACTCCAAGGTTGCAAATTTTTAATTCTCTACTTCTTGTAGTGTAGTTTCCTTTGCACACATCAGATGGTATCAATGTTTCTGAGTTCAATAACTCAGCTTAATAAGTTTAGAAAAATGTAGCTAGCCAATTCCAACATTTCTAGCATCTTCTGCAACTTCTGCATTCTGCATCCCCAGTAAACTTAAGAAAGTTATTGCCGATCAAAATCCACACACAAAAGTGACACTAAAAAGTTTTTTTTTTATATATATAAATAGGTATTCTAATGATTTTTTTGCACTGCAGTGCAAATGATTCCAGGCTCTGGTTCTGAAATTATGCAATCTTCCAACACCTCTACCATTTTTTCATTCTGCATTCTGCAGAATTCCTGATATCAATTTCAGATTCAAGCTAAAGTATTTCTTGATCTCCAATTTGATCTCACTTATCCCATTCCATTTTCTTAACACTTGATCTTCATGTAAAAAGGAATACATTTCAAGTTAACTGCCAGTTCTCAGCGTTTATAGATTTGCACAGTTTCTACATTTCCTCTGACCAGACAATTAGGCTTCTCTGGTGAACCTGCACTAACAGGGTAAACAAAAATAATCCAATAGTTATCAGAATTAAGAACATTCCCTGGCCACATAATGTCTATTTAGCAAAACAGTTTCAGACTAAATGCTCAGAATTTCCAAACCATTCCTGTTCTCTGCATTCCAATTCAGAGCAAAACTGATATTCAATTATCTTGTATTCTTCCTTAGCAATAGCACAACATCACATGGTTAAAGGAGCAAATCAAATTTTGATGTCAAAATTACAGCAAAATCCTGAATTCTGCACTGCAATTCCAGCAGACCAGAATTGAATTCTGCACTTCCATTCAGAATTCGGATTCGACAAAAGAAAATTTCATAAACTTGATACTGGAACTGATTCCTAAGTAGTAAAAGCAGTACTCTCCCATCAATTCAGAGTTCATCATTTTGATAAGCTGTTATTCCAGATAAGTTCCAATGAGCACAAAGAATTGTTAGAAAAACATGGTGAGGAGCAAACATAAACCTTTCAGCCATAAAATCTGAGTATCAGCAAGTTATGAATCACTTAAAACACTGCATTTCTGGGATCTGAAAACCAATGCAACCCCATAATTAAAATCAAAGCAATTCTGATCAGTATCAATTTCAGCAGTTGGTACAAACTTTTACAGCAATCAAACCCATTATTACAGCAGCCTTTTACATCTGATTCTAAACTAATCTATGGTATCCAGATCTAGCAACCCCATTATCAGATTTGACACCAATTTGTTTCAGAATTCATCTCCAATCCAATCGAAATAGTTTGAATTTTAAGCTTCAAAAACTCAAGTTTTCCGGAATTGCAAATCTGAATTGTTTTATCTTCATTAACTCAATTTTAGGTTTCATTTCTGCAGAATTCAATAATTTTTGTGTTATTTTTATACTTCTGAAACTAACTCCCAGTAACAGCTTCCCAAAATTCATTTCTTCATCTGTAGATGGAACTTATCACTTGTTAAACCAGAAAGACATTTAGTTGAGATTTAGCTCCTATAAATTGATTCCAAACAGATTTTGCAACAATCTGTTTCCAGCTTTTTACCTCACTGTTTTGAGTATCAAATTCTACCCTTCCCATTTTTCATTTACAGAATTATGATAACATCTTGAAGTGCTACACGAATAGAATGATACCTAACAAATGAATTTTGAATTCTACTTCCCAATGTCAGATTCCAATAGCTACAAACTCCCACTGTATCAGTTCTGTTACTGAGTTTTCTTGCCCTGTTTCAGTCATTCTTAGCTCCAAAATTCTGATATAGAGTTATGAGAAGTCATGGAAGCAAGAATACCATTTGTTTCAGCACACTACAAAACTTTAAATTGAGTTTCTCATTGGCTTAAAAATTGTGCCTGATTTCCAGCTCAACATTTGCAGATTTCTATTCCTCTCAATCAACTTCTTATTCATCAAATTTCATAACCTTGTAGACACCAGCAATGTTAAAATGCAATCATATCCATTATCATTCCTTCAGTCTTCCATTACTCCATAGTTTCAGCATCTATTTCTGCAGGATTCAACACAGCAACATCTTCCTTGTATCAGATCAGAACTGCAATTACAAACTGCAAAACCCAAACTGTATATTTGGTTTTCAGTTTCAGTGTATCTGTTTGGAGGTGTTCCTCCAATCTGGCTTTAAACTCCATTTCATGCAGCAAGGTACAGATTTCAGCATCTTCTTCAATTCTGGACTTTGTATCAATTTACCACTGTTTAGCCTCAAGAATTTCAATACTTCTTCATCTTGCTTCTTCAGAACCTTTACAATGCATAACTGAGAGACTTCTAATTTTCATCAATTTTAACTCATCACAATTCATTTCCACATTACTTAATTGAAGCTTAAACTCCATTAGATTCAGACCAGAAAGATCTAGCTGGTACAACTTTCCACATTTCAAAAATTGCATAACTCACTGCTTTTCTATTTCTACAATTTCTTCTATCCAGAGTTTTTAGAGGTCTTGGAAGGCAAGAATAACATTTGTTGCTGCACAAAACATGACTCCACTTGAGTTTCTCATTGATTTACATTAGTAACTGACCAATTGATACACAACAGTTCCCAGCTTCCCTGTTCCTGCACTTAAATGTTCTGCAAAATTTTCTTCTTCTTTCTTCTTCTGCTTACTGCATGACTCTAAGGATTCAAGTAACTAACAATCTGAAAAATATACCTTGGAGTTTGATAAAAATTTGTATAAACTTCCTTCTTCCAGAATTTGATGTGGACTCTGCAAATGTTATATCATTATCAAAGAAACAGAAATTCAATTTTCAGGAATTCTAATCTACTTCTTGCACCAACTTTAATCCATCTAAACTGGAATTCAGTTCATATTCTCCTCAATTGTAAATGGTTCTTAATGTCTTTCCAAAGTAAGTTTCAGAATTTGTAAATTAAGGTAATCTCAGTTTGTAACGTGGAGACTTTAGATATACAAAGAGTCGCCTTAAGCACAGAATCAATAGAAAACTAAATTTCAGTTCCTGCTGTTCAGAATCAGCACATAAATTTGGCACTAGACAGGATACTATTTCAGCATTCAAAAACCATTTCAAACTTCAATTATACAACAGAAACTTTACTTAGCTCCACTTTGTTGTTCGCTTACACTAGCAACAGCTTGATCACATAATTCAATTTTGTTTCTAACCAGCAAATGGGTTGAAAAGTTGGCACCAATTTCTTGAAACTCCAAATTCCTTGATAACGGAAAATAGATCCACAAATCTGCATTCATGATCTCAGTTCTGCAATTCTGTAAAATTCCAGATTCTGTGCTGAAAGATAAGCATACATTTGTTTTCAGCATATTCTTCAATTTCAATTAAAGCTTCCTTCACTTACTTGATACTGTCCAGAGAGTTTGCAAAAGAAATTTGGGCACAAACACTTCACATCACTTGCAAATTCTACAGCATATGTCCATTTCAGAATAGCTACAGATTCTTTGATACAACTAACAACTTAAAGACTTTCTGCATTACAGAACTCAGATTTCAGTGTTCCTAATCTGCATATGCAGATTTGAAGATATACAGAACTGTGACAGGGTACTGCTATGAACTCTACACTTTTAAAACTCAGAAACAAATATCTAATCCACCATTCAATACCACAGCAGCAGTCAATAGTTAAAAGACTCATCAAAAACAGATTTATACTCCAAGCTCCACTGAAATCACAGAAATCAGTTTACATTTTTTTTATCACTGCTGCACACTTCAAATTCCAGTCACTCTGCAACTCTTCAATTATCAGAGAACTGCACAAAGAGATGGCACTCCACAGATTTGAAATTGGCACATAGATATGGTGTTTATACTGCTGAGAAATCAGTAATTAAAGTTCCAGCAGCATCAGATTTCAAATCCTTGGACTTTTAGAAATGGGTTCTGATTTCTGTAATATGCTGCTAAAGATTTCAGTTACAGAAATTATGAGTCAATGAAAAGCTTTTTGGTACTCCCATGTCCCAGTTCTATATTAGTGAAGAATCAATTCAAATTCCTGCTAACCAGAAGCAGCAATTCAAAGTTACACATCTCAATTCTGCTTCACAGTTTGTCTTTAAAATTCAATTCCATAACATTGCAGCTTCTAACAGATCTCCAATAGTAATCATGTTCAAAATGGAATTAAATTGCCACAGCTTCACAATTTCCCATTCTGAATTTGCAGATCTGTAGATTTACAGAAGTGCAAGAGAATACTGCTATAAGATATCAAAAACTTCAGGAAAATTTGCTGCCTGGTCTAGATTCCAATCATCATGTTTCCCATTCAACCAATCCAATTCTATTTCCTTAACAGGGAAACTACATAAAGAATTTTGGTATGCTGCAAATCTATGTTAATACTCCATTACAAGGACTGCTCTACTGGTTCTTTTGGTACACTTTTGTTGCTTCTAATTTTAGTCTCAGGTATGGCAATTAGAAAACAACTCAGGTTTATACTCTTTTTTTTAAGGTCTTCTCAACTCCTACACTTTATTGCTGGTGTTTTGAACACTACCAAATTCTGAATTTTAATGTGCCAGCTTAAAATCTAAAAGATTTCCCTACTGTTAGCTTTCTTATGTTTCACACTCATGAACATTTGCTCCCATAAAGTGTACCAACTTCCTTTCAATATAATAACTCAGAAATATTCATTCGAATCTCAGATACTCAAGTTAAGAAGTCTAGTTCAAGAAAATCAGGAAACAACCATCAAAATTCCAGAATCTGAGTTCTGATTTTTATCCAAATCTTGATGCTTGCAAAGCTGTAGCCACCAGCTAGCACTTCAGGAGTCCAGAATTCTGATCTTAAGTTTCAGAAATATGATTCAAGGTACTTCGGTTTAGATTGTGTAGATTTAGCTTGGTCACAGATAGTATTATGTACATTGAAATCTAGCTGTTGTAATTCCAATTACTCAGCTTTTGGAGTTGATGAGCTGAAACTGATGTCATTATGCAATTTGTGCAGTTAACCTTCAACTAAAATTGATGTCATAGATGACATAGTGAAGTTCACTTCCATTCCAACAAAATATAGCTAAAATTCCACTTGAATTGTAATATCATTTTTCCTCCATGAACCTCACACATATTCAATCCTCCCCCGCACTTAACCTTTGTCATCTTGCAAAACCTAACTCATCAAGTATTCAACCAGCACACTTAAATAAAGAATGACAAGCAAGGATTATCAAGAATTAAAATTCTAGATGAGAATGTATAAAAAAAAATTGAGGAAAGGAATTAGAAAGTATGAAGGGAAATAAAATTGACAAAATCCTCAATTTCCATGCACACAAATGCTATTATGACTTTGAAAAGAAGCAAAGCAAGTTCTAGAGTTTCAATTGCTATGAGTGCATGCCACACAAAGAAAATAATAGTGTATAGGCTTTAAGTGGTCATCTCTAGGTATTTTCATGCAATCAAGCTCTATTAATCAAATTGGAATCCACCACCAAACTAACCAATATCATGTAAGTAGAGCATCCAATCATGTCAAATGACCTAAAATTGATGATCAAATTTAAGAAGCTTTTATCATCTTAAAAATATTACTAGAAAATTTCCATGGAAACTTTTATTCAAAATTACATGCTATGTATACTAAACAAAATGCAAAGTATGAAAGCAAATGTGGAAATAAAATGCAAAATGTAGAAACAAAGTGCAAATGCAAAGTATGAAACTAAAGAAACGTATAAAGAATTTATTAGAGGAAAACTAAACACAAAGCATGAATCAAAATGCAAGAGAAAGCTAAATTAGAACCAACTCCCCTTTCATTCCCGGTGGTTGAAGAAGATCTAACAAAAGAAGCCACCCCGGAAGTGGAGTGATGGTTCTACTCAAATTCTTCTTATTAATCCTTTTTCCCTTGAAAATTCTTTCTCAAGGTCTGAGGCGGTTCAGTTTAAGCACTCACTCCGGAAGCTTATGTTCTCCTACAACATCCATAAAAGAAAACACCTCCCACATGAGTGTGGGATAAAAAGAAAATAGGAGAATTTTAGTGTGAGTAGAAAATGTATCAAACAATGAATCACATCTAATAAAATCAACAATTGGTACCTCTATAAAATTCTCTGAAAAATTACACAAAATTCTCACCTTGTCATCTTGAAAGGTACCTGGAGTGGTGTTTGTTACCTCTTCCTCATCAAGTAAATTCTCAAACTCATGTTCTGGTGAAGGTTCAACTTCATGTAGTGATTCTTGGGTGCTTGGCTCCATAGCACAAGTCCCTACAGTTACATCTTCAATTCTTGGTGATTCTTGAGGTAATGCTTCCAGTAAGCATTCCCCTACACTTAAATCATCTTCTATAACAATTCCTGCATCTTCAACAACATCTAAAGCAGCACTATTAGTAGAATCATAAATTTGAACAACTACATCATCATCACAAATAATACTAGAAAATTCTTGTAAAGAAATGGGAGTAGCATCAGGCCTGACAAGCGCTCCATAATCCATCTTCTCACTAGAGTTTTGCATTTGTAACTGATTGATGGACGATGCAATCTGATCTAACTGACTCTGTATATTCTGTATCCTTGAGAATTGTTGCTCTTGATGCTCTCTTATTTGTTGCATAACTTCATTGAATTTCCAAACTGACTCTGTAAATTGTTCTTGTACATCCTCATGCTGATATTCAGGCGCATAAATCCCAGTCTGAGGCTGATAATAATAACTCTAACTCCAATCTCCAAAATACTGATAATATGGATCCATGGTCGCATAAAATTTTCTGTTCTTACACTGACAATTAGCAAATAAAATCAGAAGACTCAGGAACAAATGAAATCAAACATATGGATATATAATCATGAAAGCAATTAAACAACAAAATTTTTAAGCTTTCCAAAATAAAGAACAATCCTAAAATCATCACTAGTTTCCCCGGCAACGACGCCAAAATTTGATGAGCGAATCTGTCACATCCGCTAATCAAATTAATAAATGTATATCCACTAAACCCCTTAATTTCGCAATCATGTTGTAGTAACGAGCCCATGATCGATCTCTCGAGGAACCAACGGTAGGATGTAATCTAGGATTGTCATTTATTCCTATTTTTGGAGTTTTTAATATGAAAAATGGGGTTTTGAATTTTGAATCTAAATCTAACAAAGGAAAAGCACAGCAAATAAGAAATTAATCTAAAGCAATAGTGAAACCTAACTATGTTCCAATGATCAAACCATAACGCATTGTCACCCTACATCATAATTAAACCATCAACACACTTAGACTAAATATGAAATAACGAGACGCAATTAAATCTGATCTAAAGCATAATCAAAACCCTAACTTAGAAATTAAACACTTAACAATTAACTAAGCATCAAACAAGAATTAAACTAAATTATATCAATGAAATTACAACTACCAAACATGAATTAAACTTCAACAAAATAAAGAAATGCTAAATTGCAACGATAAGAACTTAACAAACATAAAAGGAATCTGTTCTAAGCTATAAAACAATAGCAAAACTAAATAAACCCTAACCGATCCAACTCACAACCAATCCATACAAGTTTCACACTCTTGCCATCACACAAGAGTGCCAAAGTCGAGACCACCCAACTCTGGACCTCAGCGAAGAATATCAGTGGCGTATCAGCTCCAAGTATGCTCAGCAACGCTGACGGACCACCCCCGACGAGCTAGAACAACCCGGAACCCCATGAATGGCCAGAAATCTAGATTTTTGCTACCCGGAGCTCTCTGGATCTGGGATGATGTTGCGGACTGCGGATGGGCATCGGATGAAGCTCAATAACACCGGCGGACCACCTCCAAGCGCCACTGATGGGAATCGGAGTCGCCGATTGGAAGACCACCTTCAAATCTGGCGAAAACAGAGGAACACCGGGAGCAGATTTCTGCTGGAGAGAACACCCAACGACGGTTCTAGATGATCGGGATAATGCTGCCAAGAAGCTCTCCACCGATGTTGAAGCTTGAGAGGTTGATTGGAGAAGGAATCGGGGCCGAAATCTCAGAGATGCCACGGGACGCGAAGCTGTGCGGAGGAAGAGATCGACGAAGGCACTGTAGCACTGTAGCTTCTCTTTTGAATCAGATCTGGATCTGATCGGACGGCTGGGATTGATTTGGAGCTAAATCAACGGTGAAAGTTTGCCCAAAATTTGATCTGAAGGTACTGATCTTGCTCTAGGGTCTGGATCTACTCTCCCTTAAGTCGGATCAACTAGATCATCACTGGATGGCCCAGATCTGCCCTGTCTTCAATGAACGGTCCAGATTAATTCGAGCTGGATCAATGGCTAGATGAACTCAGATCTGGATCAAAACTTCTGGATCTTCATCAATGGCTCAGATATGCTCCCCATTAGGTTGGATCGACCATCTCTTTAATGGATGACTCAGATCTGCTTGATTGTATATGAACGATTCATAATGCTCCAAAGCTTGATCTTCTCGTTTAAACTCCGATTCGAGCCCAATTTCGGTACGAATAGATCCAAATCCAAGATCCTTTGATGTCTACAAAATAAGAATCAAATATTAGCATCTTATTACACCAAAAATAAAATAATTTGTAATTAAGTCCAAAAATACACACAATGCACAAAATGTGATGTAACCATGATTTAAACCTATGAAATCAACATCAAACCATGCATATATGAATCAAAATAATACAGTAAAATCATGGTTATCAACGGGCCCTGGTTAACATGACACGGTTGTTCCCATGAGGCACAATAGTGCCATAAAAACCTAAGTGAAGAAGTCACGGCCGTGCCTCATGGGCATGGTCGTGCCTCATGGGCATAGTCGAACCATGGAAGCCTTTATAAAGTAAGGCACTATCCTAGTGAAGTAAGGCACGACCTTGGTGTTGGGGATCGCGGATGATTGGCTAGAAGGGGGGGTTGAATAGTCGGTGCCCCCAAATTGATCACTTACTACGTATTCGTTAATTGCGCAGCGGAATAATACAAAAACAAATACAAATACTAAAGAACAAGACAAAGGAAGAATAAGCAAACTGCTAACACGTCCATTTACGTGGTTTAGAGATAAGGCTCCTACTCTACGGCTGTTCATAAGGTGGACGATCTCTATCTATTGGTGGATTACTCCCTGGATCGGAAGACCTCCGGCTAGCTCATGTAGCTCCTTGTGGGTGGAGAAACCTTACCACAACTCTTACAAGAACACTTGAGATGCTAGGGCACAGGTAGACTACTAATAGGGGTTAACCATATCTATTTTTTCAACTTTAACCAAGCTTCCAAGCCTTGGTTATATAGGCCATGAGTTAGAAAACTCTACCTACCAGTTGACTGCCAAAACCATCAGTTGACTGTCCTCTGTGGAGATTTGACCGTTACAACCCAATGACTCGATACCAGTCTACTGATACTTCCATCAGTCGATTGCTCCACACTAGCTGAGCGAACAGAAGCATTTTATTCACTCCAAGTCGACTGCCTGGTCTACTGCAACAGTCGACTAATGAAACCACCAGTCAACTAGTACCCGAGTACAATCTCTCAGCACTCGAACCCTCACCCTTACAACTCACTTGATTCTTTGTTGCAGCCTTGACCTCTTGCCTTCAAGCCTACTTCCTTCGGCTCTCGTCCCTAGATGCATCCAAGCCTGCGGCTCGTTCCCAATACCATCCTTCGCATATGTCTTGAAGTCGCTTCCCTCGGCCCTTGTCCTTACTGCCTTGTCCACGGTCCTTCGGATGCTCCATCCTTCACCTGACCCGAAGGCATCAAGCTAAGCCATATATGTATCCTGTAAACCTGCACACTCGCATACACATATCAAATACAAGAGTGAACCTAACTTAAACCCTTTTCTCAAACATCAAAACACATAGTCCCACGGACCATTGGGATTGCTCCAACAATCTCCTGTTTTTTTATATTTGGTAATACATTTAAGTTAGGGAAAACAAATAGCAAATACACATGCTAAAACAAATGGACTTACGATGTCAAGGCTACACACTTGGACTTACACCGCCGAATGGACTTACGTTGCCAAGGCTACATACTTGGACTTACACCGTCGAATGGACTTACGTTGCCAAGGCTATACACTTGGACTTATACCGCCGAATGGACTTATGTTACCAAGGCTACACACTTGGACTTACACTGCCGAATGAGCTTACGTTGCCAAGGCTATATACTTGGACTTACACTACCGAATGGACTTATGTTGCCAAGACTACACACTTGGATTTACATCGTCGAAACAAAAATGTAAACATGCATTGGAACCTATCCCAAGGCTCCCCCTTGACCTAAGCTCCTATTTAAGAACCTATCACAAGGCTCCCCCTACACCTATGCTCCCCATTGAGTTAGGAATTTTATGCAAAGACATTTAAGGTTTTTCCAACTAAACCTTACTTCTCCCTCTTTGCCTAATATCAAAGAGCTTCAACAATATCCTAATTGTCAAAAACTTATCCTTCAAACTGACCCTAAACTCATGTATTTATCCCCAAGGATCTCATACACCTATACGAGTTGACTTGATAAAAACCACTGCTAGAAAATAGTTTCAAGCAGGTATCAGTTGACTGCTAGAAGTACCAGTCGACTGCCCTTATCGAAACAAACCCACAGAACCATTTGTTAAGGTCAATTTGTAGCTAAGGGGAGGGGGGGAGGGTGAATAGCTCATCACGCGTCGATTGCTTGCTTTGATGATATTATTGCAGTGGAAAACACTCAAGCAACTCTCACAACGCTAACATAAGGGATTTACTTGGTATCCACCTCAAGAAGAGGTGACTAATCCAAGGATCCGGTCCTCACTCACTCATTCACTATGAAATAACTCCTTCTTGGTAATTATCGAAGGTGGAGAAGCCTTGTACAAACTCTCGATACAACAAAAAGAAACGAAGAAGCAAATACAAAGAAAATCTTACAATATTTTACACAAATGAAACCCTAACTAGCTTCTTCTTCTTGTGTGGAATGCCTCTTGATCTTGGAAGTGCAACAACACTTTACTCCAAGAAGCTTCAAGAACTGGCAAGAACCTGTGAGAATCGTGAGAGAGGAGAGTGTAGAGAGATACCGAGTCACTGCGAGGAAGATGACTTTAAACTCGATGCTTCCTTCGCAACGGTCACATCCCAATCGATTGGGGAGACTTGAATCGATTGGCTGATCGATTCAAAGCACCTCTGTGCTATGTTGGAAACTACCTGAATCGATCAACCGATCGATTTAGGATTTCTCGCAATCGCACAAGAAAATCAACCCATAATCGATCGATCGATTGGCGGTGCCCAATCGATCGACTGTTCGATTGGGTAGCATTCTGTGCTGGCAATTTTGCTTCCCAATCGATTAGTAGATCGATTGGGCCGGCCTTCAATCACAACCCACCTTTAATTGATCAGTTGATCGATTGAATCATAGTTCAATCCATCGGCTGATCGATTAACCTTCCTTTGACTTACTTAACTCAAGTCCAAGGTTCTCAAACCCAACATCCGGTCAACTGTGACCTGTTGTGACTTCTCGTGCCTAGCATCTGGTCAACCTTGACCTACTAGAACTTCTTCACTAAGTGTCCGGTTAATCCTTTGACCCACTTGGACTTTTCTCCTCGTGTCAAGTGTCCGATCAACCTTAACCCACTTGGACTTACCATCTCGTGCCAATTGTTTGATCCTCCATGACCCACTTGGACTTCCTTCCACCAGATGTCCGGTCACCCTTGACCCATCTAGATTTCCTTATGCCAAGTATCCAGTCACACCTTTGACCTACTTAGACTTCCCAACACCAGGTGTTGGTCAACCTTGACCCACCTAGATTTCCATGTGCTTGGCTTCACTCACGGGGTCTTTACATCTACCTAGCTTCACTCACTAAGACTTTCTATCTGCCTAGCTTCACTCACTAGGACTTTCCATCTGCCTAGTTTCACTCACTAGGATTTCCCCACCGCCCGACTTCACTCACCGGGACTTTCACCTGCATATCTTCACTCACATGGTCTTTCACCTGGCTTCACTCACCAGGATTTCTCAACTGCCTAGCTTCAGTCACTAGGTCTTTCACCTGCCTAACCTCTAGTTAGGACTTTCTTAGTCAAGTATTCAATCAGGCCTTTGACCTACTTGACTCTCCTTCACATCTAACTGATCAGTCCTAGACCAGATGGGAATTATATCAACAATCTCCCTAATCGGACAATTTCTCCTACAATCTTCATATATTATCAAACATCAAAATCCACATTGAGACTTAAACTTGAGCCAACTCAAGTTTCGTCAACCTGGTCAACCTTGACCCAGGGGATATTGCACCAATAATCTCTCCCTTTTTGATATTTGGCAATACCTTTAAGTTAGGCTAATCTCATAACCTTAACTTCTTCTTCATACCAAATCATGAATGAGGGTTTCCTTCATTCTCTCCCTTTCCTAGAGGGCAAACTCCCTCCTTGGGTAACGAAGGTCTAACTTAAACCCTACATTCTCTCCCTTTGGCACACATCAAAAACCCTCCCCCTGAAGAGTTACTCATACGTTGTTCACAACACCACAATAAAGGTCCCATATTCTTTATTGTGTCCAATGTTCACCCTTGAGCATTGATCCACTTCATAATGCCCATACTAGAGCATTCACAACTCAACAATAAAGATATCCACTTTCCATTATTTTTCAATACTCAACCTTGAGCATTTACTCTAACGAAGGTTAACCACCTTCCATGTGTTGGAATGTATACTAAAAGCCTAGCTTTTTGTATAAACATTTATTTAGAAAAAAGAATCACATTGGTCAAATGTCTACATTTATATGCTAAGTGTAGTTGTTCAATTAATTTATATTGTAGATAACATAGTGTGTGGTGTCACATACAGAAGATCATGTTATCGGTTCTTTATAAATTATAAATAGTAGCTCACGACTAAGATGGATAGGAACAAACTATTAGAATAGTCGTAGTGTAATTTGGTATTAGTTTATCTTAACTATAAAGTTACACTAGTACACTCTGAGTGTATTAAGCAAGACCATTTAAGGTAAGTTCTTTTTATAGTGACTGCATAAAAGAATAAGACCTTTGTTATTATGGAAGTGTGTGCTCTTAATCATGATATAATAACAAGCACATATACTCAATATTCATTTCTTTATTTATCAAAGGGTGCGATTTAGTTCGACAAATCAATAGGCCCGATAAGTTGGGAAATGATATTATTTATATAGTGTGTTGTTGATTATAGCATGAAATTGTGTCCTAGTAATCTAGGTTGATAATGTCACCAAGAGGAGCTCATAAGGATTATCATGTAAACCCTACAGGTGGACTTAGTCCGATATGATGATGAAGTTGAGTGGTACTACTCTTAGAGCTAGATATTAATTAAGTGAGTCGTCAGTAACTCATTTAATTAATGGACATTCTATATCTTAAACACAAGGAGATTAACACACTCATGATAAGAAGGAGCCCATGTAGTAATATGAGATTGGTGCGGTAGTTCAATAATAACTCTTTAGTGGAATGAGATATTATTGATGAACTCGAGTTGGGTGTTCGGGACGAACACGGGAAGCTCAAGTTCATCAGGAGACCAAAACCAATTCCTCCTCTCGGTCCCTGTCGTAGCCTTTTAATTATAAAGTGTTATACCCACCCATACCCACCTTTTTACCCATCCTAAGGTGGCCGACCAAGCCAAGCTTGGAGCCCAAGCAAGGGCCGACCAAGATTAATCCTTGGATGGACTAAGTGGTGCCCGACCCTAACTTGGAGCCCAAGTTGGTGGCCGGCCACAATAAAATAAAAGAGTATTTTATTTTTTAAAATCTTTCTTATGTGGAAGCCATGATTTTAAAAGAGAGTTTAAAATTTAAATCTTTCTTTTTATAGCTTTCTACAAAAGATTAAGAGAAAGATTTTTGATATCTTTCCTTATTTGTAGTTAAAAGTAAGATTTTAATTTTTGATAAAACTTTCCTTTTTTGTAACCATTCTCATGATTTTAAAAGAGAGTTTTAAAATTATAAATCTTTCCTTTTATAGTTTTCTACAAAAGATTAAGAGAAAGAATTGATATCTTTCCTTATTTGTAGTTAAAAGGAAGATTTTAATTTTAGAGAAAACTTTCCTTTTTGTAAATCATCCACATGTTTTAATAGAGAGATTTTAATTTATAAAAGTTTCCTTTTATGACCAACCATGAAGGGAATTTTTAAAGAGAAATTTTTATTTTAAAAATTTCTGGAAATAAATTAGGAAGTTTTAATTTTGTGTTTAAAACTTTCCTTATTTGGAAGACATGATGTGGCCGGCCATTGAAAGGTTTAAAAGGAAATTTTTTTAATTAATTAAATTTTCCTTTCATTGTCAAAGAAAATAAGGAAGTTTTTATTAAAAATTTCCTTATTTGCCAAGACCAAGGAATATAAAAGAGAGGGTAGAGGTGCCTCACCTCATAACAATACTTCTATTATTCCTCTCCTCCTTGGTGGTGGCCGGCCCTCATCCTTCTTCATCTCCTTTTCTTCTTCTTTGGTGGCCGGCGGCATCAACTCTTGGGGAGTCCTTGGTGGCCGGATTTTGCTTGGAGAAGAAGTAGAGAAAGGAGGCTTTGTTTCTTTTCATCCCTTGGAGCTTAGTTGGTAGCTAAAGTTCTTCATCTCAAGAAGTTTCTTGGTGGCCGAAACTTGCAAGGAGAAGGACGCTAGGGTGAATTCTCGTCTCGGTAGATCATCGCCCACACGACGTCTGAGATAAGAAGAGGAATACGGCAGAAGATCATGAGGTCTATAAGCTATAAAAGGTATAACTAGTTATTAGTTTCCGCATCATAACCAGTTCATCCTTTTATTTAGATTTTGAAATACCAAACACAAGAGGCTAACATTTCTAGGTTTCAAATTTGTGATTCGAGTTTGTGTTTCTTTGTTTTTTTCGAACTTGTGATTCGATTGTTCTTTTTGGTTAAACCTAGGGTTACTATAAGGAAATTAAATATTGAATTTTGTTGAAAGAATTTGTCTAGGAAGTGGTGGATGCTCCCATACCCAAGAAGGCCAAGTGCCTCGCCATGTTTAACCTGGAAGTTAATCTCTGAAATTAATATTTAATTGAATTTGTAACATAGGTGGATTTGGATTAATAATGTTAAGCATTGTTTGCGATCCAAGTCTAAACTACTAAGAATAGATAAGTTGAATTTGGAATCAATGATGTTAAGTTTCGTTTGCGATTCCAAATTTAATTTCTAAACAACATAATAGGTTGTTAGGAATGGTTCAGGACTTGTACAAAATTTTTGTACAGGGGAACCGGTACGATATTTTGAGTATCAACCAACACCATGGCGTTTGAAAAATTAATTTTCATGTCCTTAAAGAGTAACTCCCCCTAAAGACATGCTGTAAACTTCTGTCATTGCACCAACAATGACTTGGAATCCCTAAATCTTTAGGAAATCTAAAACTTGAAGTTTTGAGGTTTAAGTATCAATAATTGAATGTAAATCTCAACCTAAACTTTAATCTAGTGTTCCTTAACCAATTCTCCTTATTTTTATCATTAAAACCACCCTTAAATGTATATAAATATATTTCAAGGGACTAGGAGTGGTTAAAGGGACCAAAAAATGGCTTAAAGCGCTGAAATCAGGCCTTTCTAGCCAAAATCTGCCTTTTCAATCGATTGGGTTGGGATTCAATCGATTTCCACTTGTTCAATCGATCGCCTGATCGATTCCGTGAGCTTTTGTTCGCAGAAAAACTATGTGAATCGATTGCCCGATCAATTTAGCCAGGGATCAGCTGATCGATTTAGCGAGCTTCTGCTCACGACAATGGCCTTCTCAATCGATCGACTGATCAATTGAGCCTGCACAATCAATCGGCTGATCGATTGAGTTTCTGAATTTCTGAAATCCAATTTCAGCCGAAATTTAGAAATTTTCTCAAACTTTTACAAAATTCTAAAAACCATGAAACTTCTTGTAGACATTATTTAAGACATATACTATTACAAAAAAATAGTTTTCTAAGAAAATACTTCTTATTTTCAAAAATTAACACAAACTTGAAAACTTTTGAAAACTTCAATATTTTCTTCTAGTTTGTATCTAACTTTTCAATGATGATTACTATCAAAAGATAGCTTTTACCAAGGTTTTCCAAAAGTATTTTGAAATCATTTTCAAAACCAATTTCCAATCATGTTCTTTGGGCTCAATGCACATAACTTGTACATTAGCTTTCCCAATGATTGGATAACACATAACTATGTGTTTTTGATGAAATCAAAACTCAAATAGATACACTAAATCAACATCTTGAGTTTTGTTCATCATCCTAACATCTCAGTTGTATCTAATGTACACTAAAACATATACAAGTCAACTTATAGTCTTTGTGAGATGTAGATTTTAGTTTTGCCCTAAACTAGGGATCATGCATATCTATCTAGGCATTTTAGAATTATGAACATCCACCTAAGATGTCATTTGTTAGTAAATGTCATTGTCCTTAATTATAAGGAAATTAAAATAATGTGATGAGTTATGACATACATCAAAAGAAATAATTTTCAAAAGAAAATATACTATTACTACATGATGTATGTATGACATGACATGGTATTTTTGTTTGTTTTTTATAGTAAATATGAATACAAAATATGATGTCATGGCATATGATGAGCAAACAAGGCATGACAATTTAGTATAATTAAAATATACCTAGATATTCTATCTAAGTATCCTTTATCCTTAGCTAAACCTAAAATTGATCTTAGATTTGCCCTCGTTTTGTCAAGAAAATGCTAAAAGCCAACTTGGCATTTCTTTTATGCTTGATTTGTTGTGCCAATTACAATTAAATCCAATTCCTCAAATTTGGGCACCTTTTACTCTTCCAAAGAGTAAGCAATTAATCCTTTTCATTTTCAAAGGTTAACAAAAATCTTGAAAATACCTCCAAGTGTCAACTTTATCAAGGTTGAGTTAATCACCCTTCCCATTTAGAGTTGACACTCTCTAAACCCATCTAGGGTGTAGAGAATATACTCTTTGGAACCCAAAACCTATTGGTGCTCCTTGGATGCTCTAGGTACTTGTTAGAGATAACTTCCCTAGATACCTTCCTAATGGCCTTTCTAGGTTTCTTAGAAGGCTTGGTCACTTCCTTTAGGCCAACTCTAGGGATAGCTTCCCTTATGACCTTCCTGGTGACTTTCTTTGACTTCTTAGAAGTCTTAGTCACATTGGTCTTGGCAAAAATACTTCTAGGGATAGCTTCCATTGTATCTTTGACTTGACCCCTAGACCTAGGGTTGGTTCCATAACTATATGGAACCCTATGATATGAAGCCACATTCTTCTTGGCCTTAGGTTTATATCCCAAACCTATATGGTCATAGAATGACTCTTGTTTATCTAAACCTAGGTTTTGCTCATTTTGACCCTTAAAAATATTTTTCATTTTCTTTGGGGTCTTTTCTAATTTATTAAGCATTGACCTTAAGGCTTGATTTTCCAACCTTAAATTCTTAGATTTTGATTTTCCTTGATTCCTATGAGCATTTATATTTATAGGCTTATATATAAAATCCTTAGAGTTATTGCCTAATTCGTTATCTATTTTTCTAGCCTTAGATTGAGTGGGTTTAGCATGATAAGCTACATAATTTTTTCTAATTCTATCATGCTTCCTATTTTTATGATAAATAGTATTAAAATGATATAAACTATTTCTAGCATATTTTTTTCTAATTCTATCATGTCTTTAGTGCGGATGCGGAGGTCGCTGCCGCCTTTGGCCGCCACAGGCCCTCCTCCCCTTTCTTTCTCCACCAAATCTGGTCATTGCCACCTCTTCCAGTGCGAATATGGCTGTCGTCAGGTGTAGATCACGTTGGTATCACAGATCGGGCCCCTCTTTGTGCATCTCCATTATATTCAAGCCCGCGAGCCAGTGGTGTGGCCTTCATACCGCTCTTGTATTCCGGCATGCGAGCCACGGTGGTATTCCGGCCTTCGTGCCGATATTGTATGTCGGCCTACGAGCCATTGTAGATGGGTCGCGCACCGTCTTGCGGATCCACATCATGTCTGGCTCCGATTTATTAGAGTGTATACTGAAAGCCTAAGCTTTTGTAAACATTTATCTTGAATAAAGAATCACATTTGGTCAAATTATCTACATTTGTTTGTAGTTGTTCAATTAATTTATATTGTAGATAACATAGTATGTGGTGTCACATACAGAAGATGATGATATCAGTACCTTATAAATTATAAACAGTAGCTCACGACCAAAATGAAAAGGAACAAACCATTGGAAGGTCGTAGTGTAATTAGGAATTAGTTTATCTTAACTATATAATTACACTAGTACACTTAGAGTGTATTGAGTAGGATCATTAGAGGTCGTTTCTTTTATACCGACTTTATAAAGGAACAAAGACCTCAGTTATTATGGAAGTGTGTGCTCTTAATCCTAATATAATAACAAGCACATATATTTGATATTTATTTCTTTAATTTATCAATGGGTGAGATTTAGTTCGATAAATCAATAAGCCCGATAAGTTAGGAAATGATATCACTTATAGTGTGTGTTGTTGATTATAGAAGGAAACTGTGTCCTAGTGATCTAGGTTGATAATGTCCCCAAGAAGAGCTCATAAGGATTGTCATGTTAAACCCTGCAGGTGGATTTAGTCCGACATGACGATAAGGTTGAGTGGTGCTATTCTTGGACTAAGATATAAATTAAATAAGTTATCAGTAACTCACTTAATTAGTGGGCATTCGACATCTTAAACACAGGGAGACTAACACACTTATAATAAGAAGGAGCCCAAAAATGTAATTTGGGATTGGTGCGGTAGTTCAAGAATAGTTCTCTAGTGGAATGAATTATTATTGATAAAATTAAGTTGTGTGTTCGGGGCGAACACGGGATGCTTAATTTTATCAGGAGACCAAAACTAATTCCTCCTCTTGGTCCCTATCGTAGCCTCTTATTTATAGAGTACTATACTCACCTATACCCACCTTCGTACCCATGATGTAGGGGTCGGCCAAGCTAGCTTGTGGATCAAGCTAGGGCCGGCCAAACCATTGGTTCATGGGTGGCCGACCCTAGCTTGAACCCAAGCTTAGGTGGTCGACCCTATTAAATTAAAAAAGAATTTTAATTTTAAATTTTTCTTATGTGGAAGATATAATTTATTGGAGAGATTAAAAATTAAAATATCTCTTTTATAAGTTTCTACAAAAGATTAAAGAGAGAGATTAAACCAACTATTCCTTATTTGTGTAATAGTATCCACTTAGGCACGTCTAATAGTATCCTCCCCATCGGAGTCACTGCTATTATTCGTGTGACCAAAGGAAACCAACTATTAATTTTATTTATCAAAAAGTTAGGTTGACAAGATAATAAAATTAATGGGTTAAACCCTCCTTTTACAAATGTTGAATTTGTATACGTCCACACTATCATGGCATACAAAATTCTCGGTGTTTTGAGGTGTTGGTTAATTTAAAATAGTATTGTTTGAGGAATCAATATTATTCTAAATTTAGAATTCTGACCAAAAGTTATTTGTGATTCTTAGGATGACTTTCAACCCACTGGCCATCATACTAAAAGAGAACAGACTTACTAGTCCTAACTACATAGATTGGAAAAGGAACCTGGACATTGTTCTTACTGCTGAAAGTTATAAGTTTGTACTAATTGAACCTTGCCCTGATACACCCAATGGTGAATCTACCTAAGAGGAGATTGAGTATCATAGGAAATGGGTAAAAGCAGATGAGATGACGCGGTGTTACATTTTGGCTTCAATGTCAAATGTATTGCAACATTAGCATCAAGATTTACCAATAGCCTATGATATTATGAACAATCTCAAGGAACTCTTTGGTCACCAGGATCGGGCCTCTAGGCAAGAAGCCATGAGAAAGATAATGATAGCCACCATGCAAGAGGGTACTCCCGTGAGGGACCATATCCTAAAGATGATGACTTATCTAAATGAAATACAAATCCTTGGAGGAGAAATTGATGGGGAAACCCAGATCGATATGATCCTCCAAACACTACCTAGAAGTTTTGAGCAATTCCGCCTGAATTACAATATGAATAAAAGGTTATATTTATTGGCGGAACTACTGACAGAACTTTAGGCAACAGAAGGTTTGTTCCGTCATAATTATCATATTCACTATGATGAAAATGGTTCTACTTCTAAATCGAAAGGAAAGAAGAAGAAGAAACAAGTTAGCTCAGCAAAGAAAGTGAATAAATCTCAGAGTACAGGACCTAAAGCTGGAATGAAGAAGCCGAAGGGCAAGTGCTTCATCTGCAAGCAGTCAAGGCATTGGAAGGCGGACTGTCCTCATAGGAATCAAAACAACAAAGGTATATCTTATGCTCTAGTTATTGAAACATGTTTAGCGGTGTTATCTACCAGCACCTGGTGAGTAGATACGGGAGCCACTAATTATGTCTGCAATTCCTTGCAGGGGTTTCAAGAAACCCGACGACTAACTGAAGGAGAGATTACCGTCTACATGGGCAATGCTACTAAGGTGGCGGTTGTTGCAGTGGGAGGCGTCTACTTATCTTTTAATAGGAATAGAAATTTGGTTTTAAGAAATTGTCTTTATGTACCCAGTTTTAGAAAGAATTTAATTTCAGTTTCTAAACTATTTTTGGATAGATATTCAGTTTCCTTTAGTAACAATGTAGTTATTAAGAGAAATAAAGTGATTATCTGTTTTGGTACATTAGTTGGTAATTTGTATACTTTAAATCTAATTTCTCTCACAAAGCATAATATGAAAATTAATAACACATCTTCTAACTCAAATAAGAGAAAAGAACCTTCGGAAATGAACCAAGCATATCTTTGGCATCTAAGGCTTGGTCATATTAACTTAAGTAGGATTCAAAGGCTTATAGCCGATGGACTCTTGGGTTCATTAGAGTTGGAAAATTTTCCAACTTGTGAATCTTGCTTGGAAGGTAAAATGACCAAGAGGCCTTTCAAGGCCAAGGGGTATAGAGCCAAAGAAGTGTTAGAATTGGTTCATTCTGATTTGTGTGGTCCTATGTCTGTCCAGGCAAGAGGTGATTTTGAATATTTTGTCTCTTTTATAGATGATTATTCAAGATACGGATACATTTACTTAATGTGCCGCAAGTCCGAGTGCTTTGATAAGTTCAAAGAGTACAAGACTGATGTGGAGAAACAATTAGGTAAAAGTATCAAGACACTACGGTCTGATCGTGGTGGTGAATACCTTTTATGAGAGTTTAGGAATTACTTATCAGAGGCCGGGATTCAATCCCAATTGTCCACACCTGGTACACCCCAACAGAATGGTGTAGCAGAACGAAGGAATAGGACTCTTATGGAGATGGTTAGATCGATGATGAGTTATTCAGAATTACCAAATTCGTTTTGGGGATACGCTCTGGAAACGGCAGCGCACATTCTGAACTTAGTACCTTCTAAATCAGTATCTTCTACTCCCACAGAATTGTGGAATGGGCGAAAGCCCAGTCTAAGATATATTCGAATTTGGGGTAGTCCAGCACATGTGCTGAAACCAGATGCTAATAAGTTAGAATCTCGTACAGAAGTTCGTGTGTTTATGGGTTATCCCAGAGGAACAAAAGGTGATTTATTTTATAGTCCTAAAGACCAGAAGGTCATTGTTAGCACCAATACCCAGTTTTTAGAAGAAGACTATATAATGGATCACAAGCCCAGTAGCAAAGTTGTTCTAGAAGAACTTAGAGAGGACACGTATACTTTAGTACCATCAGTACAAGATGAAGTACCACAAGCGACTGCAACACATGTCACACATGATACACAACCACAGATGATGCCTCGTCGTAGTGGGAGAGTGGTGAGGGAACATGAGAGATTCATGTTTTTGGGAGAGTCTTCGGACTTGATCCCGGGTAAACATGAACCTGATCCCCGTACATATGACGAAGCACTCCAAGATATAGATGCAGTATCTTGGCAAAAAGCAATGAATTCTGAAATAGAGTCTATGTACTCTAATAAGGTCTGGGAGCTTGTAGAACCACCGAATGGTGTAAAAGTTGTTGGATGCAAGTGGATCTACAAAAGGAAAAGAGGGACAGACGGGAAGGTAGAAACCTTCAAAGCTAGGCTTGTTGCGAAAGGGTACACTCAGAAAGAGGGAATCGATTATGAGGAGACCTTTTCACCGGTAGCCATGCTTAAGTCTATCCGGATACTCTTATCCATTGCTGCTCATATGGATTATGAGATTTGACAAATGGATGTCAAGACAGCTTTCCTTAATGGAAGTCTTGAAGAGAACATCCATATGAAGCAACCAGAAGGGTTCATTGAAAAAGGAAAAGAGCATCTAGTGTGCAAGCTCAATCGGTCCATTTATGGATTGAAGCAAGCTTCAAGGTCTTGGAACATCCGGTTTAATGAAGTAATCCAGTCATATGGATTTATTCAGTGTCCGGATGAGTCTTGTGTATACAAGAAGTATAACGGAAATGTGGTGGTATTTCTTGTAGTATACGTAGATGATATTTTGTTAATTGGCAACAATGTCAAGGTATTATCGGACGTAAGGGTATGGTTGTCCAAACAATTTGATATGAAGGACTTAGGAGATTGTGCACACATTCTTGGGATCAAAGTTATAAGGGATCGCAAGAAAAGAATGTTGTGTCTGTCCCAAGCTTCATATATAGATACAATCCTTGCTCATTTTAACATGCAGGATTCCAAGAAAGGTTTCTTACCTTTTAGGCATGGAGTAACTCTATCTAAAGAGATGTCTCTGAAGACATCAAAGGAGATAGAGGACATGAAAGCAGTTCCTTATGCTTCGGTTGTAGGAAGCCTCATGTATGCAATGCTATGTACGAGACCTGATATCTGTTTTGCCGTGGGCATGATTAGTAAATATCAGAGTAACCCTGGACAAGGACATTGGACCGCGGTAAAGCATATATTAAAGTACCTGAGAAGGACTAGAGATTATATGCTAGTTTACCAAGCAGACGATTTGCTCCCTGTGGGTTACACAGATTCAGATTTCCAATCAGATAGGGACAACAGTAAGTCTACATCAGGCTATGTGTTTACTTTAGGAGGTGGAGCCATTGCATGGAGGAGTGTTAAGCAAAAATGCGTTTCAGACTCAACCATAGAAGCTGAGTATGTAGCAGCCTCTGAGGCAGCTAAAGAAGTAGTATGGTTCAGGAACTTTCTAACGGACTTAGATGTGATTCCTGGTTTGCCCAAAATCATCACAATTTATTGTGATAATAGCGGTGCAGTTGCAAACTCGAAGGAACCACGAGCCCATAAGGCAAGTAAACATATAGAGCGCAAGTACCACCTGATACGAGATATCGTTAAGCGAGGAGAAGTTGTCATCGCCGAGATTGCATCAGCAGATAACCTGGCAGATCCTTTCACTAAGGCCCTTCCAGCAAAAGCTTTCGATCGGCATGTGGAGGGAATGAGAATCAGATGTATGGCAGAAGATATGACAGCTTGGTCATTAGTATAAGTGGGAGATTGTTAGAGTGTATACTGAAAGCCTAAGCTTTTGTAAACATTTATCTTGAATAAAGAATCACATTTGGTCAAATTATCTACATTTGTTTGTAGTTGTTCAATTAATTTATATTGTAGATAACATAGTATGTGGTGTCACATACAGAAGATGATGATATCAGTACCTTATAAATTATAAACAGTAGCTCACGACCAAAATGGAAAGGAACAAACCATTAGAAGGTCGTAGTGTAATTAGAAATTAGTTTATCTTAACTATATAATTACACTAGTACACTTAGAGTGTATTGAGTAGGACCATTAGAGGTCGTTTATTTTATACTGACTTTATGAAGGAACAAAGACCTCAGTTATTATGGAAGTGTGTGCTCTTAATCCTAATATAATAACAAGCACATATATTTGATATTTATTTCTTTAACTTATCAATGAGTGAGATTTAGTTCGATAAATCAATAAGCTCGATAAGTTGGGAAATGATATCACTTATAGTGTGTATTGTTGATTATAGAAGGAAACTGTGTCCTAGTGATCTAGGTTGATAATGTCCCCAAGAAGAGCTCATAAGGATTGTCATGTTAAACCCTGCAGGTGGATTTAGTCCAACATGACGATAAGGTTGAGTGGTACTATTCTTGGACTAAGATATTAATTAAATGAGTTGTCAGTAACTCACTTAATTAGTGGACATTCGACATCTTAAACACGGGAGACTAACACACTCATAATAAGAAGGAGCCCAAAAATGTAATTTGGGATTGGTGCGGTAGTTCAATAATAGTTCTCTAGTGGAATGAATTATTATTGATAAAATTAAGTTGTGTGTTCGAGGCGAACACGGGATGCTTAATTTTATCAGGAGACCAAAACCAATTCCTCCTCTTGGTCCCTATCGTAGCCTCTTATTTATAGAGTACTATACCCACCTATACCCACCTTCATACCCATGATGTAGGGGCCGGCCAAGCTAGCTTGTGGATCAAGCTAGGGCCGGCCAAACCATTGGTTCATGGGTGGCCGACCCCAGCTTGAGCCCAAGCTTAGGTGGCCGGCCCTATTAAATTAAAAAAGAATTTTAATTTTAAAATTTTCTTATGTAGAAGATATAATTTATTGGAGAGATTAAAAATTAAAATATCTCTTTTATAAGTTTCTACAAAAGATTAAAGAGAGAGATTAAATTTCTTTCCTTATTTGTAGATTGGAAAGATATTTTATTTTTCTTCTTTATAAATTATTCACATGTTGAAAAATTAAAATTATAGAAATTTCTTTTTATCAACCATGAAGGGATTTTAAAGAGAAATTTTATTTTTTAAAATTTCCGAAGACAAATAAGGAATTTTTAATTGTTGATTGAAAATTGTCTTGTTTGCTCTCCATGAGGTGGCCGACCATGACATGTTTAATTGGGAAATTTTATTTTATTTTTCTTAATTAATTCATGTCAAGGGAAGTTAAGGAAATTTTATTGTAATTAAATTTCCTTATTTGCCAAAGCTAAGGATTATAAAAGAGGGGGTTTTGGGAGCCTTCAAGGTGAACAATCTCTATTATTTTCTTTCTTGGTGTGGCCGGCCTCTTCTCTTTCTCTCCTCTCCATCCTTTGTGGCCGAACCTCACATCTTCTTTGGAGATCAAGTGGTGGCCGAATTCTAGCTTGGAGAAGAAGGAGAGAAAGCTTACATCCCTTGGAGCTTGGTTGGTGGAAAAAGATCTTCATCTTTTGGAAGCATTGTGCTTGGCCGAAACTTGAAGAAAGGAGAAGAAGGTGCTTTGGTGGTTTCTCATCTCGGAAGATCGTTGCCCACACAACGTCCGAGGTTAGAAGAGGAATACGGTAGAAGACCTAGAGGTTTTTGCTTGCAAAAGAAAAGGTATACTAGTATTTAATTTCCGCATCATACTAGTTTTATTCCTTTGTAAAATACCAAATACAAGAGTCATGCGATTCTAATATTTTGAATTTGTTTTCGATGTTGTGTTCTTTTGTTTTTCTTTTCCTTGTGATTTGATTGTTCTTTTCGGTTGACCTAAAGTTATTTAAGGAAATTAAATATTAGCTTTCTTTAAAAGGCTTTGTCTAGGCGGTGGTGGTTGTTCCCATATCCAAGAAGGTCATGTGCCTCACCATGCAGTCCTGGAAGCCAATTTTGGAAATTAATATTTAATGGAATTAATAACCTAGGTGATTTGGATTGAACGTGTTAAGTTCCACAGGAGATCCAAGTCTAAACCTAAAAGAACAAATAGATTAAACTTTGGATCAAACGTGTTAAGTTCCGCAGGCGATCCAAGTTTAATTTAAAAGAACACATGGTAGCTAGAAAAAGGTTCAGACCTTTGTACAAAATTTTTGTACAGTGGAACCATTAGGTTTTTCGAGTAGCAACCAACACGAGTCGCCTGAGTAAGTTCCTCAGCTGGCTCATACTCATCTACCCTTCACGGCCGCGACGACTCGATCAGCACCGTGACCAGTTCATCCATCCATCCGGGGCGCCCCCCGGGGCTAGGGTACGTTACCGTACCTTTCTTACATTTATTTCACTATTCTGTTATTAGTATTCAGTTGCTTATATATCTGTGGGATTCGCCTCGAGCACCGAGGGACCAGAGGCCGGGGCGACCTGGCCGTTGGATACAGGCACTGTTGACCGGAGGACTTCTGACGACGCGGTCAACACAGAAGACAGCTCACCATCCGGTTCATGGGATGCGATCAACCTTCCAAACACGTCACACCGGCAGATCCGTCTTCTCAGCTTCTCGACAGGATCAAATTGGCGCCATCTGTGGGAACGCACCTGGTCGGGAACGTAAAGATAGACGATGCCGGAGAAGTCTACTATCCTCATGACCTCGGTCAGTTTTTGCATTATCTTTCCTCTTTCAGTTATATGATCTGTCTTAGTTCCTCGATTGAGGACTCAGTGCCGATCGGGCGGACGTATATTATCCGAGCCACCCGCTCGATGTCGAGAACCCCGTGCCAATCGGTCGGGCGTATATTATCCGAGCCACCGGCTCGATATCGAAACCCCCATGCCGATCGGTCGGGCGTATATTATCAGAGCCCCGAGCTCGATGCCGAAGACCCCGTGCCGATCGGCCGGGCGTATATTATCCGAGCCACCGGCTCGATGTCGAAGACCCCGTGCGGATCGGCGGGGCGTATATTATCCGAGCCACCGGCTCGATGTCGAGAACCCCGCGCCAATCGGCTGGGCGTATATTATCCGAGCCACTGGCTCAATGTCGAAGACCCCGTGCCGATCGGCCGGGTGTATATTATCCGAGCCACCGGCTCGATGTCGAGAACCCCGCGCCAATCGACTGGGCGTATATTATCCGAGTCACCGGCTCGATGCCGAAGACCCCGTGCCGATCGGTCGGGCGTATATTATCCGAGCCACCGGCTCGATGTTGAGAACCCCACGCCAATCGGCCGGGCGTATATTATACGAGCCACCGGCTCGATGTTGAAGACCCCGTGCCGATCGGCCGGGCATATATTATACGAGCCCCGAACTCGATGCCGAAGACCCCGTGCCGATTGACCGGACATATATTATGCGAGCCACCAACTCGATGTCGAAGACCCCGTGCCGATTGGCCGGGCATATATTATCCGAGCCATCGGCTCGATGTCGAAGACCCCGTGCCGATCGGTCGGGCGTATATTTATTTGAGCCCCGAGCTCGATGCCAAAGACCCCGTACCGATCGGCCGGGAGTATATTATCCGAGCCATCGGCTCGATGTCGAAGACCCCGTGCCGATCGGCCGGGTGTATATTATCCGAGCCATCGGCTCGATGTTGAGAACCCCGCGCCAATCGGTCGGGCGTATATTATTCGATCCACCAGCTCGATGTCGAAGACCCCGTGCCGATCGGCCGGGCGTATATTATTCGAGCCACCGGCTTGATGTCGAGAACTCCGCGCCAATCGACCGGGTGTATATTATCCGAGCCACTGGCTCGATGTCGAAGACCCCGTGCCGATCGGTCGGGCGTATATTATCCGAGCCCCGAGCTCGATGCCGAAGACCCCGTGCCGATCGGACGGGCGTATATTATCCGAACCACTGGCTCGATGTCGAAGACTCCGCGCCGATCGGTCGGGCATATATTATCCGATCCACTAGCTCGATGTTGAAGACCCCGTGTCGATTAATCGGGCGTATATTATCCGAACCCCGAGCTCGATGCCGAAGACCCCGTGCCGATCGACCGGGCGTATATTATCCGAGCCACCGGCTCGATGTCGAAGACCCCGTGCCGATTCGCCGGGCGTATATTATCCGAGTCACCGGCTTGATGCCGAAGACCCCGTGCCGATTCGCCGGGCGTATATTATCCGAGTCACCGGCTCGATGTCGAAGACCCCATGTCGATCGGTCGGGCGTATATGATCCGAGCCCCGAGCTCGATGTCGAAGACCCCGTGCCGATCGGCCGGGCGTATATTATCCGAGCCACCGGCTCGATGTTGAAGACCCCGCGCTGATCGACCAGGCGTATATCATCCGAGCCACCGGCTCGATGTTGAATACCCCGTGCCGATCGGTCGGGCGTATATTATCCGAGCCCCGAGCTTGATGCCGAAGACCCCGTGCCGATCGGCCGGGCATATATTATCCGAGCCACCGGCTCGATGTCGAAGACCCCGTGCCGATTGGCTGGGCGTATATTATCCGAGCCATCGGCTCGATGTCGAAGACCCCGTGCCGATTGGCCAGGCGTATATTATCCGAGCCATCAGCTCGATGTCGAAGACCCCGTGTCGATCGGCCGGGCATATATTATCCGAGTCACCGTCTCGATGCCGAAGACCCCGTGCCGATCGGCCGGGCGTATATTATCCGAGCCGTGAGCTCATTATCGAAGACCCCGTGCCGATCGGCCGGGTTTGAGTTATGCTTGAAGACCGTCGAGCGGTGGCATTAAATTCTAGAGTCGAACCGGCGACTATAAAAACCCCGGCTTGAAGATCGTCGAGTCTAGAGTCGAACTGGCGACTATAAAAATCCCGGCTTGAAGACCGTCGAGCGGCGACGTTAAACTCTAGATTCGAATCGGCGACTATAAAAACCCCGGCTTGAAGACCGTCGAGCGGCGACGTTAAACTCTAGAGTCGAACCGGTGACTATAAAAACCCCGGCTTGAAGACCGTCGAGCGGCGACGTTAAACTCTAGAGTCGAACCGACGACTATAAAAATCCCGGCTTGAATACCGTCGAGCGGCGACGTTAAACTCTAGAGTCGAACCGACGACTATAAAAACCCCGACTTAAAGACCGTTGAGCGGCGACGTTAAACTCTAGAGTCAAACCGGCGACTATAAAAACCCCGGCTTGAAGACCGTCGAGCCGCGACGTTAAACTCTAGAGTCGAACCTGCGACTATAAAAACCCCGGCTTGAAGTCCACTTCATGGACCAATTCATCGGATGTCTTTTCTCCCCCGTTCGGGGATGAGTAACCGGCTTATCAAATATTTTATCTCCCCTGTTCAAGGTCGAGTGATTATCATTGATATCATACCAGTTTCAGATATTTTATCTCCCCTATTCGGGGTCGAGCAATTATTACTGGTCTCGGACCGACTTATCAGATATTATATCTCCCCCAGTCGGGGTTGAGCGGCCTTCACTGGTCACGGACCAACTTGTCACGATTATCTATCTCCCCCGTTTGGGGTCGAGCAGTCATCGCGAGCATCTATCTCCCCCGTTCGGGGTCGAGCGTATCAGATATTTTATCTCCCCCGTTCGGGGTCGAGCAATTATTACTGGTCTCGGACCGGCTTATCAGATATTATATCTCCCCCAATCGGGGTTGAGCGACCTTCACTGGTCACGGACCAGCTTGTCACGATTATCTATCTCCCCCGTTCGGGGTCGAGCAGTCGTCGCGAGCATCTATCTCCCCCGTTCGGGGTCGAGCGTATCAGATATTTTATCTCCTCCATTCGGGGTCGAGCAATTATTACTAGTCTCGGACCGGCTTATCAGATATTATATCTCCCCCAGTCGGGGTTGAGAGGCCTTCACTGGTCACGGACCAGCTTGTCACGATTATCTATCTCCCCCGTTCGGGGTCGAGCAGTTATCGCGAGCATCTATCTCTCCCGTTCGGGGTCGAGCAGTCGTTGCGAGCATCTATCTCCCCCGTTCGGGGTCGAGCAGTTTTCACGGGTCACGGAGCATACCGGAGCCTCTTATCTCCCTCGTTCAGGGTCGAGCTATCACCGATGGTCACGGATAGGAGAAGCCCCACTGGTTGTGGACCAGGATATCTCTGGGCTTTGTGCCTGTTCGGCTCATGACTTTTGCTTCCATGTGCCTTCAACGCATGGGCTGCACCCCAGGGCAGTTCACGATGCGCCCGTTCGGCATCACCCACTCATCGCTACTCCATCGTCGTGCCAACATTTTGCGTTCGCTCGTCGACCCTTCTTGGTGTTGCTCAATCAGCACTCTCATAGTCATCCGGTCGGTATCGCTCAGTCATCCGTTCGGCCACACACTTGAGATACTTGGTCGAACGCTCGACATTCTCTAGATGGTCGGGCCAGCATTTTACGATCGTCTAGTCGTCACTTTCTCGGTCGTCCGCTCGGTGTCGCCCGCTCGTTCGCCCGACCAGCATTTTATGATCGACTGATTGTCATTTTCTCCGTCGCTCGTTCGGTATTGCCCACTCACCGTCTACTCACTCGATCGACATCCTTACGATCGTCCGTTCGGCCGCATGCTTGAACTAGGTCGCACGCTTGGCATCATCTCTCATTGTTCGCTCAGCATCGCTACCATCTCCCGTGCGATGTGCTCTCGATTACTCGGTTCGTATTTTTTCAGTTACCTGATCAGTATCTCCTCGATCGCGCGTTCGGTCCGACCTCCCGCCTTTTTACCCAATCAGCACTATCTCCGTTGATCGGACTGCACTATTTCTCGTCGCTTGCTCGCTACTAGTTAGTCACTTGCTCGGCATCACCACAGCTACTTGTTCGACGTGATAAGATGAGCACAGTGACCTGATTTCATGTTCGGCAACGATTCTATTTTGGGACTTGGTCTAGTCAGTCAGACTTGCGCCTCCTTCGACTAGACTTGAAGGGGAGGCTTGTGTGATGCAGATGTAGTCTGTGGCATAGGAGCAATTAGAGAAGGAAGGGAGGGCAGTTTTGTCATTTCATTGGTTGAGGGTTTTGTGCTCATAAAGAGCACTGTTCATAGCGTGAAAGAGGAGGGTTTTCGGATCTGGGGGTCGCCAACAGGAACCAAAAGGAAGAGACGTCTTCCTTCTCCCTCTCGAGCTTCTCGCCGGCATTGACGCCGACCGTCGGCCTTAGCATCTTCTCCTCTCCTTCTGGCCACCACAACCCCCTCTTCTCGTGCATGCTGCCCTTCCCTCAGGCTCTCACCTTCGTCGCCACTGCGGGCCACCTAGCGCCGACGGGCCTCGCGTTGCCCCCAGCGTCACCTCCTTCGTCGTTGGCCAGCCGTTGCCCTCTCTTTCTCGCTCGAAGGCACGCTGCTCCTCTCAAGCGTCGCCATCTTCTCCCCTGCGACGGACGCCACCAGCCTCGTCGTCAGCTACTTCCTCACTCTCTCCGACGACCTGAGCGCCTATCTCATACACGCCGACGACCTCGCGCCACCTCCCTGTCATCAAACACCGTGGACGATTGCCCTCCTCATCCAGCGCCCTACACCTGCGCCACCCTCCACCGCCGACACCCCTCGCCGACCCTCCTCCCTCAGCGTCGGCCACGCGCAGTACTACGTCAGATAGATGTCGCCCAGTCCTGCTGTCTTCAGTGCGGATGCGGAGGTCGCTGCCGCCTTTGGCCGCCACAGGCTCTCCTCCCCTTTCTTTCTCTACCAAATCTGGTCGTCGCCACCTCTTCTAGCGCGAATATGGCTGCCGTCAGGTGTAGATCACGTTGGTATCACAGATCGGGCCCCCTCTTTGTGCATCTCCGTTATATTCCAGCCCGCGAGCTAGTGGTGCGGCCTTCATACCGCTCTTGTATTCCGGCCTGCGAGCCACAGTGGTATTCCGGCTTTCGTGCCGATATTGTATGCCGGCCTACGAGCCATTGTAGATGGGCCGCGCACCGTCTTGCGGATCCACATCATGTCCGGCTCCGAGTCGCTTAAGTCAGCTCCTCAGCTGGCTCATACTCATCTACCCTTCACGGCCACGACTTGATCAGCACCGCGACCAGCTCATCCATCCATCCGAGGGCGCCCCCAGGGCCAGGGTACATTACCGTACCTTTCTTACATTTATTTCACTATTCTGTTATTAGTATTCAGCTGCTTATATATCTATGGGATTCGCCTCGAGCACCGAGGGACCAGAGGTCGGGGCGACCCGACCGCTGGATACAGGTACTGTTGACCGGAGGACTTCTGATGATGCGGTCAACACAGAAGACAGCTCACCATCCGGTTTATGGGGATGCGATCAACCTTCCAGACATGTCACACCGGTAGGTCCATCTTCTCAACTTACCGACAGGATCAATTTTGATTAATTTAAAGAAATTTAAATAATTTTAACTATGTTGATAAATAGTACTTTGATTTAATAGTATTTTCATAGTTGTTATAATAACATTGAAAGTAATGATATTCTTGGGACAAATATCCGATGAGATATTCTTTTATTTTATTTTATTTTTTTAAAAGGAGTACTCTTTTAATTTTTACCTAATAGTTTTAGATCAATATCCAAATGAAATCAAACTCAAGTAGAATTGAAATTATAATTAGAATTGAAATTATAATTTGAAATGGTTTAAATTCCAATTCGTTATTTCAATCGCAATTTATTTGAGTATATAAATAGAGTTATTTGAATTAACAAAATATTTTTGAATAATCAAATAAAATATTACAAATTTAGATTCAATTAAAAAATATTAAAATTTTAAATATAAATTAAATGTTTTTAGAGATGACAGACAGGCTCGATTGGGTTGCAAGCACCTACATCAATTATCTTATCCAAAAATTCCCTTACATTCAGTTCGAGCTCGCGGTTTTAGAATTTGGCTCTGTGATTGTATTTGATTTCTTTAGTTTAGGGTGTGGCTGGTTTTGAGTGATCGCGTTCCTCTCCCCAAAAATGGCGACCTCCAAATTGTGGTCTACCCTCTTCCTCTCCTACTCGGCCGCCAAACTCAACCCTCGTCTCTTCGCCAGGAACCCCTTCTCTCCCGCTCGGCGCCTCCTTTCCACCACTGCCACTCCTTATCCGCTATACTACGAGCTCATCCGCTACCGTCCTGTCCGCGGCTCTACCTCCCGCCGTCGGCTCCCAAATGCGCATGACGGCTCCGACCAGCCGCCCCCCGCATCGTCAGACGCAGCTGAAGTACTCTCCGACACCGCCGGCTCCTCCTCCGAGGCCGCCATGGACCGTTCCAAGCGGCGGTACTACCGCAAGCGGCAACGCCGCATGTACGGAGGCTCCGACGACGAGGACCGCCGGCGCGGCGCCGGAGACGAATACGTAGAGCTCGAGCCGGAGGTAATAGACTTCCCTCGCCTTCACCCACGCGAGGAGGAACTTTACTTCTACGACGCCTTTGCGTATCCCTGGGAGAAGGATAAGCACTATCGCATGGTGTACCAGCTTGAAAAGAAGTACTTTCCTCAGTATTCCTTGGATAAGGCTTTCGTCGACCCCATGGAGCCTGTACCGCCGGCATCGGCAGAGGAAGGTGTGGTGAAAAAGAAAGGACGGAAGCCGAAGAAAGGGAAGGATGGTAGCGAGGAGAAGGATGAGAGGGCTTTGATCTTTTTTGAAGAAAGCGTGGAGAAAAAGGACAGTCTTGCCATCAAGAGTGTGACGGAGAAGAAGGTCGAGGAGTTCTTCAAGTGTTTGAGGAAAGTCCCAAAGGCTGGTAACAGGCAGGGAGCTGTAGCTGCCCCAATAACGGTGGAACAGGCTGAGTCGTATCTCGTGAACAGGAAGACTGAGCTTCCTCCAAGGTGGGATGGCCCATCCGGGACTGTAGTTCTTGTGGACAAACCTAAAGGTCTGGTTGCTGCTTTTTATTTCTTTCGACTAATGTTGTTATTTCAATAGTTCAAATGTTCAATGGCCTTATATATAATGTTCTCACTCACCATTAGAATGTGATGGTAAAATATTAGAATGTATAAACCAGAAATGGTGTAATGAATAGGTTCAAGTCGTTACTAACATATGCAACCTTATTCTAATTGGATTGCATGAGGTCGACTATTGAAAAATGTCAAAAACCGCATCAGGCATGGATCAGCCCATCCCAAACAGTTGGGACTTATGCTTGTTGTTGTTGTTGTTGTATCCTGATGGAATAACAGCTAAAACATAGCCATTGAAGAAGTGATCATATCAATGACATAGAGACACTAATTGAATGAAAGAGTTAAATACCCAACAGACATCAGAAAATATAGAGTCTTGCACTAAACACAGATAAATATTTTCTATGGGTAGTTTCAGGATTACACAGATTTTAGGTTGATAGCTGATTACTCTTCTCTTAGCCTTTTCAATGCAATTGTGTGCAGGTCGTGTGCTGTTAACTTTTATTCATTTATTTATTTTTATCAATTATTCATTTTAAATTTCTGGAGGTATCACATCCTGAACTTTGCTGCAAGCCTAGCAAAGTGAAATGAGAACCATCCCAATCAGGCTATCAAACTAGAAAATCACCCATGAACTGAATATAGACACATAATTAATTATCAAACCAGTATCCTCAGATATTCTAAACTAAAATTATTCTTTTTGGCTGCCAGAACCCTGCGTGTTCTTCCTGCTTCTACTCGCACACACTGCCTTTTTCTCAAGTTCCTTTGCTTTGTGTGCCCATGTCATTCATCCCTTTAATTGTTTAGTTATTGGCTTATTGCACAATATATCGATTCATTTACGCTTTTACTTTCTTAGGTAACTAGCCATTATCATGTCATCTGAACCCAGATTCTCTTTGAATTGATTACACTCTTTTGCATTATTTTGATATCAAGGCTACATCATTCAGGATTTTCAAATGAATATATACTCCTAGTACTAATTCAAGTGGCAAAATAAAGGCTACAACCGGATGGTTAATATGTCTTGATGGTTCCATATAGTCGCATATATGCTCATCCATCGTGGTCGATACAATTGATGACTCTTCTGAATCCAGAAAACTTCTACTTGTTTTGATCCAATTACTAGTTGGCTGAAATTTAAACTATAATTTTGGTAGGATGGACTTCATTTACTGTTTGTGGGAAGTTGCGACGCTTAGTAAAAGTTCAGAAGGTACTTAATTGTTCTTTCACAAACATGTCTTTTATTGGTAGTTTGAGTGGACGCCTATCTTGAAATTTTATGTTCGCAGGTTGGGCATGCTGGTACTCTTGACCCGATGGCCACAGGGTTATTAATTGTTTGTATTGGTAAAGCCACAAAAATTGTTGACAGGTACCTGCCCCCTTCATTGTAATCAGTTCATTCACTGCCTAAGATTCTTTTGACAAAACCAACATTTGTGCTCTTGTGTACCTATCTATTCTAATTTGGGTTGATACTAAATTTTGTTTTTGATATACTAAACTGGTTATTCAATTTGTCTTCCAAAAAGATAATCATTGTAGGGCAAATGTGTAAGAGAAATATATTTCAATTTCCAAGTCCCAAGTCTTCTAATGCCAATTCCACTTCCTGTCCTGTCATAATAAGCATTCAAGATCAAGTTTCATGTTAAAAATTAGTGATTTAATGATGGTTGATGTCGACCTGGAGAAAAATAGAGATTGAACTCTAGGCTTCCCTTGTCACATCATTGGGGTGAGGTTCAATGGCATGACTTGTTACCCTAAATGATTGTTCATTGTTAAATCATGCTACCTAATGCCTGGATTCTGTTCAATGGTTCACTGTTTTGTTTCAAGAGCCTTCTTTTGTTCCATGTTGCTTTTTTGTGAATAAGTTTGTATCCATATTACTAAGTTCCTCATAAATTTATTGGATCCTGCAGGTACCAAGGTATGGTTAAAGGATATAGTGGTGTTTTCCGTCTAGGAGAAGCTACATCAACCTGGGATGCAGATTCACCAGTATACCCTTTTTATTATACTATAGTTACTTCATCTTGACATGCAACAATGAAATATTATGTAATAAAATAAGTTAAATTGGTTTCAGGATTTTTTCTGGCCTTCTTTGTGTACTTTCCTTTTACTTCACTTATTATTTCTCATTTGTTTGCCCATCAAATGGGGTCACCTTCCCCATCCTTTTTGTTTTTGTTCTAGCTGTTTGTGATTATTCTATCTTTGTGTCTTATCTGATGGATCTTTAATTCTGTGTGGTGTTTCTAATGTTTAGCTGCAAAGTAATGCTCCTTTTTTTTTTTGCCAAACTAAAGGCCTCATTTTGGTTTGGAACAATGTCTTTTTGGTATGATTAATTTTGTTAGTTTTGAACAAGGCCAAGTAATTAGTTGCCATCTTAAGTTAACATTAGATATATATGTAACTATACTCATCTTTGGGTCTACTCTAATTATTAATAGGGCAGTCCTTAATCTACTGTTCATTTTAATAGGCTTTTGTGACATTCCTAGATTCTTGAAGGGGAAACTTCTATAACATTATCCTAGCTTGTTTTATATATGATAGCAAATCCTGGAAGCTAAATATATTAATCACAGTTTTTGCAAATGAATGTGATGTAACATGAAAATCATGAAACTATTAGTGATGTAACATGAAAATCATGAAACTATTAAGTATCACAAGAAACATGATGCCTTGTTTTAGAAGTTGTTTATCTGCCAACAGTATGTCATTGTATTTTTGTCTTGGTTTTCACATTTTTACGCATTAGCAATCTAGATATGAGGAATTAACTTGCTTTATTCCTTTTTTTACAATACATTTGTGTAGGCTCTGGCATAATTGCAGAAGTTATCTTTCTTTCCATTTTGATTAAATTTATTTTAATTCTGTGACAAGGTTATTCAAAGAGAACCATGGGAACACATCAAGGATGATGATATAAAAAAGGCGGTTAAATCTTTCTTAGGAGAGATATGGCAAGTTCCTCCTATGTTTTCAGCCATTAAGGTTAGAGATCTTTGTTATTTTGGAAAATTTATTTGATTGATTCACACATTCAATTGACAATTTAGTGAGGAAACTTACAGTTGGTAGAGGTCATTTTCTTGAAGGCTCATCTTTCATGTATATGAGTGACGCTCCACGGGAGCTGGAAATGACTGATGGCAGAAAAAAATGTGATGAACACCTGGGTTGAATTTAGAATTTTAGATAATTATTTTTCTTATTATCCTTAAGAGCTTTGTAACTCTTGATTCTTTAGTTTTACATATCTAAGAGTTTCATAAAAAAGAAATATGGACGAGCACAAATATATGAATTAGGAATGATTATTATTACTCTCTTCCCTTTACTCTCTGTGGTACAGCATGTTATGTTGCACAGGAAATAGTGGAAAATCCAATCTTTTCCTAAATGTGTCTGTCTTGACATTTCAACAGAATGTATTATTTGCCATATGACCAACCTTGGAATATATGACTTGCATGAAGTTGAAACTATAGCATAGAAGAGCTTATATGACATAGACAAGAAGTTTTTGGCTGAAGGTTTGTTTCATGGTGAAAAGATATATGTTACTAACTTGAATTACAATTGCTTGTGGTTAATTTTGCCTTTATTTGGTAGACTAAAGTGTATATATTAATGTGAATACAAACTGAACCTTTATGTTGGGATTTCTACGTCATCTTCTTAGCTTTACCATTAACATGTGTCAAACCCATGGTGTTGGATTAAATGTAAACTTGTAAGACTTATTTATGTCAGAAACTATTCAACTAAATATGAATTTGGTGATGTTTTTAATTCGATATGGAATTCTTTCTTTTTCTCCTGACAAGTATTGTAATTAATTAGGTTGGCGGTGAAAGAATGTACGAGAAAGCAAGGAAAGGAGAAACAGTTGAGTTATCACCAAGACGAATATCAATATATCAGTTTGATATTGAGCGCAGCTTGGGTGACAGGTGCATCCAATGATTGTGTATTTTAAACAGTGTTTGGGAACTTATTCAATTTGGTTGACCTAGTTTAGTGCATATTTTAAGAAAATCCACTGAAGAATGATTCTTGTTGAATGATTTCATTTGTGTAATTGCTGTATTAGGGTTTAGGGTATCTGGTACACAAAAATTTTCCATTCTGATACTACATGATAAGTAATTGCTTTTAGGCTTTATCATAGGCTACTTATTTGTTTACAAACTTAAAATGATAGGTTGTATTGTGGTTGAAGGCTGATCTTTTTAAATGGTCTAGGTTTAATCCAGCAGGTCCATGAAAATAGTTAATTTTTTTGAAGAGAAAAAGTTTTCTAGCTCTGCCACATTGGTTGGGCAAAAAATTTTTTTGCACCGAGTGATGTGGTTTAAAATAGGGTTAAGATAATTAAACTTATAAAATTTAAAATTTCCTAGTCTAAAACTTTTACTTTCTAATTTGAATCCATCTTAACTCTCATTTTAAACTGCATCCTTTGATGACCATGCTCATTTCTTACTACCATCTATATTTTCGAATTGGGTGACTACTTTTCCTGAAAGCTTAAGTTGTTATGATTACAGACAGCATGCAACAAATTGCAATGAGGACGGATCATTACAGGAATTTTTTTGATAGCATACTGTAGAATACTTCAGTAGTAACTGGCTGTTAGAGAGTATAGTGTGGAAACATCCTTTCTACTTTCCCTTTTATCTGTGTTAGATAAGTTGTCAGGGCCATTATGATTATCCTACACTCAATTCTTCCCTGCAGGCAGAATCTGGTATTCAGAGTAACTTGTTCTAAGGGAACATATATCCGATCTCTTTGTGCTGATCTTGGAAAAGCTCTTGGCAGGTATTCTTTTTTTCCAGATAAATAACACTAGAACTTTACTCACAGTTCATGTGACTCATGCTGACGATAAATTATGGTGCATGTTAATGGTAGTCCAGGGCAATGTAAATATGTGAATTTATATAACACGCGGTAAGTGGCCAGGGCTTTTCCATAAACTTAGTTTATCTTCTGCAAGGGCCACCAATTAAGCAACCTTGCATCTATTGGTCTTTTCTTATGGAAGTTATGTTTAAATCCTTTCCATTTTCCCTTCTCTAACTTAAGCTATTTCAATTGTTGATGTGTTACACTGTTAGTATTCATCTTCTGTTCTGTACAACTTAGTACTTCAAATTTCAATGCTTATCCACATTCTCTAGGTTATGTCTATCATGGATTCATGATTCCTTCAAAGATGTAATTCTTGTTGCTGTATAAATCAAATCTTTCTTCACATTAATTGCTGATTTGCATGTTTAAGATCCATGTCAGCTTCACAAGCTTTGCTTCTAATTAGTTGCTTTGCTTATTATTATTGTTGGAGTTAATTGTCAGTATCAGAGGTCTTGAAGGATTTTCAGTTTACAGTGTTTTGTTATTTGACGGAAATTGCATTGCTTCAAGTCTACTCTCTCACACAATATTGAATTCCTGGGTCCAGTATGATCTCTTTCTTTTATCAAATAGTTGTCTCCCTTAGAACTACAAGGATTTGGTGTCAGATGCATTTCAATGCAAAATCTCCCTTTAATACGGTATATCATTTTCCCCTGAAGATGTCATAGATGAGCAAGCTCCATCTTATCTAATTGTTCTCATAGACTATAGATAGTTAGTTAAACTTCTAATTGTGCTTTGTGGAACCTATCATGAATGTGTTTTCTCTGTATGTTCTTATTCTTACTACCTCCTCCATGGTACATAGTCCCTGGTGTTCTGGCTATTACATTTCAAACAAGATTACTTAATTGGACATGGTAGGCTTTACTGTAAACTGAGAACAAAATAAATTCATGTCTATTATCCATATGGACCAGCAATCTGAAGCATGCACAATGTATGAAATTAGCAAGATTGTCTGGTGTATGCTTATTCTTATTGTCTCGTCTCCATGGTACATAGAACCTGCTCTTCTGGTTATTGCATTTTAAACAAGATTACTTAATTGGGCATTTTAGGCTTTCTACCTTCCTTTCTTGTAAATTAGAACAAAAAAGTTTGTCTATTATCCACTTGGACCAGCAATCTGACCGCATGCATAATGTATGAAAATCACTGATGGTTTGCTGTTTTTTGTGTTCAATTTATTATGATAATTTCTTATTATGTTTATAGCTGTGCTCATTTGGCTGCCCTACGAAGGGATTCAATTGGTAAGATATCTAACTTTTTTGTCCTGAATTTCAAAAGCCATTCTTGTATTCTGTTTAGGTAGAAGATGTTTACACGGTTATAAGCTTCCATTTCTTGGCTATCATTTTTGCAAGAAATATATGATAAGTGAACCTGTTTGTATAGGTGTTGGTATTTAAAATCAGAGAAAATACTAGCAATTCTTTTCCTCTTTTCATGTAGCTTGTATTGCTTCTCATGAAAAATGGTTCCATTTTGCTTCTGTGAGAATTGAGATATTTTCTAGTCGATTGCTGCTGCCTTTATGGTTTATGGTATGTATTTACTAGAGAAAGAACAAACTGTCAATTAAAGAAATGCAACCTTCATATGGTTCAATTAGCCCGTTATTTAAACCAGCATCATTGCTTTCTTTGTTCTAAATCTCATCACAAAATAAAAATCCAAAATTTTGTGAACAATGTATTTATGCTATTCTCAAATCTATATGGAAACTATTTTCTGATTGTTTCATGGTTCCAATTGCTATTGCAATTCACATCTTAAGATGAGATTTTTTTTCTACTGTATTAGACTATATCACAGGTATTCATTGTGATAACTATCTCCCTCTTTTCTTATTTTGTTCTATTTAAAAATAGTGGTCTGCTAGATACATGTAACGAGATCCACATGATTCCTAAACAGAGTGCTTATCAATTTGCTTTCACCCATTTTTTTTCTTGCTAGGAATTGTTTAAAATTATGCCTGGAGTTCTTAGCAAACAATTGAAATGTAGATTACTAACTGTGATGTCCTGGAATAAATTATTACTCCTACATGGAATTTGAGCAAGCCAAAGTAAATTATTACTCCTGCATGGAATTATTACTCTTCTTGAGTTTGATGTTCATTATGCTTATTTCCAGGAGAATATTCAGTTGACGATGCATGGAACTTCGAAGAACTGGAAGAGCATATCACCAAGGGATACTTATGAGATCACAAGAAATTGTCAGATGTATACTGTGTTTCAAGGTCATTCTTGCTAGTAAATATGCATCAACACTAACCAGTATTATTTCATGTGTTTATTTGGTACAATTTTCTTTCTTTCTAGGTTTCTCATGCACCATCAAACTTGTTTATGTACATGTTCATATGCTACGTGCCTTCTTTTCTCAGGAAATAAGAACATGGTGGAGGATGGAACATACAAGCGCGTTGAATTACACTACAAATGCAAGAAACACTATACGAGTGATCATCATGTCTTTTTATTGATCATGTCTCTTTCAAGAAGGGAGTGAAAACAAGGATCCTCATGCTTGAAGGATCTGTTCTAGTGGGCATTTCCTGTAGAGCTCACAATCGACACTATGATCAGCTTAAGAACAATGATTTTTGTTTCTTTTTTTCTTTTCTTCTTCTTGTTTTATAGTTCATTGAGAAAGATGGAAATACAAGCAAAAAAGCATAAGCTTGCTGTTATGCTTCTTCCTGCTTGTTTGCCTCATCTCCCTTTCGTTATCGCTTAGCTTCGGTATCTCTGCTCTCCTGGCCCACTTCTGGGGGGGGGGGGCCTTGGCGGCACCGGCGATCGCAATCTTTTACCCGTGCGGGCTCCGCTGCGGTCATCTCGGCGAGGGGGGGAACTTGAGACGGTGGTTCCATTTGCGGGAGGCAGTGAGATGGCCGCCGGAGTAAAGACGATTCCCCCTTGTGTGATCTTCTCAGGACTCGGTGCTTGGGCCGATGCGGCGGTATGAACGAGGAGATGATGGTGGAGGTCGCAGAACCAAATTCATTAGCCGCATGACTTTAGTCACGGGCCCAGGCACACAAACTTTTAAAATAAAATAACTAAAAATTAAAATATATTAAAGTTCTTGAATTAAAAACACATAACAATGAACATAGATATCGCCATTCATGTTTTTGCCTCTCCTTACTTGGAAAGATATACTACTCTAATTTTGTGTTTGTTAGTAGTTACATTAAGAAACATATCCCTTTTAATACTTACTCTAACCCTTAAATAAACAATAAAAACAAATTTATTGTTGCACCAACCCTCAGGCATGAATTAATCATCATCAATTAGAATCTTACTAATCAAACTATTTATTTTTTCAAAACAAAAGCAAACATGTCATATATAAATCATAGTAACCTTTCTTGGATTTCTTACCAAATGATGAAACGTGAGACATTATTGTCATAAAGCCCCAACAGGCAATTATGAGCTGGTCCATTAACCTTCGCATCCCACTGCACGTCCTGTTCTTTATCCTCAGTTTTTTTTGATCCACTGTCAGAAAACACTCACTCCGATAATTCTTCAGTAAAAAAGTAAAAAAAAAAACTTTCTGAATTAATTTCTGTTATTTTTACCTTTTGATTTTTACCGCAGTTTTTTTTTCTGCTCTTTTTTAACTTCCCTGCGCAGCAGATTTTATATATCTCTGGAAAAGTTAAAACCTTTTTATTTGCAGATTTTACGGCGCCCCAATTAACACCAAATCACGAGTCAAACTCAAGGCCTTCCTGGTCCCGACTCCCACAAGTTTACTCTTGAGTGACCGGATAGAGTGTCGTAAGGAAGCTCGTCCAGCTCGTCCGTGGGGCCGAATGTGGGTGACGAGTGGGTAGTCGACGGCAGAGTAGCTTTCGGTGTGTGTAATGATGCGGGCGCTCGACGTTAGACGCTCGCGCACGGTCAGGATGCTATTCAATGCGAGCAGCAAATCGCCGGCCATAAAGCTGCTGATCTACCGTTACTTTCTGGAGGATCGCAGTTACGGCGATCTTGTTTGCATGTGCATTGTAGCGGATCCTACCCCGCCGGTTCAAACCACCTTGGAACAGCTTGGAGCTTCGGAGGCGAGCTTAAATACTTCCTTCTAACCCTAGAGTTAAAATCTAACTCGTTCGATTCGAGCTGCTGCTCCTCCCTCTCCGGGCGAGATCCTCTCGCCGTCGTTCGCTATCGCGCTTGTCTCGCCGTCTAACCGACCTCCAGAATCCAAAACCCTAGCGCCGCAGCCGATCGGACCTCTTGTGGCCGAGAAATCCGTGGTCGTTCGGCTTCCCTCTGTGTCGCGATGGATCTCGCCAGCCTCACCGTTGTACTCCGCGCCGCGCTCAGCCCCATCCCGGAGGAGCGCAAGGCTGCCGAGCAGAGTCTTAATCAGGTGAAGTGTTTTTTTTTCCTTCTGCTGTTCAATCGGTTTTCGTTCAGCTCGGTGTTGTCGATTGTTATCCTTTGCTGGTGTTGATTGTCCTCGCTACTGTTGAATCGTGGACTCTACGATCTTATCTCTGTATACTTGTGTTCAAGTTGTTTCAAAATTTGATCTAGTATGATTATTGTATATTTGGATTCTGCTAGTGCTATCGTGTGAGATAAATTCATTTCAGCAATCAAACGGTTGCCATTTGCCAGGAATTAGTTACATGTGGCGGGGGAATCCTCTCATCGGAAGGACTTTTCTTTTTGCATAATCTATATTTGGTAGTTCTCTGTATGCCTAGTATGCTGAAGTATTATAGTTCAACAGCCGGTTCATGCTAAAATGTCAATGTACACAAAGTAGGATTAACCTTAAAAATGAAGATATTTTTTTTATAAATAAAAATAATAGAGTTTTGATTTTTTTTTTGGCCTATCAAAAGTATGTTGATATTATTATTTTCACACGCATGCAAGGTCAAAATACCTTGAAAGCCAAATTCCTTGATACAGCTTGTTTTATGGGGGTGGAGTGATATGGATGTAAATCAGATTTGGGAAGTGGTTCATTATCTTTTACATTCCCTGGCATGAACGTTAACTCACATATGGAATTGATCCTCTCTTCACCTTTATATTTGTTTATCCACATAGGGTGAGAATTGACTAGTAAATGCTACATGCTTATTTGCCACATCAGTGAAGCCTCGTTTGTAGTAAAAAAGAATAGATAATTGCATAGAATTATTATATAGTTATACGATTGTAATTATTTTTAATATAGATCCAACCCACTGTAGGTCAAGGTATTAGAGATATTTATTTGTAGTGGAACTAATTTTATTTGATTTCTTTGCTTGGATGAGTCTTGTAGACTAAGGAAACCGAATTACTACAATTACGTATAAAAAATGTAATTTTTACGTCAATAAGAATCAAGCAAGTTTTAATCTCAAATAATTTCCTATTGTTATCTTTTCTCTTCCTTCATCCCCTTATTTGAAAAATTATCTATTTTCATACATGGTACTTATAGGAATAGTACTTTTCTTGATGCAGTAATTCAATATTGACATTTAAATTATATCACATTTTGTTATCTGAACTCATTTGGTGATTCATTTTAAATTTTATTTTATGATAGCTACTAGATACACCAAAAGAACACAATTGGATATGCTATACGAAATTACAATTTCTTGATATTTTAGTTAATAAGCACTAAATCATATTTGAGAGTTTTATCTACTTGTTAGTCTCTTTTAGTAAAATCCAGCAATTCTATATTTAACCTCCAAGATATTGTTGGTTAGTCCTAGGAAAAACGTACCGGTTCCACTGTACAAAAATTTTATACAAGTGTCGAACCTTTCCTTAAATAACCTATTGTGTTCTTTAGAAATTAAATTAGGAATCGCAGACGGAACTTAACATCATTGATTCCAAATTTAACTTATCTGTTCTTAATGGTTTAGATTTGGATCGCAAGCGGAACTTAACACTATTGATCCAAATCCACCTACGTTATTAATTCCATTAAATATTAATTTCCAAAATTGGCTTCCAGGATTGTATGGCGAGGCACATGGCCTTCTTGGATATGGGAGCAACCACCACCGCCTAGACAAAGCCTTTTAAGGAAAACTAATATTTAATTTCCTTAAATAACTCTAGGTTAACAAAAAAAAAAACAATCGAATCACAAATTCGACAAAGGGAAAAAAAAACACAAACTCGAAAATAAATTCGAAAACTCTAGAATCTAATGCCTCTTGTGTTTGGTATTTCCAAAAATAACTATACAAAGAAAACTAGTATGATACGGAAAATAATTACTAGTTATACCTTTCTTTGTAAGGAAATAACCTCTTGATCTTTTACCGTATTCCTCTTCTAATCTCAGACGTTGTGTGGGCAACGATCTTCCGAGACGAGAATCCACCTAAGCCACCTTCTTCTCCAAGCAAGATTCGGCCACCACAAATATTCCAAGAATAGATGTGGTTCGACCACCACCACCAAGCTCTAAGGGATTCTTCCTTTCTCTCCTTCTTCTCCATGCTAAAATCCGACCATCTTCAAGCTCCATGAGTTCACAAGATCCGGTCAATGAAGAAGAAAGAAAAGGAAGAAGAGAAAACCAATAGGGCCGGCGACACCAAGGAAGAAAAGAGAGGAAGAAAAAGAATAGAATTGTTAACCATGAAGGCACCTCTACCCCCTCTTTTATATTCCTTGATCTTGGTAAATAAGGAAATTTAATTACAATTAAAATCTCCTTATTTTCCTGGACATGAACTAATAAGGAAAAATTAATTAAATCTTCCTTATTCTCTTTATCATGGCCGGCCACAACTATGTCTTGCAAATAAGGAAAGTTTTCGTCAAAAATTAAAACTTCCTTATTTGCTTCAGAAAATTTTAAAATAAAATTTTCTCTTTTTAAAATCTCTTCATGGTTGGTTATTAAAACCTTTCTTTTAAAAACACGTGGTTTTAAAGAAAGATTTTAAATAAAAATCCTTTTCATGTGATCGGCAAGTTTTTCCAATTTAATCACGTTGACTCTTAATTCCATGTGATCGGCAAGTGATCGGCAAGTTTTCCAACTTAATCATGTTGACTCAATTGGCAAGCAAAAAACGTGAATTGCTTCTCACGTTGACATCACATGGCAAGCAAAACGTTGATTGATGTTCTGTTCACGTTGATAAACAACACCAACATAAGTTGATGTTCTGTTCACGTTGATTTCAACAATGTGATACTTACTTGGATAGCAACCTCAACTACATGAACTAGAAGATGAACTTGGATGGATATAAGACTTTATATATAGAGGTTACGATAGGGACCGAGAGGAGGAATTGGTTTTGGTCTCCCGATGAAATTAAACTTCCCGTGTTCGCCCCGAACACACAACTTAATTTCATCAATAATAATTCATACCACTAAAGAATTATTATTGAACTACCGCACCAATCCCAAATTACATTTTGGACTCCTTATTATGAGTGTGTTATTCTCCCTGTGTTTAAGATGTCGAATGCCCACTAACTAAGTGAGTTACTGACAACTCATTTAATTAATATCTTAGTCCAAAAGTATTACCACTCAATCTTATCGTCATGTCGGACTAAGTCCACCTGCAGGGTTTAACATGACAATCTTTATGAGCTCCTCTTGGGACATTTTCAACCTAGATTATTAGGATACAGTTTCCTTCTATAATCAATAAGTCATACTATAAGTAACACTATTTCCCAACTTATCGGGCATTTTGATTTATCGAACTAAATCTCACCCTTTGATAAGTTACAGAAATAAATATTAAATATATGTGCTTGTTATTATATTAGGATTAAGAGCACACACTTCCATAATAATTAAGGTCTAGTTCTTTTATTAAATCAGTATAAAAGGAACTTACCTTAAATGGTCCTACTCAATACACTTAAAGTGTACTAGTGTAATCTATTAGTTAAGATAAACTAATACCTAATTACACTACGACTATTCCAATGGTTTGTTCCTTTCTATCTTAGTCGTGAGCAACTGTTTATAATTTATAAAGAACCGATAATACAATCTTCTGTGTGTGCACTATGTTTTCTACAATATAAATTAATTGAACATCTACATTTAGTATATATAAATATAGACACTTGACCAATATGATTCTTATAAATGTTTATACAAAAGCTTAGGCTTTTAGTATACACTCTATCCATACATTGTATTTGCTTCTCCAAAGTATATTGTATCTTGACATGGTCACAATTTATTTTCTTCTCCACCATTTTCATTATACTGGATTTGAATCATATTTGTATCTGCCAAAATGTATGAAGAACTACTTTAATAGTGAAATCTTACATCTTTTTGACTATGTGAGTCCTTTTCTTGTGCAGTTCCAGCATACACCACAACATCTAGTAAGGATGTTGCAGATTATAGTAGATGGTAGCTGTGATATTGGTGTACGGCAAGTTGCCAGCATTCATTTTAAAAACTTTGTGGCAAAGTACTGGTCACCTCACGATCCTGGTTGGAGTAACATGACCTATGTCTTTTGACTTGGTTCTTTGCTTTAAAACTATAAAATGACAGCTGTATGCTTGCTTTAGGTGAATCTCATGAAGTATTGGAGAGTGACAAGAACATGATTCGTGAGAATATTCTTGGTTTTATTGCCCAGGTTCCGCCACTGCTCAGGTACATCAATTAATTATGTAATATAAATTTCCACCTTTTATGACTTCATGTTTTGACTTGCCCCCATTGCTGACTCATTGACACAATATGTGTTGGTGCAAATTAAAATTTAATTCAATGATCTTTGATTAAATTAGGTTTTGATTGCAGACAACTTTCACATATGTCTGCATGTGAGTTACCTTGAGGTTAGGTTTTAACTGAGTTTTGTCAGACTAGTTGTTGTTTTCTTATTTGCACCTTTGATCTACTGAATCCTGTTCTATTGGGAACATCATCAATAATCTGCTACATTTACTTTTGTGATAAACTATCCGTTTGATACTAAATAAGAGCAAACATGGTGGATTTTTCATATTTTCATATAGTTTGATTAATGAAATATTATCTTCTTAGTTGATTTAATAGAAGATGTTGATTTATGCAAATCCATAGTATATAGATGTCATGTTAGTCTATAATGCAATGAGCTTAGGTATTAACTCATTTGTTTTCTCTCCTTAGAAACTTGTCTTCATCTATTTCTTATAGTTTGTCTTTCAAAGTATTGAAACTTAATAAATCCTAAGCCACCTCCGAGGTCAATAGCTTGTGCAGATTTAATTTTAACTTCATTTTCTCAACACCCTCGAATGGTCAAATCTTTAGCAAGTGAAGCCTTCAAGACATGCCTCTTTAGTTTTAGGCCTCAAATGCCTAGTACTGAAAACTTATAAGTCATTTGTAGTATATTGTTTGTTCCTCTAATATTTTCTTGAAATTAACAGAGCTCAACTTGGTGAATGCATCAAAACAATTATCCTAGCTGATTATCCAGAAAAGTGGCCAAATCTTCTGCACTGGGTAAAATGCAATTTGATGTCACAAGATCAACAAATACTTGGAGCATTATATATCCTACGATTTCTTGCTAGAAAATATGAGTGAGTATGCTAAATAATCACATTATCCTTCTTTTGGCGATTTCATAGATATTTAAAACAAATACAAATTTCTTTGCCTTTAAGAAAAATACTTCTTTTATTCTGTCTAATGCTTATGCTGAGGTTGTATCCTGAACCATTTGAGAAGTCAAAATTTGTGTAATTATGCACAGTTGTCTATATTGGAATTTATCTATCTATCTATATGTATATAAATGAAAGGGATCTTGGTGCAACAGTAAAATTGCTACTGTGTGACCTAGAGGTCATGAGTTCAAGTCTTAGAAACAATCTTTTGCAAAGCAAAGTAAGACTCTGAGACCCCGCATTAGAACATGATTGATTTTTCTGAGATTATTGACACCTATTCAGTTATAATAAACTATCTATTAGTCAACTATAACACAGTTCAAAAAACCACCGCCCTTTTTGTTGCCAACCATTTTAAAAATATTATTTAAATATTCATGCCTTTGTTATAATTAATATATATTAGTTGGTTATAAAAACCGTATCTAATTGTATGTAAATATTAAAAACTATTATTACTATATCAAAGCACATTTTGATGGCCACTTCCGTTGTTGCCACCTATCCATTTGTTATAAAGAGCTACTTATTGTTTATACCAAAATAAAGAATGGAATTTATTTTATATAAATATATTTTTTTGATAAATATCCATTTGATTTTATTATTAACCGGCTAACTAAACTTCAATAATTATGCCTAATTTGAATATGGTGAATGAAATTAATTGATAAAATATAGATAAAAGATATATATTATTTATGTATGGGAATGATTTTTGAAAGATTGGTTTCCCTAAAAATAAATACATTCTTGATTATAAATGTAAAAAAGAAAGACACCATATTTTTTTCATCGGAATAATTCGCTTATATGTAGGTATTTATATACATAAGGAGGGAAAGAGAATCCTATAATTATGGTATGTCTATTAATTACAATCAATCTTAATCTCTATAATCAAGCTAATCTAAATCAATCATAATCTCTGCAATTAAGGGAATCTGTAGAAGTATTCAACACTCCCTTTTAAGCAGGAGCATATATGCCAATCATATCTAGCTCGTCACAAAATTCCAAGCAATCCAGTTTCTTTGAGTAAATCTGTAGCATACTTCCGTTGGCATAATGAAACTCCAGATTTGTTGCGAACAATTTCAATTTCTAAGAAATACTTAGGACATCCCATATCCCTCACAAAATGTTGTTGCAAATACTTTTTAGTTTCGTCTATCCCACATATATCATTATCAGATATTAGGATGTCATCAACATAAATAATAAGAATGATAATCCCATTTATGCTCTGTCATACAAACACAGAATGATCCGATTTGTATTGTTTGAAGCCAACAACACTGATTATATTACTGAATTTGTTCAGGCTCTGGGGCTTTGTTTAAGACCATAAATAGTCTTTTTAAGTCTGCAAATCACTGTAGCATTCTCCCCTTGAACAATATACCCTGGAGGTTGCTCCATAAACATGGTCTCGTGCAAATCGCCATAAAGAAAGGTATTCTTCACATCTAGCTGATACGATTGATTGACAACCAAAGAGAACAGAACTCTAATAGAATTCAGTAGGAGAGAATGTCTCAAAGTAATCAACACCATAAGTCTATGTAAATCTTTTGGCCACCAGACGAATTTTGTATTGATCAATAGTATCGTCTGCTTTAAATTTCAGAGTAAATACCCAACGACAGACAATAATATCAATAGAAGGTGGTGCAACTACCTGCTCCCAAGTACCACGACAAATAAGGGCAGACACCAACTCCCAAGTACCACTAGAGATAAGGGCAGACATTTCCTCATCCATTGCAGTTCGCTAAGCCGAGTGTTGATAAGCCTCAGAGTAGGAAGTTGGAACTTCTCTAGATGATAGAGAAACAACAAAAGCGCGGAATGCAGGACCAAGGTAATCAAACGAAATATGATTAGACAAAGGATGAGTAGTGCAAAACTGAATACCTTTACGAAGAGTAACAGACAGATCAATATCGGAGGGGCGAGGAGCATCAGGATCTGCAGTAAGTGGAGGTGAGGGACATGAATCTGGTTCTGGCTGAGCACGCCTCATGTACACTTGCAATGGTTTTGGAGATGGAGTATCTGAAGGAGACATGGATGGTGGGATAGGTAACGGAGGAGATGCTAATGTATCATGTGACTGAGCTACACTGAGGAAAAGTATGGTTGGGACTAAAAAATGTAACATCAACATAGGTGTAACCGCCTTTTGTGAGTGGATCAAGACATCAATATCCTTTTTGGGTGCGAGAATATCCAAGCAGGATGCATTTAATAGAGTGAGGAGATAATTTATTCAATATAGGAGTAAAATTATGAACAAAACAAACACAATCAAATATGCGAGGAGGCACAGAGAAAAGAGATTTATTAGGATGAAGACAAGAGAAGGGGATATCCCTATGTAACATAGTAGAAGGCATCCTATTTATGAGAAAACCAGTTGTGAGTATAGCATTAGCCCAAAAAACTTAGGAACATGCATGTGACAAAGAAGAGTATGAGCTACGTCTAACATATGACGGTGTTTACGCTTAGCAAATCCATTTTATTGGGAAGTGTATAAACAAGAGGTTTGATGAAGTATGCCATGAGAATTACAGAATATAGACTCTGTCTTCTGAGTGAACTTAAGTGCATTATCGATACGAAAAATGCACAAGGCAACATAATATTGAGTTTTGATTTCGTTATAAAATGATGTTAGCACCTCAGGAACTTCACTCCTTTTTTTTAGTAAAAATAAGCAAGTTATGCGAGAATAATCATCAATAAAAATTATAAAATATTGAAAATCTCCTCTCGACTCAACTCTACTAGGTCCCCAAACATCACAATGAACAAGTTTAAAAGCAAAAGAGTTATGCTTATCAATTCTAAAAGGAAAAGAAGTACGATGGTGATTGCCGAACTCACAGAATCAATAAACGGAATGGGAATTAAACTTTTGAAAGCGGAAGAAGATGGGTGACCTAGACGACAATGCCACTGATAAGGAGACACAATTGACCGAATCTAGATAGTATAGGCCATCACTCTCATGTCCTCCACCAATTATCTTCTTCATGTGCAAATTTTGAAGAATACAATAGGATGGATAAAAAGATACTGAATAGTTGTGAGCTTTTGTTAGTTGGTTTATGGATAATAAACTAATAGGAAAATTAGGTGCAAAGAGAACATTGTCAAGAGTGATATTTGCAGTGGGTCTGACAATACCTCTTCCCGTAATCGGAGAATTGGTACCATTGGTTAGACGGACATGGGATAAAGATGAGGAAACAAAAGAGGAAGAGAAAATAGTAATATGAGTAGATGCACCCGAATCCAACATCCATGACTTATCATGAGACACTTAGATAGTAGTGACAGAGGGAATGCTGGCAGAAGAGCGAAGCAATTTCTCATAATCAGTATGAGAAACTTAGGCCATATCATCATGACTGCCGGTGTCTGGTGATAGAGTCGATAGTTTGGTAGATGCATTATTAGCCTAGTTAGACTTACCAAACTTCGTTCAACACTTCTCGGAGGCATGGTTCGGACGATCACAATGAACACACGAACGACTATTCTTGGTGGTATCAGTTTCACGACCACTGCGATGACCTTGAAAGAACCCACAACTGCGAGCAACCATAGCCAAAGTGTTGGACGATGAGGAAAAGCTGGTATTAGGATGGCCTGTGGTCACATGACGTCGACTGCGAGCAGTCATAGCTAAAGTATCGGAAGATGAGGAAAACTGGTGTTAGGATGACCCGTGGTCACATAAAGAACCCGAGGCAAAAATGGACATCGACGTAGAATTCGACAACACATGGCATTGGTGCCGAAATCAATCGCAGCAGTATGATGTGGAAGTAGCAACAGGGGACGGTAGAAAAATTAGGTCAGAGAACTTGACTCTGATACCTTGTCAAAGAGAAAGAGACCATATATTTCTCAATGTAATAATCCACTTACATGTAGGTATTTATATACATAAAGAGGGAAAAAGGATCCTATAATTATGGTATGTCTATTAATTACAATCAATCACAATCTCTATAATTAAGCTAACCTAAATAAATCACAATTCCTACAATTAAGAGAATTTTTGGAAGTATTCAACAATAAATATTAATCATATTTTATTACACTTTTTTCTTATCATGTTGCTTGATATTTCTTTCATCTTTACAATTTTTTTTTGATAAATTTACTTGAATATCTACTATTTCCCATAATTAAACATAAAATATTGCCTCTCAATATCTTTTGGTATTTACTTAAAATTTAACCAATGTATTGCGATAAATAATCATTTAATTTCATGCTATTTTTTATATTTTCTTTTGAATTAACATATATGTCAATAACTTAAATCTAGTTTTAATATTTAGAAAAATTAATTTTCAAACACTTATTTGTGTAGTTATCTAATACATATTGACATTCCAAAATTGCTTTTGTTTTATCTGAAACAAATTGTTATATTTCAAAAATTTTGCTGGTTATCGGCTTCTATTATGACAAATTGCTGGTGCATATGCTTCTTCCATCACTTGCCTATTAACTTTTATCATTTTTTGTTTCTTTTTTAGGTTCAAATCAGATGAAGAGAGGACACCACTTTATCTTATAATAGAAGAGACATTTCCCCTCTTACTTAATGTATTTAATAAACTTGTTCATGTTGTTAACCCTACAATTGAAGTGGCTGATCTAATTAAGCTCATATGCAAGATATTCTGGTCATCCATATATGTAAGCACAAATATTTATATTTTATTTTCTATCTGATGCTTAAGCACAAATATTTATATTTTATTTTCTATCTGATGCTTAAAAACAATTTCATTTTCTCTATTGGGATGTTTTGTTTCTCAGCTAGAAATCCCAAGGCCACTGTTTGATCCCAATGTGTTTGGATCGTGGATGGTTCTATTCTTAAATATTTTGGAAAGGCCTGTTCCTTTGGACTGCCAACCTAGTGATCCAGAAGTCAGAAAATCATGGGGATGGTGGAAAGTCAAAAAGTGGACAATTCACATCTTAAATCGCTTATACACTCGGTTAGTGATTTCAGATTTGGGAATGAGGTTTCTTGCCATTTCTTGTTCTCAATTAACTTGTGATTAAGACATACAGGTTTGGGGATGTGAAACTTCAGAGGCCAGAAAGCAAAACATTTGCTCAAATGTTTCAAAAGAACTATGCTGGAAGAATTTTGGGATGTTATCTACAGATGCTTAATGCTGTTCGGATAGGAGAATATTTACCAGATAGAGTTACCAATCTTTTACTTCAATATCTTGGCAACAGGTAATTCCTTGAAATAGTTTGCTATATACTTTTAGTCGTATATCTAAATTTTTGCCTGTTACAGTGAGATAAGTGTCATTATTTTACTGCAATTCATTTTTGGAGCTGCAATAGCATCTTGCAACAGTTGTATGTTTAATATTCATTTTCAGATGTATTGTTGAGCTTTTATGCTCCTTTTCCACTATCTTTTATTTCATCTTTTATCACTTATTCTATGAATCTTTAGTTGCAGAGTGTGTTGTGTTTTGCAAGCCTCTAAATAAATTCAAGGAAGAATCTCCTGATCCTTACCACAATGAAATAGCAAACAGAAGTCTTGGCCACTGCATACTCTTTATATGTTTTCTTGTGCTATATCCATTTTAGTCTCTTCCCTCTATTCCTTCTTTATTTTGCAGCTTTTGCTAGTTGGATGCTTAATCTTTTATTTGTTTTTCCATTAACTTGTACAAATTGGCCGTGAAGAAAAAGTAGGATCTAGCCATGTAGCCTATTCTTCTTTCCAATTCAATAAGCATTTCCTTGATGGGAATGTGAAACTGATGTTTGAGATGTATCCTCACCAAAGAATGTTAATAAGTTCAATTAAACAGTGAATGTGAAGTAAACTATTAGGGAAAGAATATATAGAAAGTTCTAATATTTTTTTGTGTGTGATAAAAAAAATTTAAAGGCTGACAAGTATTATCTCTAGAATTTGTTACTTATATTTCTTGTATTATGTGCTGTTTTATTCATTTGGAACAATCTAATTTTTTTCAGTTATATACTACCACTTCCTTTCTCAATATTTAAGTTATGTCATGCATGCATTTCCATTTTTGTTAAGCTGTAAATTATTGTTCTCTTGTTGACTATGTCCTGTTTTATTCATTTAGAAAACTCTAATTTGTTTTGTTAACATCATTCCCCCTCTATATATTCAAGTTATGACTTGAATGCTATTTCCACTTTTGTTAAGCTGTAAGTTATTGTTCTCTTGCTGCTTCTATTAATTATGTTTTAGCAATAATTCATTCATTTTCTGCATTTAAATTGTTTTTATAAATCTTCTCATGGTCATCTTCTGATAGAAGTTCACTAATTCATGATGACATTTAGCGTTGATTTCATTTTTCCCAATGCTTTATGCAGTATTCCGAAGAATAGTATGTACCAGTTGCTGCAACCCCAGCTAGACATTGTTCTCTTTGAGATAGTTTTTCCACTCATGTGTTTCAATGACAATGATCAGAATTTGTGGACTGAAGATCCACATGAATATGTAAGGAAGGGATATGGTGAGTTTTAGACTGTCCTATTAAATCTGGGTACTGGAACTACCTTTCTCTAAATTTTCATATCATGAGATGGGATTGCAAAATACTATTTTCCTTTGTACAGATATAATAGAAGACTTGTACAGTCCGCGAACTGCAGCCATGGATTTCGTGAGTGAATTAATGCGAAAGCGTGGGAAGGCAAACTTTGAGAAGTTCATTCAATTCATTGTGAATGTTTTCAGGAGGTACACTTTTTATGGATCCTTTACTTAAATGAAAATTTTATTACAAGGAAACATTTCATTTAATCATGTTTATGGGAACCAGATATGATGAAGCACCTGTGGAATTTAAGCCATATCGTCAGAAAGATGGTGCTCTTTTAGCAATTGGAGCTTTGTGTCATAAACTGAAGAAAGCAGAACCTTACAAGTTAGAACTTGAGCGTATGCTAATTCAACATGTTCTTCCAGAATTCACGAGTCCTGTTGGTCATCTACGGGCAAAGGTTGCTTTTCTAAAACTTTGTTAACTTTTAAATCATTTGACTTTTGTTTTATGATAGTCCAATGGAACGGTAGAGTTTATTTCATTTCATCATTGTATAGTTGCATTCACAATTCATTGCCCTCAGTATTCATTTTATGCTAGAAACACCGTGGGCTTCTTTATGTTGCAACTTGGTCTACTTCATTGCTAGTTTTCTTCCCTTCCATAATGTTTGTTCTAGATTGATGATATGCTGGTTCATGTGACAGAATACTATGCTCCTGCTGCCTTTGGTCAATCAAATATCTCGCATATTATTTCCTGGATATATTGATGTTTTATCTGAGTAAATTAAGTACAGGTTATTATAGATTTCACAAAGTTACTTCTTGCTAATCCTTGATTAATTTAGTTTACATTTTTGTTGTCAATGCTGCCAATCTTCTGTTCTTGTGATTAAAGTCTTCCATTTAGCTAATTGGTTAGTTTGATATCCTTTTATTTTTTGGTCTATCAGGCAGCATGGGTTGCAGGGCAATATGCCAATATCAACTTCTCAGATCAGAACAATTTCCGCAGAGTGTTTCATTGTGTCATTGCTGGCTTTAAAGATCCAGAGCTTCCTGTGCGTGTTGATTCAGTCTTTGCTTTGCGTGCTTTTGTTGAGGCATGCGTAGGTTAGTTTATTAAATATGATTTATTTACTTGACATGAAGGCCTTATTTACTTGTAGAAAAATCTTGGAAGAGGTTAAGTTCAGAAGAGGTTCAAATGAGATATATTGAGATTTATTTACTTGGAGAGAAGGTTGATGTAAGATAAAAAAGTGGGGGGATCAACTTGTATTCCTTATTTTCTAATTCATTTTTTGAAAAATGAAGAAAAAGGGAACCCAGCCATCCTACCGTGCTCTTCCTATTCGTGCATGTCTATTACATTGGTTGTTCATCTTCTTCCTGCTAACATTCTGTGAGATTGAGTGTCGTATGAAATGACCTCCCTGAGCTGAGGAGGTCATAAGGGGTCTCTCGCAAGGGCAAGCTGTTGTTGTGGAATGCTTGTTTGTGCCAGCAAGCTCCCTTGAGTGGAATTGAAAGGACACCTGTGTGCCAAAGGCAGTTATTGTTGTTCTGTGAGCTCTTTTTTAGTGTGTTGATCTCTTGTGAGTGGCATATGCCAATCAATGTTATGTGGCGATGAGCCAGAATGTGCAATCTGGAAGACCACTAGAGATTTGAGGAGGGTGAAGGATGTGGCAAGGAGCCAGACCACTAGAGACTGATGTTTGGAGGATAAGGAAGATTAGTAGGAAGAGAGGGAGTAAGCTGAAAGAAGTTGGGGAAGGATAGGTTTGAAAAAATTATATATCGAACTTGTCCTATCTTTTCATTCTCCCAAAGTGAACAAGATTAGGTGTTTTCTTCTCCATTTCTGTCTCTCCCCCATTTTCTGTCTTCCTAGTTTCCAGTCTTCCCTAGTAAACAAGGACAACTAATTTTCTGATTGTATTGTTTCTCTTACAGATCTAAATGAGATACGCCCAATTCTCCCTCAGTTACTTGATGGTATGTTCCTTCTATTTTTATCCCAACATTATCTTATCACATACACTATATGATATATGATTTGCAGTTATAAAAGAAAGTATGGAAAATTATTTTGGATCATTCACCCTATTAATCCTGTGTGTGCGCATGTATATATATATATATATATATATATATATTATTTTGGATCTTTCAACCTAAGTAGTTCCTTCTCTACCTCTCTCTGTATTGTTTATCAATGCGATATTACACTCTAAGCTTTGTAGTTCTTATACTCATAATTAGGTCTCTTAAAGCAATTTTGCCTCTGCAGAATTCTTTAAACTTATGAACGAAGTGGAGAATGAGGACCTTGTTTTAACTCTTGAGACCATCGTTGACAGATTTGGTGAAGAGATGGCACCTTATGCTATTGGGTTATGTCAGAATCTGGTAATTTGATTGCATATCAACAACAATTTATTTTGTTCAGTTTCTTTATGAAATCCTTCTTGATATTTTCTTTGTAGGCTTCTGCATTCTGGAGGTGTCTCGACTCATCTGAATCAGATGATGATGCTGATGACTCAGGTGCATTAGCAGCTGTTGGATGCTTACGTGCCATAAGCACGATTCTTGAATCTGTTAACAGGCTTCCCCATCTCTTTGTCCAAATTGAGCCTACTTTATTGCCTATACTGCAGAAGATGTTGACTACAGATGGCCAAGGTAACTATTTTGCTTATTGCAAATGCTAGTGAGTGTTAGTTAAACATGTGATCATGGATGACAGTAAATGTTTGTTGAGTGTGTGAGTGAGAAAGAGAGAGAAATATAGTTGTGCCATGGAGTGTGTTATGTTTGCAATCCACAAAATAATATTTTTCAAATCTATCATTCTTTGGCTCTCTCTCTCTCTCATATATATATATATATATATATATATAGTCTTGATACCCTACTACCTTATGGTGCTCACAAGGTGAGCACCATGTGTAATTTTTTTTTTGGTTCACACGAGAATGTTACCCTACTTACCTTATGGTGCTTATACCCCACCTAACTTACGGTGCTCCCATTGGGAGCACCAAGTATATTTCTCTTTCTTTATTTTTGTAGAGTTTAGGGTTTAGAATTTAGTGTTTCGGGTTTGAGTTATAGTATTAAAGTTAAATAATTTTTTTTAAAAAAATTACCTTTTATATATATATATATATATATATATATATATATATATATATAGTCTTAATACCCTACTTACCTTATGGTGCTCACAAGGTGAGCACCATGTATAATTCTTTTTTTGTGGTTTTATATATATATTTATAAAAGACTGTTACCATACTTACCTTATGGTTATGGTGCTCACAAGGTGAGCACCAAGTATATATATATTTTTTATTGTTTTAGAGCTTAGGGTTTAGAATTTATATTTATAATCTTGAGACCCTATTTACCTTATAGTGCTCACAAGGTGAGCGTGTAATTTTTTTTTTGGTTTTATATGTAGACACACACAAGAATGTTATCCTACTTATCTCTTGTGAGCATCAAGTATATATATTTTTTCTTTATTTTTTTTAGAGCCTAGGGTTTCGAATTTAGGGTTTATGGTTTGAGTTATCGTATTAAAGCTAAAGAAATAAAAAAAAATACACGTGGTGTTCACAAGGTGAGCACCATAAGGTAAGTAGCATATCAAGACCAATGATTGAAATACTGTGCTAGGCGGCATAGACCATTTTGACCATTCCGGTAGGGGAGCGAAATCGGCATAGTATGCTCTCAAATTTTGTGTGCATCATCCGCGCGTTGCTCACGCGTCGCGCGACAGAAGTGGGTCAGAGACGTCGCAAGATGCCCCTCCAGAGCCGTCAGAAGCATCGCGGGACATTTTTGGGACGCCGGTAGATTAAAATTGTGATTTATTTAATTCAAACAATTCCCAACTTAAGTGTGTTATTTCAAAGAGATTTTTATAAATCCTAATTAAATTATCTCAATAAAATATATAAAAAATATATTTATTTTTTTTAAAAAATATTAATTTTATTAATTGATAATCTGAAATTATTTTTACTATTTTAAATTTTATTTAAAAATTCTAAAAGATTCTAATAAATCAAATTTATATTCTGATAATTTTGTTTATTATTTTTTATTTTTTATATTTTTTTAATGTTTAATTGATATTTTGATATATTTTTTTACTATTTTAAATATATATTATTTAAATTAATAATTAATTAAATGAATAAATAGTTAATTTATATATAATTATATATAAAATAACATCTTTGTATTAATTTATATAATTATGATTATTTAATCTAGATGATGGAGAACTATAGAGTTAACTTAAATAGAATGTTATGAGAATCAATACTTCTAATTCACGTCACTCCTTTTGGTATTAGTAAGGTAACATATTATAATGTATCAATTTTAATTCGAGTTATTGATAGATCAATTTTCTTTAAAGAAAAATATATTTAATTGATTTTTATAACAAGTTGTTAAATAATGGAGGACTTATATAAAATCAATATATAACGTATTTTTAAATTATATACAATAAACATATTTATCTACTAATTACTATATATAAATAAAAAAAATAACGAAATCATATCGGCACGATACGATACTAAAACCGTATCTTTCCGGTCTGGAAATATATATATATATATATATATATATATATATATATATATATATATATAGTGTGAGAGAGCCAAAGAATGATAGATTTGAATAATATTGTGTTTTGTGGATTGCAAACTAAACACACTCCATGGCACAACTATATAAATTGCAACTTATTTATCTTTTGAGTTTTCATCATCGAATGACAGAACCAATTGTTATGCTACTCAAATAAATATTAATTGTTATTATTGTGCTCTGTTCAAAAGTGTATTTCCGCTTGCTTTAGTTTAACTCCAAAACTATCATCAATCCATAAATGGTAATAAAATGGTGATGTACAGCTTATCACTGTAATTGTAGCTTTAATTCAAGACAGAATCCTATTTAATCTATAATTTTATCCAAGGACATGGATGTTGGTTGCTTAGGTCTGAATTGAATGACACAGAAGAGGGCTGGTTAACTCCCTCTTTCAAATTCACCATTTTGATTATGAATAATTTAGCTTGTGTAAAGCGTGGGCTGCCAAGGCACATAGTTAATTCGTTCTGCTTTTCATGAAGGGCTGTGTTCCATATTCTATGTATTGTCATATAATCTTTACCTCTGACATTTGAGTTGGTAGGAGTTAAAAACATTGTTCATATATTTGAGATTGTCTTGAATTGAGTAATCATTTTTGTAAAAGCTTGGGATTTGTATAGCTATAGTTTCTGAAGACAGGTTTGAGTGAAGGGATAATGTAAGTTGCACGCTCCATGTTGTATGCCAATGAGGATTTTGAATTTTCTTAAACTATAGGTGTATTTCTAAAATTTTTTTTACAGCCCAAAAATAGTATAGGGGAAGGAGAGAAATCCAAAAATCCAAATAAAAAAAGCTTTCTTTAGTTTTCTCTTTAGTTTTCAGATTATAATGAGATAATACTTCTACTTTGTTTCTTGCAGATGTTTTCGAAGAAGTTCTGGAAATAGTCTCCTATCTGACATTTTACTCACCAACAATTTCATTGGAGATGTGGAGCCTTTGGTCTTTAATTGTGGATGCACTTGGAGATTGGGCTATAGATTTCTTTGATAGTAAGTCTTTGCTTTCATATCAAGTCACTCATGTGTCATGTTCTTTCACTCTCGTCTTTTGCATTTTAGCATCAAGATTAACCTAGCATGTCACGCATGACATTATCTTTTGTAATCTTTATCAGTTATTCTTCATGCATCGCTAAAATTTCATTTGTCTTCCAGATATCCATTATGAATGTGTCCTGTAGTACCTTAACATGCTTTCAACATCCGCTTATTTTTAGTATCCATCTATTCAGTGGATATCAGGGTTCTATTGTTGTGGTTATTATTCTGTCTGTCTTTGAGCACTTGGATATTATCTTGATATTTTGTTTGGCTTTTTTATGCTTTTAGTCAAGGAACATATGTTAATATGCCAATTTTTGTCTACATTGTTTCATAATGGTTCTCTTCCTTTCCTATAACGATTTATTATAGGACACTGATATAGTTGTTAATTATGATCTTAGTTATGTTCCTTTGCATTAAATTTTTAGAAAAAATATTATTATATTCTATTCCTTGTTATGATTGCGTATGTTTTCATTGCAAATAGTTTCATTCCTATTTGCACATCAAGATGTTTCCTTGGTATTGGTTTTTACTGGTTCTATTTTCTTGAAGATATTCTTGTTCCGTTGGACAATTTCATATCCAGGAGTACATCACATTTTTTGACATGCAAAGACCCTGACTACCAGCAAAGCTTGTGGAAAACTCTTTCATCTGTAAGTTAATAACTTAAAAGAAAAGGCATATATCATTTTAATATTCTACATTATTTTCAGCTGACTCAACTCTGTCAAATGGTTGGGGACTGTGATTTTTTTTATATGCTAATGACAAGAAACACATGGTGATTCAATGCAGATAATGTCGGACCAAAACATTGACGATGCTGATATTGAGCCTGCTCCTAAGCTAATTGAAGTTGTATTTCAAAATTGTAAAGGACAAGTAGATCACTGGGTTGAGCCTTATTTAAGGATCACCATCGAACGATTGCGTCGAGCAGAGAGGCCTTATTTAAAGTGCCTTTTGATGCTAGTGGTAAGAAATTCAATATTGGTGCATATTCTTATCCCTCTGGTTTATTGTTTATTTGTATAGGTTCATTCATAGTAAAGCTCTGTACTTATGATCTTTAGATTTTTCTATGCACGTTTCCAATTTAGTTTTCTATGCATGTTCCCAATTTAAGAAACTTCTTGAGTTTCTAGGAGAGTTTGTTTTCTAGTGACCATGAGAATCCTAATCTACATTCTGGTACCATTGGAGCACAACAAACAATGGATAGTTAATCTCTACCTAAAGGTTATTTTGCAAATTTTTTATAAGTGTTTGCATTGATATGTTGTGAAGTTGTTTCTGTGCACATGTAGTGAGAATGAAAATTTATTTAACATTTATTGTACCTCCAGCCATGGTTATAAGTGCCGACCACATGCAGAATTTATCATTTTCCTCTCTGACCAACACTGGTATCGGCACTGTGACGGTAGCCTTACGAGGCCCGCAGTCGCCTCCATTAGGTTGTGGGTGGCGATTTTTTTCTTCCAATTTTATTTAGACAAAACAATTATTTTCTAAACAAGTAATTCTTTTCCCCTACAATATTTTGCCTTTAATTTGTTCTCTCTCATTCATTAATTTTTTTCCTAGTTAGGTTTTCCCCTTCTTTATTCATTTATTTTTTCTCCTCTATCTGTTCATGAAGGTCAACAGAGAGGGAAAAAACTTTTAAGGATAGTTAATTTTTATCTCTTGTTCATCTCTTCACAAACTAGAGAAAGAATGGTTATTATTTTCCCCCCTTCTTTATATGTCCACGAGGTTATATGTCCACGAGGTCAACATGGAGAGTAAATTTCATATATTTAGGAGACAAATTATTAAGAAAGATAAAAAAAATATTAAGTAAATATAATATAATTTCTAACTTTATAAAAAAATTTATTGCTAATGAACTAAATTATTGTATATATAAATTGGTTCAATATTAAATTGATAAAATAAATCCAAATTAAATCTAGTTAAACCTACTAGATACTGCCATGTTTACTTGGTAGTATTTAGTTAATCCTAAATTGACTTTTACTCAATAAACGTCAAACATTTAACAAGATAATATAAAAACTTAAATTCAACATTCAACATCTGAAATATAATTCTATAGTAAACATCTATAACAATTAAATATTAATAAAAATATTTTTTTATTAATATATTTAAATTTAAAAAGTACCGAAGGCGTATCGGCACTAGTACGATACTGAAATTGTATTGTTTCAATCATAAATTGAAACTACGACATGATTCGAAATTTTCTGTCACAATTTAAATTATCATAAGGATTTTAAAAAGCCATAAAATAGTTTAAACTTGACATGGATATTAAAGTTCAAATTAGGTTAAATCTCTATGCAAAAAAGGCAGCCCGGTGCAAAAAACTTCCACCAATGTGGGATCCTGAAGAAGTGTTTATTGTATGCATCCTTCCCCTGCTTGCTTTGCAAGAGATTGTTTTGGTGTAAACATCTTTAAAAATTAGTGGGCACAATTGGTAAGCTTCCGTAGGAAGCTTAACCATAATTGAAATGTGATTAATATTCATTTCTCACTCTTTCCACTACATGTATTGAGGGAAAAATTATGTTTCCTCCTCTCGAACCCTACGAATTTCTCACTACCTTTATATATTATTGCCGAACAGAGGATATTGTTAATACCCATTTCTCCTTATATATTTACATATAAATTCCTAGTGCTTGCCTTCAAGTTAGTTCGAATCTATTGTAGATACCAGTTTATTACAAATATATTCATGTCTAGAGAATGAGACACAGATAAAGAGGATATATCTAGTTGAGATGTCTGTAAAATGATGCTCATAGGGAAGATTGATTTGACATGATGTTCAAGGAATGGTGCACATGGGGAGAGGAGGATTGATCCCGTTTAAGATATATAGAATGAAGCATGTGGAGAGAAGGGAACGAATCTGTCTTGAGGCCTTTGTGGTATGCATGCAGAGTGAGATTTTGCTTTAGATGGCAGAATGAAGCGCTTAGAGAGAGACTAAGGCAAGCTGGCTTGGAATCTTTGGAATGACATGTGGAGAGATGAAAAGAAAACCCACATGAGGTGTATATGATGAAGCACATGAAGAGAACACATACCAAAGGAACTCGCACAATACGAAGTCACACCGAAATGAGCTGAAAATTAGCTTCTGAAATTGGGCTTTAATTAATCTGCTGGACCAACTAGCAGATTGGGCTGAAAACTTGGTTTTAATCTCGGTCAGCTGCTGAACAGATCTAATTAGGATATTGGTTGTGCTCTTTGAGTTTCTGTTGTGCAAGACGAAGCCTCTGTGCTGCCAATGCAGAGGCAGCCAGATTGTCCGTTGGAGATGCATAGTCGTCAAAGAAAGAAATGACGTTTAGGGCTCATTCAAAGGACGTTGTCTCCTTGAACTTGTGCAAAAATCAAAGTGAGTCTCAGTGTCATCTAGGACTTTTGTGAAGGTTGTGGTGATGTTTGGCGTTGGTTGGCACTTGCACGAAGGACAATGCTGAAAAATATCTCATGGATGGGACTCTTGTGAGCACATGGATGATCAGACCGGTGATTGGACATAGGTTATGCAAAGGATGAGGCTCTAATAGCATGTTGGGAGAAAAATTAGCTTTTCTCTAAAATCTTAGGCAACCCTCTTTTTTTATATATTTTATTGATTAATAAAGATTTTACAAATAAGCCCATATGTATTGTATATTTAGGGCAAGTGAATGTGAAGCTTCGTGCTTAATGGTACGCCAACCGCTATACAAATGTCTCATCTTTAATAAACCAAGATAATTCCCTTACACTTGTGCCTCTTTTTCCTTACAAGGAATGGTTTCCTTTTTATTAATTTTGTTGATATGGGTTATATACTTCACATCTCATCTATTCCTAGTGTTAACTTGGTTATAGCTTCTATATACTTCACATCTCCTTGAACTTGTGCAAAAATCAAAGCGAGTCTCAGTGTCATCTAGGATTTATGAGAAGGTTGTGGTGATGTTTGCTGTTGTTTGGCACTTGCAAGAAGGACAAAGCTGAAAAATGTCTCATGGATGGGACTCTTATGAGCATATGGATGATCAAACCGGTCATTGGAGATAGGTTAGGCAAAGGATGAGGCTCTAATAGCATGTTGAGAGAAAAATTAGCTTTTCTCCTCTAAAATTCTAGGCAACCCTCGTTATTTTTATATTTTATTGATTAATAAAGATATTACAAATAAGACCATAAGTATTGTATATTTAGGGCAAGTGAATGTGAAGCTCTGTGCTTAATGGTACGCCAACCGCCATACAAATGTCTCATCTTTAATAAACCAAGATAATTCCCTTACACTTGTGCCTCTTTTTCTTTTTGAGGAATGGTTTCCTTTTTATTAAATTTGTTGATATGGGTTATATGCTTCACAAGTTCACATCTCATCTATTCCTAGTATTAACTTGGTTATAGCTTATATATATTAGTTTTCTTTAGACCAACTAATTAAACATAAAATAATACATGATTTTGCATATATGACCATACCATGTGAAATAACAATGCCAATGCAGCTATATAAAATACAAAAGACTTTAAATAGAATGTCGCTTTCAATATTAATAATGTTGGCTATTAAAACATGCCATGGCAATTTTTCTAGATACAATTTTGTCCAATTCCGTGTAGTACACAGATAAAATGTACTAATTTGGTAAATTAATGAAATCTAATATTATTTGGTAAAGAGCAATTTCTCTTGTGCAACCCATGTTTTATCATTCCATCCTGATACTTTGGCACACATCAACATGCTAGGATACACCACAAGATGAATTCAAGTAATATTTATTCTCTTTTTTTATCTTTCTACTCCAAACTTTTAATTTAATTCATTATATGAACTCATCTAGATATGCATTGAAGTAAATCTGATTGAAATCATTTCTAATTCAACTATTTAATTAATAGTTATTAAAATTTAAAAATCTAGGTGAAAAAATGACATACCCATCTGAATTCATCTATGCATGCTTTACCACATATTAAGTATGCTATATAATATAAGATTATTATTTTTAAATTATCTAATTCCTATAATCTTATTTTATAAGTAAATTAATTAATTAAAAAGTGTATTAAACGAGTAAAACTCATCTAAATTCATCTTGTTACGCTTAGATGTGTGTCAAAGCATGCCAAGTAGTAAAACATGTTACCGAAATTATACCATTTGACTGGGGATTAAAACTTCAGCATATAATTGTCTTTTATACTAGGAATGGCAACAATTGCTTGATGCCTTTGCTGCAGTGGTGAGCGATGGAAGCAGTGCTCAATGGAGATTGCAGATTTTTTTAAAAACAGAACTAAAAGAGAAAAGGCTGTAAAGGACTTGGTTATTGCTGAAGATGCTTTGTTCTGCAAAGATCAATGGCCAGGCTGAATTTATATAGCCAATTCAATGATCCTACATGTGGCTTGTTTTTGTTGCATGCTCCGACTGGCTATGCAAACTAGATAATTATGTTTTGGAATATTGATTTTACATTGTCTACATTTTTAGTTACTCAATTCACTGCTCTCAATGAACCAAATTCTTGTTAGACGGACAACAACATAGAATTTCCAGAGTTACAATCCTCACCCTTATATAGAGAGACAACACTGAATTTGAAAAGTCATCATCTATTTGAACAGATAACAAAAGAATAATTATTTCGTTTAGCTTTTTTTGCTAACCTTATATAGATAGACGTTTGTATTGTTTTCTTGTAAATGCCCTCTGATACTTAATTGAGAATCCTATCGTCTGCAACATTCATGGTGTTTTATTTAGAGACACTTGAATTATTTTTTTGTTAATATCCTCATCTTGTATTTCCTGTAAATCATATTGTCTGCGACTTTCTTAATGTTCGCTATAGTTATATATTTGTTCAAAAAATTGTGCCATATTATCTTTGAAATTCATATTGCAATAGTATAATGAGCTTATGGCTCATTGTCTTGGATTTCATTCACTAAATTTGCTCAAGTTTTGATACCGATGTCAAATCTCCATTATGTTGCAATGAGATTTGCTGTTTTTGCAGATTGCAGATGCTTTTTATTACAATCCCATATTGACACTTGGGCTACTACATAAGCTTGGGGTTGCTGCAGAGGTTTTCAATCTCTGGTTCCAGATGCTACAGGAAGTGAAGAAGAGTGGTTTGCGTGCCAATTTTAAAAGGTTGGAATCATTTTATTATGGTCAATCAGTCTGGTTACTAATTAGCCATTTCTAATTGCAGGGAACATGATAAAAAAGTTTCCTGTTTGGGATTGACTTCAGTTCTGAGTCTTCCAGCTGATCAGTTGCCAGGAGAAGCATTTGAACGAGTCTTCAAAGCAACACTCGATCTTCTTGTTTCTTACAAAGATCAGGTTGCTGGTAAGGCACATAAGCTACCAGGACAGACTTATATGGTTTCAGTTTTTTGTTTGTTCAACAATGATTGGTTTTCTTATTGTTTCTTGGTTGTAGAAGTTTTCTAATAGCATACATTTTTTCTTAAAGTTGTTGCTTTGTGAAGGGGAGCCTTGGCGCAGCGGTAAAGTTGTTGCTTTGTGACCAAAAGGTCACGGGTTCGAATCCTAGAAACAACCTCTTGTAAAAAGTAGGGTAAGGCTGCGTACAATGGATCCTTATCCGGGACCTTGTATAGCGGGGGCTTTGTGCACCGGACTGCCCTTTTTTATACATTTTTTCTTATCTTGATGTATCCATTAGCGTATATTACTGCTATAACTTAGCTCTTATGTGTTTATTATCTTTTCTCTTTATCTAACCATCACTCGTATTTATTAGTAGGATAGTCTGCATAATCAAAATTTATTGATGCCACATGTTATTTTCTTTGATTTTTTGTCACGACTTGACCTAACTTGCAGTTTCCTGGGTTTTGGGTTTGACCTAAATGTGTTCGGGACATAAACGGGTTCCACCTGTTTATGACTTGCAAATAAATGGGTCAATGCTGAGTCATCAATGGGTCAACCGGTTTATATATATATAATTATATAATATAATATAACATAAGATCATGTAGATTATATTTTATATTTTTTACAATTAAAAATGATTGCTATATAGTTTGTATTTAAAATTTGTTTAAGTTTTTCTAAATGGGTTGTGCCATATGACCCGTTCATTAAATGGGTCGTATTCACACTTATCTAACTCGTTTAATTGAATGGGTAACTGATGTGTCAACTTGTTCATAAATATGTTGTGTGTAGATTGAAAATTTTGACCTGTTTATTAAACGGGTGGTGATCAGATTTGGATTAAACGGGTCAGAGCTCAATAAAAAGTAATCACCCGTTTATAACTTGCCATCCTTTAAAACCTTAAAACCTTTATCTGGTATGAGATGATATAAACGGGGAGGTTGTTTGAGTTGATTATTTGGTAACTTTCCTTAATATGCTTGAGCAGAAGCTAACAAGCAGGATGATGCCGATGATGATGATGATGATGATGACATGGATGGATTTGATGACGATGACGAAGATGAGGATGAGTCTGACAAAGAAATGGGAGATGATGCTGAGGGCGGGGATGAAGCCAATAGTCAAAAGCTCCAAAAACTAGCAGCAGAGGTTTCTTGATCTTATCTATTTCTCGTTCTGTTGTTAGCATTTTCATTTGAACATTTGACTGCATGCTCGTATTAGGGATGAAAATTCCGTGTTATCCCAATGGTAATATGCACAACCTGTTCGGTTAGGCATTACCCTACCTACCTCACTGTCTATGCCTGACTGAGATGTAATAATTGATCTGTCCTGAACTTGACCTCATCAATAGCTAATTTTAATCTCATCTGTCTCTTATGGTTTTCATTACTACATTCATAAACATGGAATTTAAGTATTTATGCAATGTACTGTTTCTTCTTTTAGCTTTCTGAGGTTTCCTCTGTTATTTTTTCTTTTTTTCCCCTTCTTGCTTCTCTTTTAAAATGGTCTCTGCAAAATCAGGCAAGAGGGTTCCAGCCAAACAATGATGATGACTCTGATGATGATTACAGTGACGATGAGGAGTTGCAATCACCAATTGATGAAGTGGACCCTTTTATTTTCTTCATGGATACTATCCAAGGTAAGCTTTATTTCTCATCTGGCATTTTGTTTGATGTATGCTTTTCATTGCGTTCTTAACAGAAATATTTGACATCAATGGTATTAATGTCTGCAGCTGTGCAATCAGCCAATCCTGCTAGGTTTCAGAACCTAACCAGGTCATTGGACTTCCACTATCAGGCTCTGGCTAGTGGTATCGCTCAACATGCTGAACAGAGAAAGGTGGAGATTGAAAAAGAGAAGCTGGAAAAGACTTCAAATTAGTGATATATTGGTATATCTGCCACATTGGTAATTTTCCAGTTGCTATGGTCGTGATCATTCCTTTAGTAGACGAAGACTGAATCTGGTTATGTTATCCTTGATTCTTTTTGGTGCGAAGTGCTCAAAACACCATCGGCTGTGCAACTCGGATAATTATCATGGTACTTGGCTCCTAATTTTTTATATTCTCCAGAAACAAGATGATAGATACATGGTAGGACATGTGCTGCTATCTTCGATAAGTTTTGTTGAAGTTTTTATTGTAGAATTGGCAACTTCATGATGCGTGGAGTTGTCCTCTATTTTCCATTCTTGGATTACAGTGAGAAACGAGTCATCTGTCTTTCATGGAGCAGCTATTGTTTGAGGAATTGTTTCCTAAGCATAGCATCAGCCAGGTATAGAGTGTATAGTGTATGATTATTATTGAGGGAATTCTACTTGTCTTTGGAAAGGGGTCAGTCATTGTGTTATACTTTGGACTCAGATTTATTTATTGGTCATCCTTCACCAATCAAGGGGTGGTTTTATGTAAGCTATTGTTTTTGTCCTTTTCCTTTTTGTTTCTGATTCTGTTGTTCATATTTACAAACAAATTTTATTTACTAGGGTGCTCTTTTGCCTTTGATATTGATGTTCAGATACATTTTTCTAATGTTTAAAATTGCAACGTGAATTATTACATCTTGATCTTCAATTTTGTAAAGAAGTGCACACAACATTGTGGTTGTATGATTCTTCCATCCAAACATTAATTTTATTGTTTGAAAGTGAGCTTTTCATGTATCATTTTTTTCCATTTGCTCATCAATGGATGATGCTAGTTTAGTTCATTATGTAAAGATGTTCTTTATTCTGCTGAGAAAGCTCTCTACATATTTTGATCGAATTTCCAGCCTTGGAACAGTGTGTCGATCATAAGGAAAATAATAATCTTTGAATTTTATATCTTGAAAATGTTAAAGTTTGCTAATTTAAAATGGTGCATTATAAATTTATATGTTTTGTAAAATTAATTTGTTAATCAGTACATAGTTTAATGTTTGAATATGAATTTTAAATTTTAAATTTTATTTGCATTTAATGGGTTAATGACTATGAGTGTGTAGTTGTTATATTAGATGCTTGTGAACAAATTTAACATTCAGTTTGATATAATTCATTTATCTTTGTCTAATAGTAAAAATATATATAAATAGATATATGTGAAAAATTGATTTTCACAAATATTTTGTGTGAATAATTTATTTATTTATTCAAATATATTAAATAATAATAATAATTTAAATATATTTAAAATAAAGAATAATTTAAAATTTTGTATTGGATAAAAATTTATTTTAATTTATAGTAAGTTGGGTTTGATAAGTAAATTGATAACATTTTTAATAATAAAGTTGAATAACTAAATTCTTAATTGTGCTTATATCGATCCTGGTAGAAAATTACGTTCAAGCTTTCCCTAGCTCTTTTTCATCAATGAACCCCTGATATATATGAAAAAGTGGTTTGTTGGATAAATTTCAACTTCTATATTTATTTATGAGATGTTTGAATTTTTCAAAACTCAATAGACATGTAGAAGAAAAATATTATTACTATAACTTTTATCAAAAGTTTAGTGTAATCTTTTTATTCAAATAACTATTACAGTGAAGCAAGATGAGGAACAACTAATTTCTTTATAATAAACAGATTCATTTTGCAAGTTTACCCTTCTAATTCTACTTGATTCGTTTCTATTCCTATAACTCTGAGGACAAAGGTTATCATTGTTAATTTAATTATCTATCTAAGGTTATGTTGTTTAATCATGTTTAGTTCAAGTAATAAGTGATTATCAGATAATGAAACATGTCTTAGTAATTGAGGGATATAATTCAGAATACGATAATTGAGAATATGCTAATCTTAGAAGTGTGTAGTTTTACATGATCGAATTCGATGTTAATAAAAAACAATCCCAAAATTATCCTTGAATTCTTTCAATGTTCTCGATTCCTGAATCGGCCGTTTCCAGCATCGATCTCGGCTCCGAATGGATGAAAGTGGTCGTCGTCAACCTCAAGTCGGGCCAAAGCCCAATCTCAATGGCCATCAACAAAATGTCCAAGTGAAAGTCACTGGCCCTCGTTGCCTTTAGTGGAGGCAACCGCCTCATTGGCCAGGAGGTCGCTGGGATCGTCGCCCGATACCTCGACAAGGTCTACTACTTGGTGCGCGCCATGATCGGTAAACCTTACGAGTACGTAAAGGTCTCACCAAGTCACTCTACCTCCGGTACGACCTCATCGAGGACTCAAGAGGGGCTGTTAGTATCCAAATCGATGAGGGGTGACCGTGTATAGCGCAGAAGAGTTGCTCGCGATAATTACGGGCTATGTTCCTTGTTCGTCTTTCAAGATCACATCTCGTAACATAATCCTACTGTTTAGATCTACTTTTAGCTAGCTGTTCAATGCACGATCCTCTTAGAAACAATCAATAAATAACGAATCTAAGCTTTTTTTTTACTTTAGATCTCAATTTTGGTTTTGGGTTTTTGACTTTTGCAAGGTACGAGCTGGGAAGGCAGCCTGCAAACACGAAGCTCTCGTGCAACAAGCAAAAATATATTTGATTGAATTATTTTAAGGTTCAAAAATATATATATTATTGAATTATTTTAATAAAGATAATTTTTTTTTTATTAAAATTTAAGAAAAAAATTTAAAAAAGAAAGGAAAGAAAAAAGAATTCTTTTTTCTCTTTCCAAAATTTTATTTATGTGTACAATTCTTTCTTCATTAATTTGTTTACAAAAGTTATAAGACTATAAAATTTTTTTCTCTGTCCAAGATTTTATTTACTTGTATAATTCTTTTTTCATTAATTTGTTTACAAAAATCATAAGATTATAAAGAATAAAATATAAATCCTGAACGCTAATTCCCTTCTTTCTTTTCTTTTGAATCTATTCTAATTAAATTATAAAAGTTTATTAATTTTAGTTTTATCAACATCATCATTCATCAATATAAAAACTTAAAACGTAATTTACCTTCTAATTTATTATTTTCTTATTGTCAATATTTAATATTGATTTTTAATATTATATTGGAGTCAATATTTTATGATTTTTCTTACATATTAGAAAGAGTTTAAATAAATCATCCAATTTTAATCATCATAGAATAGATTATATCGATTGCTTCAAACACAAATCACACTTTATTATTCTTTGACTATTATTTTCACTGCTTGTATTTGTTTCATCGTTAGCTTTGTTGCTGGTTTTGTGTGTTTTATTTTTACACTTGAAATTTGTAGTACAAACATATTTCAAACAAAAAATATCAATTTTGGAGTTAGAAAAGAAACAGAGTGGAATAGATTATTAAAACTCACAAAGGTGTTCTTCGTAAATTTTTTAAAGCTAGCTCTTCAATTGAAGATTCAGTTGATGAATTACAAGAAGAAAGTCAAGAAGAACTAAATGATCATGCAATAAATGAGTAGCAATCGAGTAATCAAGAAGAATTAAATGATCATGCAATCATTGAGCGGGAAAATTAAGAGAAAATGATGATCATAATCATGTAACGAATGAGCAGGAAGAATTGAGAGAAATGATAATAATGATTTGAATGTAAATAGCTTGACAGTTTTATATATCGAAAATGAGGTATTAGAAAAACTTGATTTTGAAGACCTTATTGATGATTTTACTTCTCAAAATGCTAGAAGATATAGATTTTTTCAATGATTATTTCATATTTATTTTTTTTGTATTTGTAAGTATTACACTTTTTGGAGAAACTTAGAAAATATATTTTTATATGTTGTTACATTTTTGAAGAATATTGAGAAATACATTTTGTATGGTGTTTATCATATTTTAAATGAAATATATTGATTTTTAAAATTTTCTATTAAATTATATTCAAATTGTATGTTAGTAATTTTTTTTTCTATAAAGATCATTTTTCTCTTTTCACCTAAGGTCTCCAAAAGTCAGGACCAGCCCTAGGAATAAGACTGGGAAGGCAACCTGCAAACACGAAGCTCTCGATCTCAATGTGAAGTGGAGGGCATTGAGAATGGATACTGGGAATTCTCATGGGCAAATGAGGCCTGGTATCTCCAGCATTATGGCGCCCAGCTTGGGAAGAAGAAGAACCCAACGACCACCAACAATGAGACAATCGAGGTATATTTTAGTATTCCATTATCATGGAACACTAATCGAGGTAGATTTTAGTGTTGGATTATATATTCTTTCCCTTGTTATTTCAAGTTGCACTATTTTGAATGATTATTTGAACATCAAATTAGTGCCCTAAAATAGGTAATTCGTTCGTCTCATTATTTTATCCTTATCTTAATAAAAAAGAGATAAATCTTAAATGACTAGTAGTAATTAGTACAGTGGCCAGGACATAGGAGAAGATATGCTCAGACCGGATGTGCCGAGTTTCTACCCATGACCACTTCATGCCCCCACCACCATATCGTTTGAACATCAATTAGTGTTCCATGATAATGGAGCTTGATGTTGTGGTAAAAGGGGCATACCAAGGACAAGTCATAGGCAAAAAATGAGATTGATGTGGAAGTCAAAGTTAAGGAGGTCAACGTCAGGGAACCAACGGGCTCACTAAAGTTGACTGAGTGAACGCCAACTTTCGATCGGGCCTAAAGGGTCTGATTAACCAGGAGACTCATTTGAGTAGATCGCTCGTTTGACTAGGATCACTATAAAGAGAACATTAAATACTCATAATTGACCAAGTGAATGCTAGGCCGACCGGACTGACCGGACCACCTGTCCAGTCGGGCAAGAAACAACCAATTGAGCCGAGGGACTATGGAGAACATCCTTGAGCGACCAGGCGGGGAATCCCGGCCGAGAGGCTCACCCGCTCAGCTAAACAGTGGGACCCCTCCCACATCTCGTCATATCCTTCGGGGAGGTAGTGCCGCTGACAATAATAGGGCATGGTCAACAGACAAATCGTATGATGGAAGCTTCTACTGTCATATCATGGATTTGCAGGCCCTGTTAAGGTATAGTGCCAGAGACACTGTCTTGACATGTGTTTTCATAGGACAATTGGGAAAACGTGCTCGTGCCTTGGGAAGCATGCACATCGCCTACTAGAGCACTACATAAGGGGGGGGGGTCTATGCACCGGCGGAGGTATGTGATATATGTTATTTGTGATTGTGTTCTCGTTGTTGTTACATCGCTTTGCTAACTTTCTACTATTCCAGTGACTGACTTGATCATCGGAGGCCCAACATCATGGACCCCTTTCTTGGTCCAGCACTGACATTCTTTGTGTTGTGGAGCGGAGCAGAGTTTTCATGCGGTTAACCGAGGAGCCACATCCCCAGCCAACCATCTTTGTCGTTTTCAGACAGGATCATACGGGCATCGTCTGTGAGAACTTAACCTGCATCTGAGACATGGAGATGGAGGATACTGGATGACTCACGACTGTGACACTATCGAAGGAGGAGTTGGATATGCTGATACAAGCCCAAGCTGCCAAATTGGTGGAGTAGCAACAACAGGCGATGGTCGAGCGCCAAGCAAATGAACCCCGCGGTGTCAGTAGTGGGACAGCAGGTGGCAACTTAGACCGAGCGGAAAATATATTCGTTCGGTGGCAGAACAAGAAGACAACTGGAATATTCAGAGATGCACCAAATGTGTCGATTCCCTTTCATCGGGCGTTGTTCCACACTCCTTCAGAGGAACAAGGCCGAGCGGATAAGGAGCAAGAATCCTCCTCGGATGACCCGCCCATCCGGGACGGGCGGAAGGGAAAGACACCAAGGATCGATGATTCTCCCAAATAGATCAACCGACAATTTTCTCAAGGGATCCTAGATGACCCACTACCTCGACACTACATGCCATTGACGATCAAAAAATACAATAGGACCACCAACCCGGAGGACCACGTGATCAGGTTTGACAACACGACCACGCTCTATCAGTACATTGATGGAGTGAAGTGTCGAGTCTTCCTCACCACTCTTTTCGAATCAGTGCAAATTTGGTTTAGACACCTGTCGATTAGATCAATCCACAACTTCAAGGACTTCTGAGCGGCATTTCTGCATCATTTTGCCAGCAACCGTCATTACCAGAAGATGAATGTTAACTTGTTTGTTGTGAAGCAAGGGCCCAAGGAGGCATTGAGATCCTATATCAAGAGGTTCAACTAAGTGGCCATGAATATTCTATCGGTCGCCTCGGAAATACTGGTGAGCGCCTTCTCGCAGGGGCTTATCGAAGGTGAATTCTTTCATTCACTCATCCAGAAGCTGCTAAAAAACTTCGATCACCTGCTCAGGCGCACCATCAAATATATCAACGTGAAGGAGGCCCAAGCGGCACAAAGGGAGGAAGTGCCTACGAAACATGTTGCTCCCCCTGAACGACGGCTGACCCATAACCATCAACCACTAAAGGGCCCCCGATCGAGAGCAACACAGCCACACCAGGAGACCTGAGCCCATGCAATGCAGCATGTGGAGGCAGAGTGGCTGAAGGCTGCGAAAAGACAAGCTGTGGACACCATTGTTCTGCTCCTACCTGTTGGTACCCCGAGATAGTTTTGATGTGATCAAACAAGTTAAGTTAGGTCCTATTGTGTTTAACCTTGTGTTTAAGTGTGCAGGAACTTAGAAGCATAGGGAGTCGAGCAAAAGACGCAGCCAGCGAGAAGGATGACACAAGAGAGAGCCGACGGGCTCGGTACGTCTGAGGGACAAGGTGCTGCGGAAGAGTACGCATGCGGATGAGAAGGAGGCACACGACATTTCCGAGAGATGAGAAGCCGGAGCGGAAGGTTGCTCGAGAAGGCCGGAAGTTGGGTTCGGGTGAGCCCTATTTCGGATGGCTGAAATCACCCAAGCGAGCGGAAAAACCCGGACCGAAGCAAGCAGAGTCAAAGCTGGAGGCCCGGAGAGAAAGTCAACAAATGTTGACTTTCCCCCTTCGAGCCTCCCGGAGCTGTCCGGGGCGCTCGGAATGATTCTGGGTACCCGGAGCAGTCCGGGCGCCCGGAACCCAAGTTTTAGCCATTTCGACGTGGTCTTTGACCATTGCATCGGGGATAAGTTTTTATCCCACTCCAAGCGTCTAGAACCCTTCCAAGCACCCCGACCAAGGCTATAAATATAGCCTTGGTCCCAGAAGCTAAAAACAACAAGCATTCTTGCAACAACACTTGTACACATCTCAGTTTCTGTTTATCTTCTTATTTTCGGTGCTTTCACTGCTGTAAAGAGGCTTCTCCACCTAAAGGAGAAACTAGTGCTACTCTGTTCCTTGTATTAACAATCTCCTTGCTTTTAACCAAGTAAAACCTCTGAGCCTCTGTTTTTCAGTTTATTTATTATTTAATGCAAGTGTTCTTTAATTAAGTTATTTGTTCGAGAAATGTTCTTTTGTTTGATTTTGTACAGGGGCTATTCAACCCCCCTTTTAGTCGGCCGCCAAGGGTCCTACAAGTGGTATCAGAGCCAGGATGCTTCAGGAGGACTAATCGCCGATCGAAGCACCGAATCGATGCCTGGACCGAGTATATATCTACCGAAGTTCAAGGGGGAGTTCGTGAGCTGGAAAAAGAGAATGCAGGTATTCTTTAAAACCGATTTTGAATTGCTTTTAATAATGAAGTTTGGTTTTGTAGCACCCGAAGGTAAGGAAGAATATTAGTGGACGAAGAAGGAGCATGCCGACTACGTGGCAAACGAAAAAGTAGAGTTCCATCTGCTGAGCGTCCTACCGCCACAAGAAGTCAACCGGATCAACGTCTACAACACAGCAAAGGAGCTTTGGGAGAAGTTCCTTGAGCTATATGAAGGGACGTCCGAAGCCAAGCTCGCAAGATGGGACTTACTTCGTAACCAGCTCACCAACCTTCGATTTGAAGACGACGAAACCATTGCACACCTTCACTCGAGGATTAAGGAGCTCATCACTGGACTTTCAAATCTCGAAGAAAAGGTAAGCAACCGAGATTCGCTAAGGTACGCTCTTAATGCTTTTCCTAGAAATACGAAATGAGCATCATTAGTAGATGCCTACTATATCTCTAAGGATTTAGAATTGGTTACCTTAGAAGAGTTATTTTCAACTTTTGAAGTCCATGAATCGAGATGTACAGATTTAAAGGAGCCGAAGCACAATATTGTCCTCAAGGTGAAGATGGATGAACAAGAGTCAAAATCTTCTTTCGATGACGAGGAAACGACGATGATGGTAAATCAATTTTAAAAGTTATTTAAATATAGAAAATCTAACCATTTGTAGGGTAAAAAGAGAAGAAAAATCAGATGCTACCACTGCAATGAAGAAGGACACATTAAAGACAACTGTCCTAAATTGAAGAACAAGGACAAAGGCAAGAACAAGAAGCCCGTCCAAATGAACAAGTACAAAAACCTGAAGGCGATGTGGGACGAAACGTCATCCGAATCAGAGATTGAGACTTTCTCTGGACTTGCGCTAATGGGAAGCTATCAAGACGACAAAAATGAAGCAAGCTCGTCCGAAATGAGCATCGAGAGCATCGATGAAGGGGGAGCAACATCGGAAGAAAGCAGCACTTCAGGGGGAGTTACAAATAATGGGATCGACAAGGTAAGTTAGGTATCCTCCTGATAAGTCATTTAAGTTCAAAAAATACTTATCAAAGAATTGTTGCAAGCTAGAAAAAGAGATTAAAGAGTTAAAATTAATTATAGCAAAATCTTGTCCATTAGAAGAATTTGATAAAATAAAATTGGAGAATGATAATTTACAAAAAGAAATAGCATACTTGAAAAATCGTGTATGCTCATATAATACAAGTATTAGAAAATTTAATGGTCTAAATTGGTATTTTAATTACCACAAAGGACAAATTTTAAAAATTTCTCAGAAATATATTCTAAAGAAATTTCTAATTAACCCAGTTGGAAGGAACCTATATTGGATTCCAAAGATTTGTCTAAATTAAAGTTTAATTGGACTTAGGATTTTCAGAGAGTACATTAAATATTTGATTTCCTTATGAGACTTTGTCTAAAAAGTGGTTGTTGCTCTAATAACCAAGAAGCCTTAGTGCCTGCTACAAACTGGAAGCCAATTAACGAAATAAAATGTTTAATTGACTAACTGATAAAGCATTGAATAATGATTAGATAATGCTTTACATAATTGTTAGTATTTTTTTATTTGCAGTTTAAAAAAAATTAGAAAGTTAAAGTTTTTTTAATATACTATGCTTTTACCAAATTTCTTAAAAAAATTATCAAAGTTTTTTTTGGAAGTATCAACCTTACTCTACAAAAAACTTTTTCACCAAAACTACTCAAATATTTTTTTTTTGAAATTTGTTTAACTTAAGAAATTGTATTTGCAAAACTTAAAGTTTCTAAAATTATCTACACTGCAAATTATTCTCAAAACTTTTTCAAAATTGCTAAAAAATCAAAGTTTTGTTTTAAAAAAACTTGACTTTCTCTTTTGTTTAAAAAGCTACCCTTAGATTTTTTTTAGTACCCTATTTTTTATGTGATCAAAAGGGGAGAAGGGATAAGTCTAGGGGGAGGTAGGCAAAATTTTAAATTTTTGCACTTTAATTGCAAATTTATTACTTTAACTTTATGTTGGTTTACCCTAACTTAACTTGGGTTGCTCACATAAAAAAAAGGAAGATTGTTGATACCCCAAGATAGTTTTGATGTGATTAAACAAGTTAAGTTAGGTCCTATTGTATTTAACCTTGTGTCTAAGTGTGCAGGAACTTAGAAGTACAAGGAGTCGAGCAAAAGACGCAGCTAGCGAGAAGGACGACACGGGAGAGAGCCAACGAGCTTGGTGTGTATGAGGGATGAGGTGCTGTGGAAGAGTATGCGGGTGAACGAGAAGGAGGTGCGCCCTATTCCAGATGGTTGAAATCATCCAAGCGAGCGGAAAAACTCGGACCGAAGTCAGCGGAGTCGAAGATGGAGGCCCGGAGAGAAAGTCAACAAAATGTTGACTTTCCCCCTTCAGGGCGCCAGTAACTATTCCAGACGTCCGGAACCCAAGTTTTAGCCATTTTGATGTGGTCTTTGACCATTGCATCAGGGATAAGTTTTTATCTCACTTCAGGTACCTGGAACCCTTCCAGGAGCCCCGACCAAGGCTATAAATACAACCTTGGTCTCAGAAGCTAAAAACAACAAACATTCTTGCAACAACACTTGTACACATCTCAGTTTTTGTTTAGCTTCTTATTTTTTGTACTTTCACTGCTGTAAAGAGGCTTCTCCGCCTAAAAGAGAAACTAGTGCTACTATATTCTTTGGATTAACAACCTTCCCGGTTGTAACCAAGTAAAACCTCTGAGTATTTGCTTTTCAGTTTATTTATTATTTAATACAAGTGTTCTTTAATTAAGTTATTTGTCTGAGAAAGGTTCTTTTGTTTGATTTTGTGCAGGGACTATTCAACCCCCCTTCTAGTTGACCACCAAGGGTCCTACACTATCATCGCTTGACCATTCACAATACAGGGGACTACTACAACTTGAGGCCAGTTTTAAGTCGGCTGGTCCCTCTAGGATACCGTCATTGATCATCCTCTCCCAATCACAGTTGGTCCCTCCAGGATACCGTCGTTGATCACCCTCTCCCAATCAGTGTCATCGACGCCAATTAGATGGGTGAAGGGAAGAAGAGAGACCGACGGCCGAGCAGGATCAACGCCAACCTCAACGAAGAGGAAATGCAAGTCTCATCTGAGCTTTAGCTGAGCGGGCTCGACCTTCAGCTTGGGAGGAGGAAAATCGAAGCAATGTGGCTCGAGGAAAAATTGGAATGATCGCCAGGGGACCAACCGACGATGATTCCAACAGAGCGAGGAAATCACACACCCGGCGACTGGAGATACATGCTGTGGGATGCAACAAAGAAAAGACCGATGGACTAGAGATCAGTTTTGGCTCTCGGGACCTAAAGGGAATGGAGATCCCTCACGAAGATGCTTTGATCATCCGAGCAGTAATAGCTAATTATACTATTCACCGAACTTTTGTGGATACAGGCAGCTCGATGAATATTATCTTCAAAAAGGCATTCGACCAGCTATAAATCGATCAGAGCAAATTGTATCCCATGACGAACCTGCTGTATAGGTTCACAGGTAATGAGGTATTGCCGATCGACCAAGGTCGGCTGACCATATCGCTCGGAGAGGAGCCTCTTAAGAGGACTAGGACCACAAATTTAATTGTGGTGGATACAACATCTGCCGACAATTTCATATTGAGCCGACCGACCTTGAATGAGTTTTGTGCCGTAGTGTTCACCTTCTACCAGAAGATCAAGTTTCTGGTGGACAATGCAGTAGGCAAAGTTAAAGGCGACCAATTGGTCGCTCAACGGTGCTACATCGAGATGGTTAAGTCAGAGGCAAAGGCTGCTCAGAAGACTCAGTGATTGGAGGTGAATGTAATCATGGAGGAATCGCTAGTGCTGGTCTATGATGAAAAAGAGGAGGTTCAAATCCATCCTAGCCAATCAGAAGCCACAACATTTGTTGTCGTCGACTTGACAAATGAGAAGAAGGCGGAGCTGGTCGCCTGCCTTAAGTAAAACCACGACGTGTTTGCCTGATAAGCTCACGAGCTCCCAGGCATCTGATTGAGCGTGGCTTAGCATGAGCTTCACATTTGACCAGATGCTTGACCGATGAAACAAGGAAGAGGGACTTCAACTCAGAGAAGAATCAGATCATCCGAGCGGAGATAGAAAAGTTGTTGGAGGTCACTCACATCCACAAGGTTTAATTTCCGAGCTGGCTAGCCAACATTGTGCTAGTCTCCAAGCCGAGCAATAAGTGGCGAGTTTACATCAACTTTCGTGACTTAAAAAAAGCTTGCCTGAAGGACTTCTATCCCCTCTCTTGTATAGATCAAATGGTGGACTCCATGGAGGGCTGAGAGTTGATCTGCATGCTTGATGCGTACTAATGCTACCATCAAGTGTTGCTCTCCATGGAAGACCAAGAGAAGGTTAGCTTCATTACGGTGGTCATGACTTACTGCTATAACATCATGCTATTCGGACTGAAAATCTCTAGCGCCACTTATCAAAGATTGATGAACAAGGTGTTCTGACGGCAGATCGACTGGAATATGGAGGTATATGTTGATGACATATTAATAAAATCGCTCATAGCCATTGGCCTTTGTGCAGATATCGAAGAAACTTGTTGAACCCTGAGGGCATACGGGATCAAGCTACATCTGAACAAGTGTTGGTGCGGCAAAACGACTCTGAACAACAACTGGTGTATTTCTTAAGTCATATATTGAAAGATGCAAAATCCCGCTACATCTGTCTCGAAAAGTTGGCATTTGGACTAATACTCACTGCCCGAAGACTCCGTCCATACTTCCTCTCACATCCCATCGTGGTGTTGACTAACAATGCATTGGGAAGAGTCCTCCTTAACCTAGAGGCTTCTGGATGGCTGATCAAGTGGACCACCGAGATAAGTGGTTTGCCATACAGTATCAGCCCCCAACAACAATCAATGCCCAAGCCTTGGTTGATTTTGTTACTGAGGTTCAGAACGTCAAGCCAGACGTGACTTGGAAGATATATATCGATGGCTTATCCACTCGACAAGGTAGTGGAATAGGCATCCTATTAATATCGCTGTGTGAGGATAGGATGCAGTTGTTCGTGTGGATGGATTATCGGGCCACAAATAATGAGGAAGAATATGAGGCCTTGATAGCTGGTCTATAAGCAACCCAGCATGTGGGAGCCATAAGAGTCCTCATCCATTCAGATTCTTAGCTGGTAGCTCAGCAATTGTCAAGCACGTTCGAGATAAATAACACCTGGCTCAAGCTATATGTCGAAGCTTTCGAGAAATTGAAGATAGGTTTCTAAGAAGTAATTATACAGAAGATCCCCCAGTCGGATGACCAGTACGCTGACAAGTTGGCCAAGTTAGTAAGTTCTTTATCTCCGATTATCATAGATAAGTCGGTAGCAGGTTTTACTGGTGGCATATATTGATAGGATGACTGCATTGGGCTTCCCGAGTGACTGGAGGACGCTGCTGATTGAGTTCCTCCAAATGGGTGCCACATCGGCTGACCGAGAGGAAGCTCATTTGTTAAAAAAGAGGGTCAGGCAATTCACCCTAATAGGAGATCAGTTATATAAAAGAGCCTTTTCAAGGCCGCGGTTCAAGGGCATCAGATCAGATGACATTGAGTACATCCTACAAGAAGTGCACCAAGGCTCCTGCTGTTAGGATGCATGTTAAAAGCCTAGCTTTTTGTATGAACATTTATTTTGAAATGAGAATCACATTGGTCAAATGTCTGCATTTAGTTAAATGTAGTTCTCCATTTAATTTATATTGTAGATAACATGGTGTGTGGTGTCACACAGAAGATAATGTTATCAGTTTCTTATAAATTATAAAAATAGTAGCTCACAACCAAGATGGATTGGGACAAATCATTGGAATGGTTGTAGTGTAATTTGGTATTAGTTTATCTTGACTATAAAATTACACTAGTACACTATGTGTGTATTGAGTAGGACCATTTGAGGTTGTTTCTTTTTATACTAATTGCATAAAAGAACAAAACCTCTGTTATTATGGATGTGCATACTCTTAATCCCGATATAATAACAAACACATATACTTAGTATTTATTTCTTTAATTTATCAAAGGGTGAGATTCATTCAGTTAAATCAATAAGCCCGATAAGTTTAGAAATAATATTATTTATATGGTGTGTTGTTGATTATAAAAGGAAACTGTGTCCTAGTAATCTACGTTGATGATGCCCCCTTGAGGAGCTCATAAGGATTATCATGTAAACCCTGCAGGTGGACTTAGTCTAACATGATAATAAGGTTGAGTAGTGTTGGTGCAATATTCCCTAGGTCAAGGTTGACCTGTTTGACTAGGCTTGAAGTGAGTCAAGCTCGAGTCTTGATGATTTGGTTTCGATGTTTGACAATACTTGTAGACAACACATGAACATTGCAGGTGCAATTGTTCATGTGGGGAGATTGTGAAGGAGAGTCAAGTAGGTCAAGATTGACTGGATACTTGACTGAAAATCCTAGTGAGTGAAGCTAGGTGAAAGTCCTGGTGAGTGAAGTCAGGCAGAAGAAAACCCTAGTGAGTGAAGCTAGGTGAAAGTCCTGGTGAGTGAAACCAGGCAGATGAGAAGACCTAGTGAGTGAAGCTAGGCATAAGGGAAGTCCTGGTGAGTGAAGCCAGGCACGGGGAAATCCAGATGGGTCAAGGTTGACCAGACATCTGGTGAAAGTCCAAGTAGGTCGAAGGGATTGACCGGATACTTGGCAAGAGGGGAAAAGTCCAAGTGGGTCAAAGAGACTGACCAGATACTTGGTGAGAGAGTCCTAGCTGGTCAAAGGTGACCGGATGCTAGGTTTTATGTACCAACAAGTCATGGTTGACTGGATGTTGGTTTAGGGGGCTTTGGACTTGCTTTTGGACAAAAACCAAGATCTGGATTGATCAGCCGATTGATCCAGCAGATCTGGATCGATCAGCCGATCGATCTAGCAGATCTGGATCGATCAGCTAATCGATTGGATCATGCCCAATCGATCAGTTGATCGATCGGGTGAGTCACCACGAACAGAACCCCTTTGGATCGATCCGTGGATCAATCCAGAGGTCCCAATCGATCAGTGGATCGATTGGGAGCTGCTGTTTGTGCTCGATAAGCCCTGGATCGATCAACCGATCGATCCAGGCTATTCCAGAGAGCACAGAGGCACTCTGGATCTATCGGTTGATCGATCCAAAGCCTCCCCGATCGATTGAGAGCAATCCAATCAATCGGGATCCGACCGTTGGCGTCGTATTTAGCTGCAGGCGAGCGTTTCCTTCAGCAGAGCTTAAACGATTTATCTCTGATCTTCACCAGCAACTCCACAGCTCTCTCTCAAGTTCAGATCGGCAGTTCTTGAAGATTCTTGGAGGTTCTTCCAAGTCAAGAGGCGGATCAAAAGCAAGAAGAGAAGTTAGGGTTAGGGTTTATTGTAAGCTTTTGCTTGTATTTCATATCCTTTCCTTTCTTCTTGTATTGAGAGTTTGTAAAGGCTTCTCCGCCTTCGGTAGTTACCGTAGAGGAGTGTGTTTCATAGTGGAGGGTGCGTGAGTGTGTGGATCCTTGGATTAGTCACCTCTTGTGAGGTGGATACCAAGTAAAATCTATTTGTTAGCATTGTATTTTATTTCTTGTACATTTCCGCTGCACATCTTTGAAGAAACAAGCAACGCCAACCATGAAGCACGCGACAAGCTATTCACCCCCCCTCTAGCTACTTTTCGGTCCCAACAAGTAGTACTACTCTTAGAGCTACATGTTAATTAAGTGAGTTGTCAGTAACTCATTTAATTAATGGGCATACGATATCTTAAACACAGGGAGACTAACGTATTCATGATAAGAATGAGCTCATAATGTAATATGAGATTGGTGTGGTAGTTCAATAATAACTCTTTAGTGGTATGAGTTATTATTGATGAACTTGAGTTGGGTGTTCGGGTCGAACACAGGAATCTCAAGTCCATCAGGAGGCCAAAACCAATTCCTCCTCTCGGTCCCTGTTATAGCATCTATAAAGCTTTGCTTTCATCCGTTTTGGTTTTGCTTCCTACCCAAAAAAGGGACCGGCCACATCCTTGCTTGGTACCTATGAAAGGGTCGACCAAACCAAAAGAAAAAGAAAAGAAAAAGAAAAGGAAAAAAGGAGGAGATTCTTTCTCAACAGAATTAAAGATTTTTCTAAAAAGAATTATGTTGATTCTTTCTTAGAAATTTTCTAAAAAGAATTATATTAATTCTTTCCTAAGAATTTTTTCTAAAAAGAATTATGTTAATTCTTTCCTAGAGATTTTTCTATAAAGAATTATGTTGATTCTTTCTTATAAATTTTCTAAAAAGAATTATACTAATTCTTTTTTAAGAAATTTTTCTAAAAAGAATTATGTTAATTCTTTTCTAGAGATTTTTTATAAACAAAAATCTATTACTTTTTCTCCTTTTTTATCTGGTGCAAAGGGTTATAAAAGGAGAGGAGTTGTGCCACAAAAATCAATCAATTAAGAATTGATAAGTTTTTCTCCACAACCAAAAACCCTCTCCTTTCCCTTAAGGTCGGCACCCCATTCTTTCTTTTCTTTCCTCTAGGGCCAACGCCCCACTTCTTTTCTTCTTCCCTTTTCTTCCCTCTAGGGTCGGCGCCCCATCTTCTCTTGGTGGTCGGAGCTTAGAGGAAAAGAAAACGAAGAGACAAAGCACCTTGGTGGCCGGCGGTTTGGAGGAGGAGAAGAAGAAGGACGCGTTCTTTTCTTTGTATCTTTTGTGGTAGGCGGTTTGGAAACAAAAAGGGTTCGGGTGTTTTTATCTTGGTAGATTGTTGCCCACACGACGCCCAAGAAGAGGAGAGGAGTACGGTAGAAGATCAAGAGGTCTTTGTCTACGAAGAAAAGTACAACTAGTTATTCCGCAGCACAACAAGTTTTGTTTTGTATGGATCCTGAAATACCAATACTAGAGTCTAGCGATTTTGTGTTTTCATTTTTGTGCTTCGATTTTGTGTTTCGATCTTGTGCTTTGATTGAGGTCTCTGTAGTTAAACCTAAGGTTACTGTGAGAAGTTTAAATATTCAATTTCTTTGAGAGGCTTTATCTAGGAAGTGGTGGATGATCTCATAACCAAGAAGGTCTAGTGCCTCGCCAACTGTAACGACCACCCTTCTTACTACTACTACTCTCTAAGGATGACTGTTACTTAACTACTAACTCTACTTAACCGGTATGATTAAAAATCACATGGAAACCCTACCAAAAAATTTCGGCAGAGTCTCCCCTGTACCGGTGACCATATTCAACAATACATGCAATATATACTCAGCCACAAGCGGCTGGAACACATATCAATCAACCACGCAGTATAATAAATCCAAAATAAAGAAAACAATACCATAACTTATCACACCATAAATAATGAAAGTGACTAATTACATATGCGGAAATAAACTCAACTACAATCCCAAATTTAATATAACATTAGAAGAAAACTAAAAGCAGAGTCTTGACAATTTTTTTTGCCAGCTAATTCTGGATCTCTCCACAGTCCAGACATCACACACCTTCATCACCACCACCATCCTGTCGCTTCCCTTTCATATCTTAGCTTTTCCTTTATCTGCAGTAGGAGGAAAGAAAACAAAACTATAAGCGAAAACGCTTAGTAAGTACTAATCTATCTCACAAAAACATCGAAGTGCATAAAAGTAATGCAATAATACTGAAACTATAATGCTAAAGCAAAGCTGCATGTACTCATAGTATACAGAAATAAAACTGAATACTAAACATGCTCACTAACTGACAGGAAAGTAATGAAACTACTACTGTAGGCTTAGAATTAAAGAACTAAACTTTTATTGATTCTAAGCATATAACTTGTTTCATTTTCTTATATCCTTATACTAGAAATTAATCTTTTAATTTCTCTTTCACTTTCTTCTTCTTGTTCTTCTTACTTTTCTTATACTAGAAATTAATCTTTTAATTTCTCTTTCACTTTCTTCTTCTTGCACTTCTTTTCTTTTCTTTTCTTCTCTTCTCTTTTCTTTTCTTCTTCTTCGGGCCCAGGCTTAGTACCATCTTTGTTTTGCGCGCTCTCTAATAGTGACTGAGGTAGCGAGCCTCTAGTCCTATGAGGTAAAGACCTTGGTCTTACCAGGGCCAAGACCTTGGAATTGGTCACCTGGATTTGTTTAACGACAACCTTGGAAGTCGGGTACTAGCCTTTTATTTTAGTTTACTTGTTATCTTTTCTAACTAGACCTTGGTCCTTTTCTTTTTACTCAGTTTTCTCATAATCCTTTATTAGAGTTTATTGGAATCCTTTAGATATACCTAACAAGTGTAGGATTACAATTAACTACGCATGCTATATAAAAACAATACAAGGGAAACAAATCTAAACTCTCTCTAAGCATGTTATAAAACAAAGCAACAGAAAAGCAAATCTGAACTTTCTAAACATGCTATAAAACAAAGGAAAAGAAAGCACATTTGAACTTACTAATCATACTATAGAATAGAGCAAAAGAGAGCTAGTTTGAACTTTTAAAACATGCTGTGATAAGAGCAAAGAAAGCTAATCTAATCTTACTAATCATGCTATAAAATAGAGCTAAGAAAGCAACTTTAAGCTTACTAATCATTCAAGCTCACTTGTTTGCAAGGAAATAAAACTGCAAAGCTAAAGGAGAAAGCCGGTTGTCCATGCTTAATACTTTTTTTCCAAAAGAACTAAACTGAATCACTGACCTAAAATTAATCATACTCATTTATTTACCAAAGGGGCCACATCTGACACATTAACTACAAGGTTGTTCTTGCTTGTGGACTTAGTCTTCATACTTCTACAACCACCTACAATGTACGGGCAATGCACAGATGCCACAACACTAGGCTGAAATGCAAGGGAAAGAAACCTGTCGTTCATGCTTGCTAGATATTAAGGGTTTCACCCAAAAATTGAAATGAAAGGGAAAAACTGTTCGACCATGCTAAAGCAGCAACTAAAGGTTTATTATATGCTCAAGGAAAATAATTTAGGAATCTGTTCGTGCCCTTAACTAACACTAGATCTAAACAGTATGGGAATTTACTGCATATACTAAAGGAAACTAGAAGCTTAATGGATAATAAAATTCTGAAATGTTTCATTTGTTGTGATAAACCTTTGACTGCTAAAATGCCACCTCAAAGCCAAATATGGAATACACCAAGACTGTTCAACCAGAATAGAGCTTTATTTATGCAAACAGAAGTGACGCCTATGTGCAACTTGCTGGAATTTAAACAAACCTATATAACCTGCTTCGTTTGTTCAAAACTTGTATTTTCATTGAACAGTAGAGGTCTTAAAGCATGCTACAGCAGAGATGGAAAAAGAAAACGAATTCCGAACTACACTTAAGCCTTCAGCCACTCAATTCTGCATGGTATAATTCAAACACCCAAAGGAAATAAATCAGGTCCTTAGCAATCACAATTTAAACTGCATGTTTCGGTAACAAAAGGAAACCTAAACAATCAGTCTCTTTTTCCTTTCTTTAAGGTTCGCGGCAACAAAACATCAAGCTCATCCCTACTCACGGCATACCAAAGAAACCACAAAAGAATTTCAATCTGCAATGCAATCAAGGTTGTTTACATTCTTTGAAAAGCGAAAAGATTAAAACCGGAATGCTAAAATAACAACCAACGAATCTAGGGTTGTTCCTGCTCGGCGAGAAAGCAAAGAAGGAAAACGAAATCGCGGAACCACTCCTACTGCAGGTGAGTAGTACTTACCCCTTGTTCTTGCACTTACAACCGGAAAGGAGAGGAAGAAGATCTAGGGCTCGGAGGCTTGAAATACTCGCCTTCTTCTTGCGTTCGCTCCTCTTCTTGACGAGAGGATCTCAGTGATGTGATGACCTCTCGGAGAAGAGTGCTCGCCGGCCACCGCAATGCCCTAACTTTGCTCGCTGCGGTTTCCCCCGTGGAGAGATGCGCCGTCGGGAGAGAAAGGAGAGGAAGAGCGTTAGGGCTCGGGATTTTCCAGTTCGGGGAAAAGAAATTTGATCCTTTTTAAAACTAGGGTTTCAATTATAACTATAGCTTATATATTTGTCGCTGCATATTTAATTAACACCGACCGCTGGTGCAGTTGGTCCGTTGGGTTTTGCTCGAAGCCACAGGTCTGGGCTTCGATTCTCAGCCGCACCCCTTTTTCTCCAATTTATTTTAAATGTTCCAACTATAGCTTAAATATCTATCTCTACTTATTTGGTTAACAAAACTCACGTAGCTCAACTGGTTGGCTGCGTCCGGTTAGGTCGGGTTCGACCCGAGGTCACGGGTTCGAGCTTCGTTTTTGACAAATTTTTTGCCAACTTTCTTTCGTTTTGTAAAAATATCAAACAACCTCCAAAAATTACGTAAAAATACTCTAAAAATCTCTAGAATATTTTAAAAGCATTTCCAAATATTTTTATGGACATTTAGAACTCGAAATAGGGACAATTGGGTCGTTACACCAACAACCTAGAAGCCAATCCTTGAAATAGATATTTAATCAACTTCTGTAATATGGTTTAACTTCTAAAGAACAGATGGGTTGAACTTGGAGTAAAATGTTAAGTTTCATTTCCAATCCAAGTTTAACTTCTGAAGAGCACATGGGTTGCTAGGAAAAGTTCTGTGCTTGTATATTTTTTTTACAGGGGAAACAGAACGATATTCCAAGTAGCACCCAACACGTACTTGCGGTAGTCATCCGAGCGGCTGATCACTGGCCCGCATTGCAAGATGACACTATTCGGACAACGACCACTTGCTCATCCTGCCAGAGTCCTGTCAAAAGTACTAGAACATCCCGCACCAACCTACTGAAGAGTTGAAAGCATTCGCTGTGTCCTGTCTGTTCAACCAGTGGGGCATGAACATCGTTGGATCATTTTCTATGGCGATCGGACAACAAAGATTTCTACTTGTGGCAGTAAATTATTTCTCAAAATGGGTGGAAGCCGAGCCGCTCACTTAGATAACCAATCACATGGTTATCAAATTTATATGACAAAACATCCTGTGTTGGTTCGACATCCCTCGCAAGCTTGTCTTGGACAATGGGAGGTAATTTGTAGGGAAAAGACTTAGAGAATGATGTACGGGCTTTGGCATCCTGTAGGCCTTCACGTCGATGGTCTATCCCCAAAGTAACGGCTAGGCGAAAGTCACCAATAAAGAAGTCCTCAGAGGACTCCGGGCTAGGCTCGACCATGCTGGGGTAGTTGAGTTGACGAACTTCCAAGTGTATTGTGGGCTTATCGCACCACACCAAGAGAGGCGATCGGCATAACCCCGTTCCATCTAGTGTATGGGAGTGAGGCAGTGGTTCCAGTCGAAGTAGGAGTAGAGTCTGACTAGGTCCAACTCTATGATGAAGGAAACACCAATCAGAGGCTCATAGAGCTTGACTTGGTGGATGAAGTATGAGATAAGGTCGTCGTCCAGCTCATGGCATATCAACTACGCATGAAGTTGAGCGATGACTATAAATCCGGGAGTTGACGTAACAAAAGCCGAGCGGCGGCTATAAACCTGAGAGTCTACCAAAACAAAAGCCGAGCAATGACTATAAACTTGAGAGTCTACGACAACAAAGCCGAGTGGCGGCTATAAACCCGAGAATCTATGCCTACTAAAGTCGAGCAGTGACTATATATTAGTTTAGCAGGGCTGGCAAGAGGGGATGAATTTCCTACAAAATAAATTTGACCTTTCTCGATCTTTCAACTCTAATTAGTAGCACAATTATACTAAATTAAATCAACAACTAAAAATGAGAGGCAAAGAAAATACTTGGTTATAACCTAGGTGGTTGTTAATTCAAGACAAAAGAAAACACTAAAAATCTCCTTCTTTGAAGGCGAAGAAGCCTCTTACACTCGTTGAACGCTTAGAAAGTTGCTAGAAAATGAATACAAGAGTTGTTGTTTATTTCCTACCTTCAGGGGCCTTTTTATAGCTCATGAAAAGTCTTATCCAAGGGTTGAAGGTGTCTTCAATAAGCTGGAAGGCGCCTCCAGCGTGGCAAGTGTTATCCATACAAAGATAAAAACTCTATCTTCGCTAATGGTTATTGTTTGCTCAGTCTAAGGCACCTTCAAGGGGTTGAAGGCACCTTCAAGGGGTTGAAGGCACCTTCCAAAAAGGTGCGAGGGTGCCTTCAATGGGTTGAAGGCGCCTTCACCAGAAAGGCGTAAGGGCACCTCCAGCATCATTGGAGGCGCCTCCAGCTGCTCCACAACTCTCCGTTTGCTCTTCCACTGCTTCGATCCTCTGGGTGATTTCATCCATCTGGAATTGGGCTCACCCGGACCTAATTCCGACCTTCTCCTCGAGCAATCATTCTCCCAGGATTCTCGTCCCTCAGATCTCCGTACAAATCCTTCTCATCCATCAGTGTACTCTTCTGCAGCATCTGGACCTTCGAATGCACTAAGCCCGTCGACTCCCTTCTCGTACCATTCTTCTCGCTAGTTGCATCTTCCACTCGACTTCTTGTGTTTCTAAGCTCCTGCATACTTAGACATAAGGATCAAAGACAAAGTCCTAACTTAACTTGGTTGGCCACATCAAAACTACCATGGGGTACTTACAATCTCCCCCTTTTTAATGTGCATCAACTCAAGTTAAGTTAGGGTTAAATAGCAAATGAAATAATAAAGTAAAGGAATGAATTAAATAAGTTTATTTGTAAATTAGATACAAGAATAAAAATTATGAGAATTATCTTAACTCCCCTTTAACTTTTACTTATTTCTCCCCCTTTGATCACATAACAAAAATTGGAAAAAATATGAAATAAAAAATTATGAAATTTTCGTGGGGTTCATGAAATTGAAAATTTTCTTTTTGTAAAATAATTTCTAATAATTCAGATAACATCAAAAACGATAATTTTTGTCAAGATCAAGATTTAATATAGAAAAATAAAAGACTTCAAAAATAAGTCTAAAAGATATTTTTAACTTTTAAAATATGATTTTCGTTAATATTTTTGTAGAAAATAAATCGACAAGAAAATGAAAAAAAACTTTTAGCAAAAAATTAAGACCGGAAGATTGATGAAATAAATAATTTTATAAAGATGACTAAATTTAGTAAATTAAAGCCTATATAAGATTTTGAGTAAAGAATATATAATCAGAAAAAAGAAAGAACGAGAAAAATTACTCAAAACTGACTTTATCCAAAATTAATTTTAAAAAGATTTTGGATCCCAATATAGGTTCCTTTCGATTAGATTTACTAAAAATTTTGGTGGTATATGATTCCTAGGGATTCCTGATCTATCCCTGGCGATTCCTAATGTATCAATTAATTCTATCATACTTTCTAAACTTTGATTTTTGAAGGTAGTTAGAACATGCATGGTTATCTTTCAATTTTTTATTTATAATTTTAATTTTTTGTTTTCTAATTTTAAATTATCAAGCAATTCTAGTGAATATGCATTAGCTAATTGTCTTTTCAAATCAACATTTTCTTTTTTCCAATTTGCACATATTTTTAGAAAGTATTTTGATAAATTCAAAAGATTGTTTGGGAGATAGCGCACATACCTCACTTACCTCATGTTCTGATGCTCCCCCTTCATTGTAGCTTTCCTATGATGATCCTTCCCCTTCATTGATGATCATCTCTGAGCTGCTTTCATCTTCTCCTTGGTGATCTGCCATTAGAGCTAATCCAGCGTAAGCTTTGATCTCGGACTCGGAGGATGACGATTCTTCCCATGTGGCCTTCGGATTCTTGTGCTTCGATATTGTTGGTCTTTTGCCCTTGTCCTTCTCTTTCTTCTTTAGTTCAAGTTAGTCATCCTTGATGTACCCTTCTCCTTGGCAGTTGTAGCATCGGACCTTCCTTTTGCTCTGAAAGTGCTTTTTCGCCTGTGACTTAGTAAATTTATTAGATTTAATGAACTTACTAAATTTTCTTTCCATTAACACCACTTCATCTTTGTCGATAGATGCTTCGGAGTCTTGATCATCTATTCTTGCCTTCAGGGCAATGTTCTGACTGAGCTCCTTTTTTAATTCTGCACATTTAGATTCATGAAATTATAAAGTAGAAAATAAACTCTCTAAAGTACTTACTTGTAGATCTTTTGAAATGTAATATGAGTCTATTATAGATGCCCAATCTTGTGTCATAGGGAAAATATTTAAGGCATACCTTAACGAATCTCGATTTGTTGCCTGTTCTCCGAGATCAGTAAGTCTAGTTATAAACTCCTTCATTTTGGCATGCAGTTGTGCTACTGACTCTCCTTCTTTCATCTGGAGGTTGGTCAGTTGGTTCTAGAACAGATCTCATTTTATAAGCTTAACTTCGGATGTACCTTCATGTAGCTTCAGGAATTTCTCCCAAAGTTCCTTTGCTAATTCATAGGTGTTGATTCTGCTAACTTCTTGCGGAAGTAGCATGCTCAGTAGATGGAATTTGGCTCGTCCATTTGCTACGAAGTTTGCTTGCTCCTTCTTGATCCATTGGTATTTTTTTTTCATTTCCTTGTGGGTCTTTGGGAGCTACAAAATCATATTTAATAATTAAAAGCAATTCAAAGTCTGGTTTAAAGAATACCTCCATGTGTTTCTTCCATGTCGCGAATCTCCCTTGAACTTCGATGGGTAGATGCTCGGTCCGACCAATATTATGAACATGTGTCTTGCATGTCTTAAAGGAACAAGACACGACTCACTGTAGCTGCTGAAGGGCTTAGAATTAGTTCTAAGATCAACTATAATTTTTTGACTAATTGGGGATCATGATGTACTACTAGGTGCCACTCATGATCGTTCTATAATTAAGTAGTTAATTATGGACGACCAAGATGAACCGGAAACTTATTAGGTCACACATACTAACTGTTGGAACCCCAAGGTTGTTTTGGTGTGATCAACAAGTTAAGTTAGGTCCTGTGTGTTTTTAACCTTGTGTCTAAGTGTACAAGAGCTTAGGAGCACAGGTAGTCGAGCAGAAGATGTAGCTAGCGAGAAGGACGACACGCGGTGCATTCGAGGGACGAGGTGCTGTGGAAGAGTACACCGGCGAACGAGAAGGAAGCGTGCAGCGGTTCCGAGGGATGAGAAGCCAGAGCGGAGGACTGCTCGGGGAGCAAGAGACACAACTAGCGAGAAGGTCGGCATGGGGTGCAACCAAGGGACAAAGACTACGGATGAGTACGCTGGTGAACGAGAAGGAAGCACGCGACGATTCCGAGGGACGAGAAGCCGGAGCAGAAGCCTGCTCGAGAAGACCGGAAGTTGGGTTCGGGTGAGCCTTATTCCGGATGGTAGAGATCACCCAAGCGAGCGGAAAACTCGGACTGAGGCGAACGGAGCCAGAGTAGAAGACCCAGGCTGAAAAACATTAACGGGGTTGACTTTCCCAGCCGGGGCGCCCAGAACCCTTCCTGGCGCCCGAAGTTGACTTTTTGACCAGATCGCATCAATCGCGATCTGAACGTTGTGGGATAAAGCTTTATTCCCCCCAGGGTGCCCGAAACTCCTTCGAGGTGCCCCGACCAAGGTTATAAATACAGCCTTGGTCCAGAAGTTTTTCATCAACTCAGAAATTGTAATTCCAACAATTGTACGCTCAATCTCTAGATTACCTTCTTTCTTTTTACGCTTTCATTACTGTAAGAGGCTTCTCCACCTAAAGGAGATATTCTAGTGTGTTCCACTCCTTGGATTAACAACCTCCCCGGTTGTAACCAAGTAAACATTTGGTGTCTCTTTCTTTTTTGTTTTAATTTATTACTTTTCCATTTTATGCAAGTGTTCTATTGAAAGTGCGAGAAAGGGTTGTGTTTTGTTGTTGCAGGCTATTCAACCCCCCCCCCCCCCTCTTTTAGCCGGCCCAGCGGTCCAACAAGTGGTATCAGAACCAAGGGGCTTCAGGAGGACTAGCCGCCGAACGAAGCAACGATAAAATGGCCGGACCAAGCATCTACCCACCGAAGTTCGAAGGGGAATTCGCTAGCTGGAAAAAGCGAATGCAGGTATTCTTTAAAAATGATTTTGATTTAATGTTAATTATGGAGTTTGGTTTTACAGCACCAGAAGGTAAGGAAAAATACCATTGGACAAAGGAGCAGGCCGACAATGTGGCAAACGACAAAGTAGAGTACCATCTGCTAAGCGTTCTTCCATCACAAGAAATCAACCAAATCGGCAACTACAACTCCGCGAAGGAACTTTGGGAAAAGTTGCTTGAGCTGCACGAAGGAACGCCCGAAGAGAAGCTCGCAAAATGAGATTTACTCCGCAACCAACTCACCAGCCTGTGACTTGGGGAAGACGAGACTGTTGCACATCTGCACTCAAGGATAAAGGAAATCATCACCGAACTTTCGAATCTCGGGGAGATGGTAAGTAACCGAGATTCGCTAAGGTACGCACTAAATTACTTTCCTAGAAATTCAAAATGGGCGTCACTAATAGATGCCTTTTATATTTTAAAAGACTTAGAAAAAATTACATTAGAAGAATTCTTTTCTACATTTGAAGTACACGAATCAAGATGTGCAGGTACGAAGGAGCCCAAGAACAATGTCGCCCTCAAAGCATCGATAAACGAACCTGAGTCGGAGTCTTCTCTCGACGATGAGGAAATGGTAATGATGGTAAGACTATTTAAAAAACTTTGTAAATCTAGAACCTCTAACCATCTGCAGGGTAAAAAGAAAAGGATGATCTGCTGCTACCACTGCGACGAAGAAGGGCATGTCAAGGACAACTGCCCCAAGCTAAAGAACAAGGACAAGGATAAAGGTAAGAAGCATGTCCAAAAGTGCAAGGTCCTAAAGGCGACGTGGGACGATACGTCGTCCGAATCAGAAGTCGAGGCATTCTCTGGGCTTGCATTCATGGCGAGTCATCAAGACGACGACTGCGATTCAAGCTCTTCCGAAATGAGCATCAAGAGCATCGATGAAGGGGGAGCTACGTCGGAAGAAAGCAACAGTTCAAGGGGAGACACAAATAACAAGATCGACAAGGTAAGTCAGGTACGATCTCTTCCTCCCGATAAACTCTTTAAATTCGTTAAATTGTTTAGAAAAGATTGCTGCAAATTAGAAAAAGAAAATAAAATTTTAAAAGTAATACTAGCTAAATCTTGTCCTCTAGAAGATTTAGAGAAATCAAAATTAGAAAATGAAAAGTTGAAATTAGAAAATAATAATTTGAAAATGTAAATAGATAGTCTAAAAAATCATGCTTGTTCAAATAAAATATATTTTAGAAAATACAATAATTTAAATTGGTATTTTCGATATCATAAGGGATAGATTAGAAACACTTCAAAGAAATATGTCCCTAAGAAATTTTTAGTCAATCTAGTAGGCTGGAACCTATATTGGGTTCCAAAGTCTTGTTTGACTTGAACTTGAACTAATTAGATTTAGAGCTTTTATCGAGAAAATTAGACATTAAAATTTCTTTATGAGGCTTTGTCTAAGGAAGTGGTTGTTACTCCAATAACCAAGAAGGCCTAGTGCCTCGCCACGACCTGGAAGCCAAAATATTGAAATAAAATGTTTAATTAACTTTTTGATAAAACATTAAGGTTGAAATTTAATAATGCTTTAAAAAGTCTTTTAAACATTTTTTTTCTCTTAGAAACTTTTTTTTTGCGTAAAACTTTTACTTAGAAAAACTTCCAAAAATATTTTTACAAATTTTCCTAACTCAGATTTTTTTTTTGAAAATTCTCTTACTTAAAAATTTTACTTATAAAATTTTCTTACCTAAAGTTTTACTTAGAAATTATATAACTTAGAATATTTTTTGCTGAAAATTATTGTAAATTCTCTAACTTAGAATTTTTTTAAGAAACTTAGAAACCTTGTTGAAAATTATTGCAAATGTTTGAAATTATTTTCAAAAATTTTCTAAGTTTGAACCCTTAGAGTTTTTCTTTGAACCCCAATTTTTATGTGATCAAAGGGGGAGAAGGAAAAGTATAAGTCTAGGGGGAGGTAGACCAAAATTTAAATTTTCTATCTTTTTGCACTTAATTGCAAATTTAGTCAGTTTATTTTTATGTCTATTTTTATCCTAGCTTAACTTGGGTTGCTCACATCAAAAAGGGGGAGATTGTTGGAACCCCAAGGTTTTTTGGGTATGATCAATAAGTTAAGTTAAGTCCTGTGTGTTTTTAACCTTGTGTCTAAGTGTGCAAGACATTAGGAGCACAGATAGTCGAGCAGAAGACGCAGCTAGCGAGAAGGATGGCACTCAGTTCATCCGAGGGACGAGGCGCTGCGGAAGAGTACACCAGCGGACGAGAAGGAAGCGTGCGGTGGTTCTGAGGGACGAGAAGCCGGAGCGGAAGATTGCTCAGGGAGCAAGAGACGCAGCTAGTGAGAAGGTCGACACGGGGTTCGACCGAGGGACGAAGACTGCGAATGAGTACGCTGGCCGACGAGAAGGAAGCAGGCGACGATTTCGAGGGATGAGAAGCCGGAGCGGAAGCTTGCTCGAGAAGACCGGAAGTTGGGTTTAGGTGAGCCCTATTCCGGATGGCAGAGATCACCCAAGCGAGTGAAAGACTCGGACTGAGGTGAACGGAGCTGGAGCAGAAGACCCAGGCTGAAAAAGTCAACAGGGTTAACTTTCTAGCCAGGGTGCCCGGAACAGTTCGGGCCGTCCGGAACCCTTCCGGGCGCCCGGAGTTGACTTTTTGACCAGATCACGTCAATCGCGATATAAATGTTGGGGGATAAAGTTTTATCCCCCCAGGGCGCCCGGAACCCCTTCGGGCCGCCCCGACCAAGGCTATAAATACAGCCTTGGTCCAGAAGCTTTTCATCAACTCAGAAATTGTAATTCTAACACTTGTACGCTCAATCTCTAAATTAGTTTCTTTCTTTTTGCGCTTTCATTGCTGTAAGAGGCTTCTCCGCCTGAAGGAGATATTCTAGTGTGTTCCACTCCCTGGATTAACAACCTTCTCGATTGTAACCAAGTAAACAACTGGTGCCTCTTTCTTTTTTGTTTTAATTTATTACTTTTGTATTTTATGCAAGTGTTCTGTTGAAAGTTCGAGAAAGGGTTGTGTTTTGTTGTTGCAGGCTATTCAACCCCCCTTCTAGCCGGCCCAGCGGTCCAACACTAACGAGTCTCTAAAAGACGTAAAACAAGTTAAAGAATAGGATTCTTAGATCAAGAGATAAATGTTTGATTAGACCATACATAAGACAAATATGAAAATATTTGTCATAATGGAAGCGTGGGTGGGATACATCTCTTATGGTAGAGTTGAACCATATTTGGTTTAATTATGAATTAGTCATGAACCAACTTGGTTTAGTTGTGAACTAAACCAAGGGGTTAATGGGCTAATTTTTGGTTAAGGGATAATGAGTTGGATTTGGGTTTTCTAATCCAACTCATTAAAGAGGATTATATATAGATGTAATTAGGAGAGAATTAGATATAAGTTTCATTATTTGGTTGATTGACTTTTGGAAACCCAATCCTCCTCTCCCTCTTCTCGCTCTCAGGCCACCAATAAGAGGGTTCTCTCTCTTGTTGCTGTGACCACCATAAGGGAGAAAAACTCTCCCTTGTGTGCTTCTCTTCTTCTTCCTCTTAAACCCTCTTCTTCGCTCGTGGCTAATAACTTTCGAAGGAGAGGCTTGTACTCAAGGAGTTATCTTGAGGAGCTCGGCGTGGATAGAATAGAGGTGAAGTTCGACAACGTCGATACGGTTGATGTCCTTCTCGTTACAGGTCATCCATAAGGTATACATAGCGTAAATTTACTTTCCGTAAAAATTTTAATTATGCGATCATGTTTGACATGTTGTATCTTTGTATGCGTTTGGTGTATGTGATGTAATAATTTAGAAATTATTATTATTTTATTTTCAGCTATGCATGTTTATGAAATGTGTTCTATCATCCACCCGCATTGGGCATATCCCAATAGTGGTATCAGAACCTGATCATGCTTCGATGATCATAAAATTATTTTATGGTTTATAATTAGTGTTGTAATTAATTTTGAAAATTTTTAGAATTATTATTATTTTTTTATTTTTAAAACTTTCCTAAATTATTAGGAAATTCCATTTTTGAAAAGTTTATGATATAATTTTGAAAAATTAAATTTATAAATATTTTATTAATTTAGAAATTATCATTTCTGGATTTTTTTTTGAAATTTTAAAAAATATTTTATTTTTGGAAAATTTTAACTCATTAGTGCGTGTGACTGAATAAGTTCCCAGTTTATCTTAGTCGCCTATAATTAACTACTTAATTATAGAACGACCATGAGTGACACCTAATATAGTACATCATGATCCCCAATTAGCCAAAAATCATAGTTGATCTTAGAACTAATTCTAAACCCTTCAGCAGCTATAGTGAGTCGTGTCTTATTCCTTTGATTCATCTTATTCCCACTTGGTTCAGGACATGGTCTATGTATCTGCCCCCACTAGACTGACTACGTTACACCTAATCCAAGTAATACTTCCTCGTTCTACGGATTCAAATTACTCTCATATGTGTACAAGTGTCTCATACTCTTAACATGTGATGCTTTGGCTAAAGACTTTGAGTAATAATCCTAACGAGTGGTCATAGGGTATACGTCTCCTCGCAAGGAGCGGTGAATTCTCTATGGGCTATCCAAACATCTTCAAGTATTTTGAATTATACCCAATCATCCCGGATCCACAGCTCAATAAGGTTCTTTCTTAAGATGTCAAAGTATAAGTTTCCATAACCAAGACAAGTCGAAGGAAACTTGCACTCGAGCTGCAGTAAGAGCTTTATAGACATATCTATATATATAGATAACCATATTAAGTCTTATAGCGAGTCACTCCAATGAACTAGTACCATAACTAGTATTCACGTTTAACTCTCGACATCCCAATGTCTCCAGCCAGTGAGAAAACATTGCTTAGCGAACCAAGAAGTATAACTCATGCTAGTCTTACAGAATTGATGATGTCCGAATGCATCAATTCGGCGACTAGGAAAATTCTAATACATTCATAATTGGACATGTAGAGATAATCACTAGTTGTGATCCAATCACAATTTCTCTTATGCTATGAATTGTGTTGCGGATATTTAGTAAATGAGTTTAAGACAATCAAACATATAATATGCACTCAAATAGTAAATCTATATTTAGTAAAAATCGTAAGGCAATAGCTTTAGGACATCCCTCAAAATCTAACACTCCCACTTGGCCTAATGCTAATCACCACAGTGTCCTAAACCGTAAGCATGGATGTGACTCTCAAACTTACTTTGTGATAGAATCTTTGTCAAAGGATCAGCTAGGTTCCTTTTAGTGGGAACTTTCTCGAGTTGTATTTCTTTCCTACTAATGATCTCCCTGATCAGATGATAGCGAAGAAGCATGTGTTTTGATCACTAATAAGACCTCGATTCCTTTGCTTGCGCAATAGCTCTATTGTTGTCGTAGTAAATAGGTAATGCTTCAACAGATGATGAAACTACTCCAAGTTTGACAATGAACTTCTTGATCCAAACTGCTTCCTTTATGCTTTCGAAGTTGTAATGTATTCCACCTCACAGGTAGAATCTGCAACAGTGTCTTGCTTGGAACTTTTCCAACTAACCGCGCCTCCATTTAATATGGATATGAATTCAGAATGGGACTTGGAGTCATCCTTGTCCGTCTAGAAACTTGCATCTATATATCCGCGTATGATCCTATCACCATCTCCATAAACTAAGAACATATCCTTAGTTCTTCTTAAGTACTAAAGGATCATCTTGAATGCTATCCAGTGATCCATTCCTAGATTAGACTAGTATCTACTCTTAACACTTAGAGCATACAATACATCATGTCTTGTACATAACATAACATACATGATAGATCCTATTATGGATGCATAAGGTATCTTATCCATGCAAATCCTCTCGTCTTCTGTGCGTGGGCACATAGACTTCAAAAGGTGAATTCCATGCCTCATAGGTATGAAACCTTTCTTGGATTCAGACATGCTAAATCGTTTTAGCATTCTGTCTATATATGTCGACTGTGAAAAACTAAGCAACCTTTTCAATCTATCTCTATAGATTTTCATCCTGAGGATGTAAGTTGCTTCTCCCATGTCTTTCATGGAGAATGTTTTGGATAACCAAATTTTAATTGACTGTAAAACTGACACATCATTTCCTATGATCAATATTTCATCAACATATAATATTAGAAATATAATCACACTCCCACTAACCTTTTGATACACACAAGGTTCGTCTGAATTTTGTGAGAAATTAAATTCTTTGATCACCTCATCAAAACAAATATTCCAACTCCTGAATGCTTGCTTCAGTCCATAAATGGACCGTTGAAGCTTGCATATTTTATTCTTGTTAACAGATGTGAAACTTTCGGGTTGTATCATATACACATCCTTGAGCAGATTTTCGTTAAGAAAAGCTATTTTCACATCCATTTGCTATATCTCATAATCATGATGAGATAATATGGCCAAGAGTATCTAAATGGATTTAAGTATGGCTACAGGTGAGAAAGTTTTGTCATAGTTAATGTCTTGCCTTTAACAATAGCCTTTCGCCATCAACCTTGCCTTGTAGGTAATAATATTACCATCCATGTTAGTTTTCTTCTTGAAAACCCATTTGCACCCTATAGGTGTAATGCCTTTAGGTGGTCCACCAAGTTCCAAACTTGGTTTTCATACATGGAATCCATTTTCAACTTCATGGTTGTAAGCCACTTGTCCTTTTCTGAAATATTCAGAGCCTCTTCATAATTAGTAGGTTCCTCATCCTCAATGAGTAACACATATTTTGATTCTCTTACAAGAGATCCATATCTTTCAGGAATATTACGTGTCCTACTTGATCTACGAGGAGCTTGTGTCACAATTGGTTGTGGTTCTTGACTAGCTATCTCGTTAGTGTTTATTGGAGTCTCTTGAATTTCATCAAGTTCAACCATACTCCCACTTGCTTCTTGTATGAGAAATTCTTTTCCTAGGAAGGTAGCATGCCTTGAAACAAACACCTTTTATTCCAAGGGGTGATAAAATTGGTAGCCCTTAGCTTCTTTATGATATCCAATAAATAAACACTTATCAAACTTAGTGTCCAACTTGTTTGATATATGCCTCTTCACATAAGAAGGGCATTCCTTATATGGAGTAGTTGAGATTGCCTTCATTGGGACTCTGTTTAGCAAGTAAATGACTATCATGAGTGCATAACCCTAAAAGGTTTTGGGAAGATTTACATGATCCATCATGGACCTAACCATATCCAACAAGGTTCGGTTACACATTTCTTATACACCATTATGTTGTGGTATATATGACAGAATCCATTGAGATAATATACCATTGCCCCTTAGATAATCTTGAAACTCTTGGCTTAAATACTCACCTTCTCGATCGGATCGAAGTATCTTGATATTTTTACCAAGTTGTTTCTCTACTTCATTTCTGAATTCTCTAAACTTTCAAAGGCTTCAGACTTATAGTTCATTAGATACACGTACCCATAGCGAGAGTGATCATCAATGAAAGTAATAAAGTAGATATAACCTCCTAGTGCATGAGTTGACATTAGTCCACATACATCGACATGCACTAGCTTAAGCAACTCATCAACTTGTTCACCCTTTCCAGAAAAAGATAACTTTGTCATCTTTCCTTTTAAACATGAATCACATGTATCAAATGTATTTAATTCAAATGATTCGTGAACTGCAATCTTTTACAATTCGGGCATACGTTTCTTTTACATGGCCAAGGCGACAATACCACGAGTAAGAGGTTAATTGATTATCTAATTGGGTGTGTTTATTGCTCGTATCAATATTAAATGTGTCACTAGATGTATCTAACGCGTAGATGTCATTGCATAAAGTTTTGGTGCCATAAAGAACACCATTCAACGTTATATAACAACAATTGTTACTAAAAGTCAAATGAGAACCTTTTCTATTTAAGCAAGAAATAAAAATAATGTTCTTTATTAATGCGGGAACAAAATAACAATTATTTAGTTCTAAGACAAGTCCACTAGGAAGTTGCAACAAGTATGTTCCGATGGCGATTGCAGCAACCTTTGCTCTATTCCCAACTCGTAGACTTATTTCTCCCTTGATGAGTCTTCTGCTATTCCTTAACCCTTGTATGTCATTACATATATGTGAGCCACACTCAGTATCCAATATTCAAGTGTCTGAGGAAATAACATGACAATCAATAATGAAAATACCAGAAGAGGATGGGGCATCAGATGTCTTATTCTTCTTCACGGACTCAAGATAGATCTTGCAGTTTTGTCACCGGTGTCCCATCTTGCCACAATGATGGTATGGACCTTTTTGTGCCGGTTCTACTATCTTGGCCTTTTTACTCTTCTCCTTAGCCTAATATTTTAGTTTCCTCTTAGAACCTTTCTTGGAAGAGTCTACTAACATCACAATTTTCTATTAACCTTTAATAGAAGGCTCTACAATCTTGAACATATTAATCATCTTGGGAATGGTCGATTCCAAATTATTCATCACAAATTGTGAATGACTTTTCGGTAAAATATGTAGAATTAAGTCAATACTTAACTCATGATCCTTTGTAAAACCGAGTGATGCTAAATGCTCTATGTAGCCGTTCATCTTTAGTACATATTGAACTGTGGACAAACCCTCATGCATCTTTGAGCAAAAGAGAAGCTTAGATACCTCAAACCTTTCGGATCTATCTTGCTCATCAAATAGCTCATGAAGATTATAGATAATATCATAAGCATCCAAATGCTCATGTTATTTCTGTAGTTCAGGAGTCATAGTAACTGTATGATACAACTTGCAAGTATAGAATCATCCTTATGTTTCTGAAGGGCCAACAATTGGTCCGCAGTTGCATCAACATCAAGACTTGTGAGAAGAGGGTGATCAAGGACATAATCTAGTTTCTCGGCTTTGAGAATAATTCTCAAATTTCGAAACTAGTCCAAGAAGTGCAACCCAGCCAGTATATTCGAGTCCAAAATTGAATGCAGATTAACAGAAGTCATAATTAAATGATTAACCTAGAAATACAAAAATGAGAATGTATGAGAGACATAATATTATTTATGTAAACAATTGACATAAAAGTTTGCTTATTTATCAAATTCAAATACTCTTATTTTTGAATTCGGGAGATGGTAGGTTTTCTCCAAGTGGGTTGATATCCACTACAGATAAGAATAACCTTGACTTTGGCCAACAAGTCATTCTTAGCTATAGCGGTAGGTAATAAATTTACTGATTGCATATCACTTATATACAACTATCACATTATGTTAGCAACTGATTGATCTTCGCATAAACATCAGGTTGTTAACACATTAACAAGTATACATCAAATGCATATCACTCAACTTCACTTTTATTCACATTGATCATGACTTTGGCACAATAAATCAACGCTTCAAGTTTAAAATCGACCCGTTAATCATGAGATTGTATCTCTATGATTTGAACATATTTAATTTTAAGTTTTAGCTTGACTTTGGCCAACAACTCAAACAAGAACTTAAACTCTAGTTCTTACCATATTAACGGAAGGTGTAGGTTTTAATATTAAGTAAGGGATTTGGTCTTATCTACATCATGCAAATATTCTATATACATGACATTACACGCTTGACATAATTGATGACATGACACGTTGCACGCATGACATAAATGATGACATGACACATTGTATGCATGACATAATATGACACATCCCACATATAGTAAGATCTAATCACATCACACACATGACAAAATCTAATCATGCCATAATTAATGCATCTACATGACATACAATATGGTATGAACATTACATAAATTTACATATGATATAATTCTACTTTAGAAATAGAAATATGTTATAAATCTAATTTTAATAAATCAAGATTTATCTAATTAAATTAGGAAATTAATTTCTAAATTTAATTAACATATTTCATCTAAAATCTTTCTATCAATCAAGAATCTTTAATTATTTTGGAAATAATTTTTCAAATTAATTTCCTAACAATATAGGAAATGAATAATTAATATTTATTAATTTATTACAAAATAATTCAAAGCTAGATTTTTTATAATTTTTTAAATCTTTCCAAGTTTGCTATTTCCTACCAATTTAGGAAACTTTCCAAAAATAGAAATATTTTAATAAGTCTAAAAATTTCAGAAAAGATTAATTCTATAATTTAATTTATAATATCTCAAATCTAGATTTTTAATAAATTTTCAAATCTTTTCAAATTATTTCCTAATAATTTAGAAAACTTTCCAAAAATAGTATATTTTAATAAATATAAAAATTTCAGAAAAGATTAATTCTATAATTTAATTTAGAATATCTCACATCTAGATTTTTTAAAATTTTAGAATCTTTCCATATTTGATATTACCTAACAAATTAGGAAATTTTTTAAAAATAAAATATTTCTTAAAAATTTTAAAGATTACAGAAAAGATAATTTCTAAATTAACAAAATATTTCTAAATTTAATTTTCCAAAATTATATCTAAAACTTTCCAAAAATAGAATTTGCTAACAATTTAGGAAACTTCCAAAAAAACATAAAAAAGTTTTAATAATTGAAAATTTCTAAAATTAATTATAATACTAATTACAAATCATAAAATAATTTTATGATCATGTTGAAGCACAATCAGTCTCTGATACCACTGTCGGGATATGCCCGATGCGGGTGTGTGCTAGAACACGTTTCGTAAATATATGCAATAGAAAATAAAATAATAATAATAATTCCTATTTATTATATCACACATACCACACGTATACAAGGATACAACATGTCAAAAATGATCGCATAATTAAAATTTTACGAAAAGTAAATTTACGCTAGATATACCTTACGGATGACCTATAACGAGAAAGACATCAACCGTAGTGACGTTGTCGAATCTCACCTCTATTCGTATCCATTCCGAGCTCCTCAAGACAACTCCTTGAGTACAAACCTCTCCTTCAAAAGTTATTAGCCACGAGCGAAGAAGAGGGATCAAAATGAAGAAGAGGAGAAGCATTTTCTCCCTTGTGGTGGTCACGACAACAAGAGGGAGAACCCTCTTGTTGGTGGCGGGAGAGAGAGGAGAGGGGGAGGAGGATTGGGTTTCCAAAAGCCAATCAACTAAATAATGAAACTTGTATCTAATTCTCTCCCAATTTTATCTATATATATTCCTCTTTAATGAGTTAGATTAGAAAGCTCAAATTCAACCCATTATCCCTTAACAAAAAATTAGCTCATTAACTCCTTGGTTTGGTTCACAACTAAACCAAGTTGGTTCATGATTAATTCATGAGTAAACTAAATATGGTTCAAGTCTACCATAAGAGATGTAGCCCATCCACATTGTAACGCCCGAAAATTCTCAAAATAATTATTAGAAATATCCTAGTATTTTTCTGGAATTTTAGGATATTTTTACAGAATTTTTAGAGTAGGGGAAGTAGCAAAAATAAATAGAAACATAAAATAGCTTACGCGGGAATCGAACCCGAGACCTATTGGGTCCTACGACTTATAGATAGCCCTAGTAACCAGTTGAACCCAGCAGGGCCGTGCTGAAAGGAAAGGGGAACAATTATATTTATATTTGAGTTGGGCCGAATTACCCACTTAATATAAATAGAGAATTTAAGTGAGGAATTGTTATTTTCTTAAACGAGAAAACCTTTCCCTCAAACCCTTACACGCCAACCCCTTCTCCTCCCTCATCTCTCGGCTCCAACCACAAGCAAGCCTAGGGTTTTATCCCAAGGGCTATAGGAGCACCTTCTGGCGACGACTTCGACACAAGGACGTTTCTCTCCGCAAGAAGAACGCATAAACGCGAGAAGATCGTCGAAAGGATCATCTTCTCCGGAAGTCTAGCGATTAGAATCGTAAGAAAACTAGCGCAGGAGGTAAGAAACCCCTCACCTGCAGTATAAGTAGCTCTCGTATGAATTTCTGCTTTGTTTAGTAGCATACGAATTTTTGACACATAAGTTGTGCAATAGTGCACACTAGGTGTTCGATAATATGTGCAGCACAGGAAAAGAATGCAACTTAGGCATTTTAATAGCTTAGTAAATGCAATAGAAGCATTTATTTAGTATGTATAGTTTTACTATAGTCATATGGGACTACGGTCCAATGGGTGGGCTCCCACAGTCGCCTCTAGGTTCAGATAACCTAGCTCTAGGTTCAGATAACCTAGAAATAGCAATATAAGAAGAACTCAGCTATAATCAGTATTTTATTTTAGCAGTGGCACTGTACTGGATTAGACATCCATTGGGTTGGGCTCCCATAGTCGTCCCTAGGTTCAGATAACCTAGTAACCCTACTAAATTCGGGACTTACAAACCCGGGTCTAGTTAGGGATGCGCGCATAGCACGTACAGTTGTCGGGCCCAAACAGCAGCATGATTATTATTTTAATCTATTTATGAAAATAGTTTTCAAAACTTCACAAATAGTTATGTGGATTCAGTACAGCTTTAGCATTGGTTAGAATTAACTTAGTCCAGTTTTTGTATCAGTTCAGTTCTCTATTGATACAATATGATAGTTTATGTTAGCACTTATTGCCATGACTAGTTTGTTTGTATGCCATGCTATGCTCTTACATGTTCAGTATTCATATGTTTCAAATAGCATATTTAAAAAAAAAACATAAATTGCATCGTATGCATGTTTTAGTGAGGTAGATGGTTTCTTACTAAGCTCTCAAGCTTACAGATACTATTTTTCCTTATACTGCAGATAAAGGTAAAGGGAAGATGGACTAGCGGAGGCTGGAGGTCAATGCAATGATGAAGATGTGTGTGGATGGAACCTGGAATAAAGATCTTGGAGAAATTAGCAAACTAAGACTTTAGTTTTCATATAATGTTATTTTATGCATTTCTAGTTATTTTAATGCCTTGACTCATGAAAGACTTGCTTAGATTGTTAGTATTTATGCTCATAATCCTAGTTATGTGTTATTAGCATGTTTCCCAGTTGTTTTAGAACTTGTATGTGTGATTGAGGCACGAAACAATGCTGAAATCAGACTTCTGGTACGAAATCAGAAACCCCAATCGATCGGCCGATCGATTGGAGGCTTCTCAATTGATCAGCCGATCGATTGAGAGGTTCATACCGCGAACAGTAAGCTCCTGGATCGATCAGCCGATCGATCCGGATGCTTTCTGTCGTGAACAGAAAGCCCTGGGATCAATCACTAGATCGATTGGCCAGTCTGGATCGATCAGCCGATTGATCCAGAATATTGCCCCGAGCATAGTAGCGTGCTGGATCGATCACTGGATCGATCCAACCTAAGTTTCGCATACAGTAGTATGCTGGGTCGATCACTGGATCGATTAGACCATTCCAATCGATCCATGGATCGATTGGGAGGCCTGACAACAGCCGGAAGACCCTTAGTTCAGTTCCTTGACCATGGGGGATGTAAAATATGTCATGAATAGTTAGATTACACCCCTTAGCACATATAGAATAAAGAAATGATAAGAGCTTAGCAAAGTTTTAATTAGTACAGCTTCCGCATCTAGATTTAGTGATGGTCATGGATATAGTTTAGCACAGCATAATGTGATGGTCCGGCCTTACAGCATAGTTAGTAGAAGGTGAGTCGTTACACACATTTCCATTATGACAAATATTTTCATATTTATCTTATGTATGGTCCAATCAAACATTTATCTCTTGATCTAAGAATTCTATTCTTTAACTTGTTTTACGTCTTTTAGAGACTCGTTAGTGCGTGTGACCCAATAGGTTTCCGGTTCATCTTGGCCGTCCATAATTAACTACTTAATTATAAAATGACAATGAGTGGTGCCTAGTAGTACATCATGACCCCCAATTAACTAGAAAATTATAGTTGATCTTAGAACTAATTCTAGGCCCTTCAATAGCTATAGTGAGTCGTGCCTTGTTCCTTTCACTCGTCTTATACCCACTTGGTTTAGGCCATGGTATATGTATCTGTCCCCACTAGACTAACTACGTCACACCTAGCCTAAGTAATACTTCCTCGTTCTATGGATTCAAATTACTTATACATGTGTCTAAGAGTCTTGCACTCTTAACATGTGATTCTTTGGCCCAAGACTTTGAGTAATAATCCTAACAAGTGGCCATAGGATATATGTCTCCTCGCAAGGAGTCATGAATCCTCTGTGGGCTATCCAAACATCTTCAAGCATTTCAACTTATATCCAATCATCCCGGGTCCACACCTCAATGAGGTGCCTGCTTAAGATGTCAATGTATGTTTCCACAACTAAGATGACTTGTATACCTTAAGTCAAAGGAAATTTACACTCAAGCTGCAGTAAGAGCTTCACAGACATGCCCATATATATAGATAACCATATGAAGTCTTATAGTGAGTCACTCCAATGAACTAGTTACCATAAATAACATCCATGTTTAACTCTCGACATCCCAATATCTTCAGCTAGTGAGAAAATAGCTACTTGATGAACTAAGGAGTATAACCCATTCTAGTCTTACATAATTGATGATGTCCAAATACATCAATTCAACAACTAGGGAAATTCCAATACGTTCATAATTACATATGTAGAGATAATCACTAGTTGTGATCCAATTACAATTTCTCTCATGCTATGCATTCAGTAGCATTCCAATTGTATTGCATGCATTCAGTAAATGAGTTTAAGAAAATCAAACATGTAATATACACTCAAATAGTAAATCTATATTTAGTAAAAATTATAAGACGATTTCCTTAGGGCATCCCTCAAAATCTAATAGGTAGCACACTCAGTAGATGGAATTCGGCTCGTTCATTTGCTATGAAGTCTGCTTGCTCCTTCTTGATCCATTGGTATTCTTCTTTTTCATTTTCTTGTGGGTCTGGGAGCTATGGGAGCTACAAAAATATATTTAATTAAAAGCAATTCAAAGTTTATTTTAAAGAATGCCTCCATGCGTTTCTTCCATGTCATGAATTTTCCATTGAACGTCGGTGGATAGATGCTCGGTCCAGCCATCGTCTCGGTGCTTCAGTCGGCGGTTAGTCCTTTTGAGGTGTTCTGGCTCTGATACCACTTGTTGGTTCAGCGGGGCCAGCAAGAGGGGGTGAATTGCCTACAAAATAAAATTGACCTTTCTTAATTTTTCAACTTTAATTAGTAGAACAATTATACTAAATTAAATCAACAACTAAAAATGAGAGGCAAAGAAATTACTTGGTTAGAGTTGTTAATCCAAGGTAAAAGAAAGCACTAAAAATCTCCTTCTGAAGACGGAGAAGCCTCTTACACTCGTTGAACGCTCAGAAAGTTGCTAGAAAATGAATACAAGAGTTGTTGTTTATTTCCTAACTCCAAGGGCCTTTTTATAGCTCCTAGAAAAATCTTATCCAAGGGTTGAAGGTGCCTTCAATAGGCTAGAAGGTGCTTCCAGCGTGGCAAGCATTATCCGTGCGAAGATAAAAACCCTATCTCCGCTAACGGTTTCTATTTGCTCAGTCTAAGGCGCCTTCCAAAATGGTGTGAGGGCGCCTTCAACGAGTTGAAGGTGCCTTCCACTAGAAAGGCACGAGGGCACCTCCAACATCATTGGAGGCGCCTCTAGCAGCTCCACAACTCTCCATTTGCTTTTCAGCTACTATGATCGCCTAGGTGATTGTGCCCATCTGAAATTGAGCTCACCTAGACCCAACTTTGGTCTTCTCCTCGAGCAGCCATCCTCCCCGTCTTCTTGTCCCTTGGATCACCGCACATGCCTTTCTCGTCCATTGATGTACTCTTTTGCAGCATCTCATCCTTCTGATGCACCAAGTGTTGGTGCGGGAAGTATCCAACGATCGACTGTTGTTTTGATAATGGCAAAGGAATTCAAAGTTAAGTTGTTGTGTGATCTAATGCACTTGATTGAGTGTTTCAGGAAAGTTCTAGCTGCGATTAGGCAGGTGGAAAACCCTAGGGGGTGGTAACCCTAGGTCATAGGGGGTGGTAACCCTATGCGGAAAGCCTTGGTGGGTCGAGAGCTTCAGGAAAAAGTCCTAGGGGGGAGGGGGTAACCCTAGGTGGAAAGTCCTGGTGTCGCGAACCAGATGAAAGACTGGACCAGCCGGGAAGTAGAAGTTCAGCAGAAAGTCCGGAAGCTTCGAACGCTAAGCAAAAGTCCAGTCGATCTGGAGGATCACAATGGCAACAGGTAAATCTCTTGAGTGGAGTAGGTGAGGACGTGTTCCCCGCAGAGGGAACAGTAGGCGTCGGGTCGACCTAGGATTTCCGGTAGGAAATCCGAAGTCAGACTCGGATAGTCCGACGACTGTCAAGTTTATCTATCATATTATTTCTGTGCTAACTTTGTTTTGTAGGGTTTGTGTTTGGGACTAACACAATTTGCAGGAACAAAGGAGCAACTCAGATCTCGGATGAACAGTGTCCGAGGCGCCTCCATAGGGCTTGGAGGCGCCTCGGGTGCTAGCCGAAGCCAGCTGTCCAGAAACGCTGGAGGTGCCCTTTATGGACTTGAAGGCGCCTTGGAGCTGGGGTTCAAGGCGCCTTGGACTGGCCTTTAAGGCGCCTTGAGGAGGATAAGCGCAGAAGGAGTCTGCGCTGATCTACGCGGCTCGGACAGCCTTGGAGGCGGCTCCAACACTATTTATAAGGGGACTTCGAACAGCAGCTCAGAACAACTTCTTCCAAGCGATCTTTCTGCTACAAGCTGCTTACGAGACGACCCCGAAGTGCTACAACAAGATCCCGACGACCCGGAGCGTCAGCTTTCAGTATTTCGTTGTCGATATAAAGTTTGTTTATTGCTTTTACACTATACTTAGTTTGTAATAACAACTTTCGAGCTTATAGTTGTTGCCCACCAGAAGCGATCAACGATCGCGGGCCTTGGAGTAGGAGTTGCCACAGGCTCCGAACCAAGTAACCAACTTGTGTTAGCGTGTTCTCTTTCATTTTTCCGTTGCGTTTATTTACTCGATTGTTTTACGATTCCGAAACGAACGAAATAGCCACGAGCACTATTCACCCCCCTCTAGCGCTTTTGATCCAACAATTGGTATCAGAGCGGGGTTGCGTTGATCTGGTGCAACCACCAATCACGTAATTTTTTTTCCGTGGTATTTTCAGTTTTACGGAATCAATTAGAATTAGCTTAATAGCTATATTCTAATTAATTTTCGAATCGGTTTTTGCTCGAGACTGGTGCAACACCACTCGAGTTCGCAAATTCTTAACTTTATTTCCCGCACTACTAATCCAAGACCTAGTCTTGGGATATTTCTATTTTTTTTTGTTGCATATCGCTAATGGCCCAACAAGAAGGTTTTAGCACCGTTCGCCCCCCCACTTTTCTCCGGAGAAGACTTCGGATATTGGAAGGGGCGAATGGAAACCTTTCTCAAGACACAGTTTGACAAGTGGATGATTATCAAGACTGGACTACAACTGCCATCCGACGAAGACGACAAGCCAACACCCTACGAAAAATGGGAACCGACCCTAATCAAGAAGGTGGAAGCTGATGCCAGAGCGACCTGCACCCTCCAGTGCGGACTGACCAAGGAGGAACTCAACAAAGTTGGACCATTCTCCAGCGCAAAAGAACTTTGGGAGAAGCTGATCGAACTCCACGAGGGCACCTCCGACACTAAGGTAAGCAAGAGAGATCTCTTGTTCAATAAATTATATAATTTGAAAATGCAGGAAGATGAGACGGTCAACCAACTTCACGCTCGTATACAAGACATCCTAAACTCCCTCCACGCGATCGGGCAAAAGGTCGAGAACAGGGACATCATAAGGTACGCACTTAATGCTTTTCCGAGGAGCACATTGTGGGCATCAATAGTAGATGCTTACAAAGTCTCCAAGGATTTATCTTCCATTAGATTAGACGAATTATTCTCTGAATTTGAACTTCATGAGCAGACTAATACACAACCACCCGAGAAAGGTGTAGCTTTGCTTGCAGGTACTAGTAGAACACGCAAACCAAGATCACGACGAAGAATTGAGCCAGAGTCGGAACCAGAACCAGATTCAGATGATGAAGACGATGAACTAACAACGAACTCTTGAACTTGGTAAAGAAGCTCTGCATGAAGAAGAAGGACTTCAACAAGAAAGACCTAAAGAAGGCAGTCCAATCCAGGGAGGGTCAACCGAGCTCAAAGGTCAAGTTTGAGGTGACCTGCTATGGATGCAACCAGAAGGGGCATATCAAGGCCAACTGCCGCAATCAGAAGGATGCAAAGAAGCAAAGAAAGAAGAAGGTACTAAAAGCAACCTTTGAAGAATCTTCAGAAGAGGATACCGACGACGAGCTCGAACAGACAAGCCTTCTTGCCCTGATGGCCCGAGACCAGATCGATGTGTGCGAGAGCGAGAGCGAGTCGAAAGCAGAATCAGAAAGAAGCCACAGATCCGTATCCGTTTCTGAAGGGCCGATCCCTCTGTAAGTATCCCTCGACTTAACAACCTAGTTAATTACTTGTTACGAAAATTAGGTAAGTCTAATCTTAGAATTAAGTCACTTTTAAAGGAAGTAGTTTTCCTTAAAGAAGTGACTAACTCCGAATCTTTGACTGAACTAGTTCAGACTGGAAACTCGACTCAAGTCCAAAAACTTGAGGAAGAGAATTCCAGCCTGAAAACTCAGGTCAAGGATCTGGAGAAAACATTAGAACGATTCTCTTTGGGTTCCAAGAACCTTGACCTAATTCTTGGAACACAAAGGGCAATCTACAATAGAACTGGACTAGGATTCAAATAAAAAAAAATATAAATCATATTTATCACTTATACAAAGAACAAATAGAAAAATGGTCCAAGCATGGGTCCCCAAGTCCAACCTAATCAATCAAGTTGGATTTGGACAATATTGGGTCCCTAAGGATCAAATACATTACGTTGATAGACCATATCGAGACTATGATCCAGGGGGAGCTAAAAGGAAGACAGTAAAAATAAAACTAAATATAAATTAAATTAAATTAAATTAAATTCAAATTAAATTAAAATTAAGTTCAAGTAGAATCAAATTAAATTCAAACTAAATCAAAATCCAAAGGAAGGCTCCAGAATAGCTGGCACCTCCGAAATTAATCCACTCGATAAGGGTAAACAAGAGTAGACTTCCCTGCTGGAAAATTAAGGTTAGATTAAAATAGGCTAGGTTTAACTTAACCCACGGTACTGGTGAAGTATTGGATGATAGTACGTTGGGGAAACTTAGTCATCGCATGTCTAGGAAGATATGGCTTAAACCTGGTGCATTTGGCTAAGTGGAACTGACCGAAGCTACCCTTTATGGATCCTAACCAGTTAGACCAAGATTTTGTATTAAGTTCAATGGGTATGACTATTTGGAAAACCTCGAAGGCATGGTTACTTTAATGATGTCCTTGCGACTCACCATAGCCCAGAAGTTTATCCAAAGAACGCCTACTTGTTGAACCCAAAGCTAAACCTGAATCTAACACAAAGTTAAACTAAACCTTAAAATTGAACCATAATTAATCTCACAACAATTATAGAATTTCCTGATTGAAAAGTTAGATCGGGTGAGATGACTAAGAAATAAAAATTTAATCAAATTAAATTCGTAATTAAAATTAATTCAAAATTAAATTCGTAATTAAAATTAATTCAAAATTAAATTTGTAATTAAAGTTAATTCAAAATTAAATTCATAATTAAAGTTAAATTCGTAATTAAAATTAATTCAAAATTAAATTTGTAATTAAAATTAATTCAAAATTAAATTCATAATTAAAGTTAAATTCGTAATTAAAATTAATTCAAAATTAAATTTGTAATTAAAATTAATTCAAAATTAAATTCGTAATTAAAGTTAATTCACAATTAAATTCGTAATTAATTCAAAATTAAATTCGTAATTAAAACTTTTTCAAAATTTAATTAACTTAAATTTATTATTTTTTTTAACTTAAACTTATTTTTTTAAAATTTAATTAACTTAAAATTATTTTTTTAATTAACTTAAACTTATTTTTTTAAAATTTAAGTTAAATTAACTTAAACTTATTTTTTTAAAATTTAATTAACTTAAAATTATTTTTAATTAACTTATTTTTCTTCAAAATTTAATTAACTTAAACTTATCTTTCAAAAATTTAATTAACTTAAAATTATTTTTCAAAATTTAATTAACTAAAATTATTTTTCAACACTTAATTAACCTTAAATTATTTTTAAATTTAATTAACTTAAAATTATTTTTCAAAACTTAATTAACATAAAATTATTTTTCAAAATTTAATTAACTTAAAATTATTTTTCAGAACTTAATTAACTTAAAATTATTTTTCAAAACTTAATGAACTTAAAATTATTTTTCAAAATTTAATTAACCTAAAATTATTTTTCAAAACTTAATTAACTTAAAATTATTTTTCAAAACTTAATTAACCTAAAATTATTTTTCAAAAACTTAATTAACTTAAACTTATGTTTCAAAAATTTTAATTAACTTAAAATTATTTTTCAAAAATTTTAATTTAAAATTATTTTTAAAAAATTTAATTAACTTAAAATTATTTTTCAAAAATTTAATTAACTTGAAATTATTATTTTTAATTAACTTAAAATTATTCTCAAAATTAAATAACTTAAAATTTTCTTAACATAAAAAAAAACACGTGGCGCCTCTTAGAAGGCGCCTCCCACACAAGGGAGGCTTCCTAAACAGAGGCGGGAAAATTCCCGCCGACCTAGCCTAAGGCGCCTCGGCCCACCCCCGAGGCGCCTCCCACCGAACCTTCAAGGCGCCTTAAACAGGTCTTAAGGCGCCTTCAACACACAATATGACCACGAACAGAACGCTTCCTGTTCGTTTTCTACCGAAGACGGGGCACGCGATTCTCGTGTGAATTCCTCCCCTAAGGCGCCTTCAACCCTTTGCAACTCCCTCACCCCCCTACAATGCCTCCTAGGTATATCTTACACCTCCCTATTATTTTTATTTGTAATTATTCTATATTTTTTTTCATATATTGTCAAAAATAGGAAGTGTCGCATTGTGGATCCTACACCAGCTAGGGCCCCTTCCATGGACCCTAGATTCCCCTCGGAGCAACATAAGATAGATTTTGCTAGGTTTACCTTTGAATCCATTAAACCTAGGTATATAGGTAGGGAATATTTTGCCCAATATTGTCTCCTCGCAGTCCAGATGATAGACTACTATCACCTAGATAAACTGGTTGACTGCACCACTACAGTAAATCAAGACTTGTGTACCCAGTTCTATCACAACCTTGAAAAGGTTGATGATAACACCTATTCCACCAGAGTTGGTGGCACTGACATTCAGTTTACTCCCTCTCTGCTTCGCACTAGCTTAGAGCTTAGAGAGTCTCAGTGTACATTTTTATGTTACCCGAGTAGGGAACTACCTTTCGGTGATCCCTACTCCCACATTACCTTAGATGACATCTACATGCATTTTTTTGGGGAGGAGAGACCCTTTGGCCTGACTGAGTTCAGGTCCACTCTTCTTCGAGTTCAGGACTATGTTATGTACAGAGTTCTGACAGCATGCATCCTACCCATCATATCTGGAGACGTCTTGAAGATGCGACCATCCCACTCATTCTTTTTGTACGCTCTTAGCCAGCGCCTAGATATAGACATTGCACTGCATATGTTTCATAACATCATTCAGGCATCTAGTACAGTCACGACTGGAGTGATCCATATGCCCTACTGCCATATCCTGACCCAGATTTTCTCCTCCTCTAGGATAGACACTACCAGAGGGACTCTCATACCACTTACTATATATGATGAGTTAGGTCAGCGTAGTCTTAGATTAGCCGATGTAGAGGTCACTGCCGAGGGGATTCTGGCCTGTAAGGGCCGGCCACCGCCAGTTGTTGCTCCTGGCACTCCAGAGGCCGAGGACGTACCAGGTGAGGGTGAGGAGTGGCCCGATTTCCTGGCAGAGGAGTTTTTCGTAGATCCTTCCACCTCTGCCTGACCCTCCACATCAGCCGGGCCTTCGACTTCGGCTCCTCCTTCCGTCGAGGACAGACTTGCTCGGCTCGAGATCTAGTCCATTCAGACGCGACGGGTTGTGTTAGATAGCCATCACTTCCTCCGATCTCTTTGATCTGAGATAGCTGCAGGGTTCGTGTCTCTCCGATGTGAGATACGGCGCTAGGGACAGCCTCAGCCGGTACCCGAGCAGCCTCTTGCACCACCTCCAGCTGATGATCCTGCTCTAGATGATCCTGTCTTTTGAGACTATCACTTGATATATCTTAGACAGACACCTATTTGTCTTCTTTGATTGTATTAGTATGTGGTTGACTTTTACTTACTCATGTTTATTAGTTTTCAGTTGTTTACTGAAATAGGTATGTGCTGGGTAGAATAGTTTTTGACTTTCAAATCAGCTTCGTATAGTTTTCAAAATCATCGTATGTTTTAAAAATTCTAGGAAAATATTATTTTTAAAATTCTAATTTTATTAGACTTTCAAAAATATGGAATTAGCTTCAGCTCTACCCTAGAAATCTTGCTCCCCTAGAATTCAGCCAGAGCATCTCAAAACACCTAGGCTTACCTTGCTTGTGTTTGAAAAACATAGAACAACGTGAGATGCATAGGGTATAGCCTGGACTCAAGAATATTTATATCTGTGCATTAATATGAGTCTGGGCATTAAACACCTAGTCAACAGTAATCAAGTCAAGTCTTCCAGCACTAGTCAAATCTAACAGGATCTATTGACTTAACTTGGATAACCAAGTGAAAGCTATTGCCCTCTAGGTAATCAGCTAGTAGCTAACTGGTTAGACATGTGGTCGCGAAACTAAGTGCTTGATTTTTAAACTTTTTTTTAGGCATGAACATTAGGGCTCTGATACCTTACTTAAAGTGAAATTAACTAATTAACAACCAATCTAACTCAACTCATGCTTAGACATTAAGGATTAAAACTCCTCCCTTGCTCTCAAAAGCTTTAAATTAATTATTTGACTAAACGAAAAATTCTTTCAAATTTAAACTTTAAGCTAAGTTTTCAAAAACTTAAACTTTCGAATCATTTTTGTGTACTTTTTGAAAATTCTGGCTAAGTGTTTTTAGACTAAGCTTTCAAAATTCTGGCCATTAAAAAAAAAACTAAAGTATTTTGAAAATTTAACTAAGTACTTTTCAAAGTTAACTTTTTAGCTTTTTGAAAGAAAAATTGCTCTTTAGACCTTGGTTTCACTTAACTAAAGAATATTATACAAAACCAAGTGTTACCAAAATACCTTGTCCCTTATTAAAAGCCTAATGTTTCAAAATCTTGACTAAATTGCTTAAAACTGTTTTTGCTATACTACAAAAGAAAACTCTTTCTCCAGCAAAATTATTTTTTTTTAAAACCAAACTTCAAGCTCAAACTGTTTTAACTTAGTAAATTTGATTTACAAGAAATGTTGCTTTTAGAAAGTTCAGATTTTTTCTCTTTCCAAAAAATCTTCACAAAAGACTTAAGACTCTTTTTCAAACGTGCTTATTTTTTGATGATTGGCAAAGGGGGAGAGTAGGCAAATTCAAAAGAAAGGTTAATAAAAAAAAATTAAATTTTTTTTAAGAATGCCTTTATTAAGGGGGAGCCTGACGAAGTTTAACTGAGCTTAACCATGTGTGCATTTAAAATCTATTAAGCTTGCTTACTTAAACTTTATGTATCTATTTTACTTAGCTTTGAATTTCAGTTGCCATAATCAAAAAGGGGGAGATTGTTGGTGCGGGAAGCATCCGACGATCGACCATTGTTTTGATAATGGAAAAGGAATTCAAAGTTAAGTTGGTGTGATCTAATGCACTTGATTGAGTGTTTCAGGAAAGTCCTAGCTGCGGTTAGGTAGGTGGAAAACCCTAGGGGGTGGTAACCCTAGGTCATAGGGGGTGGTAACCCTATGCGGAAAGCCTTGGCGGGTCGAGAGCTTCAGGCAAAAGTCCTAGGGGGGTAACCCTAGGTGGAAAGTCCTGGTGTCACGAACCAGGTGAAAGACTGGACCAGCCGAGAAGCGAAAGTCCAGCAGAAAGTCCGGAAGCTTGGAACGCTGAGCAAAAGTCCAGTCGACCTAGAGGATCGCACTGGCAACAGGTAAATCTCCTGAGTTGAGTAGGTGAGGACGCGTTCCCTGCAGAGGGAACAATAGGCGTCGGGTCGACCTAGGATTTCCGGTAGGAAATCTGAAGTCAGACCCAGACAGTCCGACGACTGTCAAGTTTATCTATCATATTATTTCTGTGCTAACTTTGTTTTACAGGGTTTGTGTTTGGGACTAACACAATTTTCAGGAACAAAGGAGCAACTCAAACCTTGGATGAACAGTGTCCGAGGAGTCTCCATGGGGCTTGGAGGCGCCTCGGGTGCTAGCCGAAGCCAGCTGTCCAGAAACGCTGGAGGCACCCTTTATGGATTTGAAGGCGCCTTGGAGCTGGGGTTCAAGGCGCCTTGGACTGGCCTTTAAGGTGCCTTGAGGAGGATAAATGCAGAAGGAGTCTGCGCTGATCTACACGGTTGAATCAGCTCGTTGGAGGTGCCTCGGACAGCCTTGGAGGCGCCTCCAGCACTGTTTATAAGGGGACTTCGAACAGCAGCTCAGAACAACTTCTTCCAAGCTATCTTTCTGCTACAAGCTACTTATGAGACGACCCCGAAGTGCTGCAACAAGATCCCGACGACCCAGAGCGTCAGCTTTCAGTATTTCGTTGTCGGTATAAAGTTTGTTTACTGCTTTTATACTGTACTTAGTTTGTAATAACACCTTTCGAGCTTATAGTTGTTGCCCACCGGAAGCGATCAACAATCGCGGGCCTTGGAGTAGGAGTCGCCACAGGCTCCGAACCAAGTAACCAACTTGTGTTAGCGTGTGCTCTTTTATTTTTCCGCTGCATTTATTTACTCGATTGTTTTACGATTCCGAAACGAACGAAATAGCCACGAGCGCTATTCACCCCCCCTCTAGCGCTTTTGATCCAACACCAAGCCCGTCGACTTCCTTCCCGTGCCATCCTTCTTGGCAGTTGGATTTTCTGCTCGACTTCTTATGTTCCTCAGTGTTAGGGTCATTTGGTGCTAGAGGGGGGCGGGGGGTGAATAGCTCGTCGCATGCTCGTTGTCTTACTTCGGGATGATGGTATGCATCAGAATGAACTCGAAGCAAACTTACAATGTTAACACAAAGGATTTACTTGGTATCCACCTCAAGAAGAGGTGACTAATCCAAGGATCCACACGTGACACACACTCCACTAAAGAAAACACTCCTTTACGATAACTACCAAAGGTGGAGAAGCCTTACACAAACTCTCAATACAACAAGAAAAGAAAAACAAGCTTATACAATACAAATCTTACAAGATTTACAAACCCCTAGCTTGCTTCTTCTCCTTGTGGAACGCCTCTTGACCTTGGAAGTGCAGCAACACTTTGCTCGAAGAAAGCTTCAAGAACTAGTGTTGACAGCTGAGAGTGATCGTGAGAAGTGGAGAGGAAGATCTACAGAGAAAGATGCTCGCCAACGTCTTTATCTTACGTAACGGTCGCCTCCCAATCGATCAGCTGATCGATTTGGGAGGTTGAATTGATCAACTGATCGATTCAGCCTTCTTCTATGCTCTCTGGAAAATGCCTGAATCGATCGACCGATCAATTCAGGCTTTCTCATAATCGTACAAGAATAACCAGCGCCCAATCGATCGGCCGATCGATTGGAGGTGCCCAATCGATCGGCCGATCTTCTATGCCTGTGACAAAGGCTCCCAATTGATCAACCGATCGATTGGGCCGTTGCTTGTCGCAGCACAGCGCCCATCGATTGGTTGATCGATTGAACCACTGTTCAATCGATCGGTTGATCGATTGGTCTCCCCTTGACTTGCTTAAACCAAGTCTAGGGTCCCTAAATCCAACATCCGGTCAACTGTGACCTATTGAAACCTCATGCCTAGCATTCGGTCAACCTTAACCTGCTAGGACTCCTTCACCAATTGTTCGGTCAATCCCTTTGACCCACTTGGACTTTTCTCCTCGTGCTAAGTGTCTGATCAACCTTGACCCACTTGGACTTCCCAACACTAGGTGTCCGGTCAACCTTGACCCACCTGGATTTCCACATGCCTGGTTTCACTCACCAGGACTTACCATCTGCCTGGCTTCACTCACCAGGACTTTCACCTAGCTTGACTCACTAGGATTTTCACCTGGCTTCACTCACCAAGATTTTCCTCTGCCTGGCTTCACTCACCAGGACTTTCACCTAGCTTCACTCACTAGGATTTTCACCTGACTTGACACATCAGGATTTTCTTCTGTCTGGCTATACTCACTAGGACTTTAACGCTGCCTGGCTTCGCTCACCGAGACTTTCACCTGGATTCACTCACCAGGACTTCCAACTGCCTAACCTCCAGTTAGGACTTTCTCAATCAAGTATCTGGTCAGCCTTGACCTACTTGACTCTTCTTCACACTAATTTGGTCAAATCCTAACCAGAGAGGAATTGCACCAGCAATCTCTCCAATCAGATGATTGCACCTTCAATCTCCATGTATTGCCAAACATTGAAATCCAAACATCATGACTCAGGCTTGAGCCAAGTCAAGCCTAGTCAACCTGGTCAACCTTGACCCAGGGGATATTGCACCAACAATCTCCCTCTTTTTGATGTTTGACAATACCTTTAAGTTAGGCTAATCCATAGCTTTAACTTCTTCCTCATGCCAAAGCATGAATGGGGGTTTCCTTCATTCTCTCCCTTTTCTAGAGGTCAAACTCCCTCTTAAGGTAATGAAGGCATAGTACAGACCCTACATTCTCCCCCTAACTTTCCTAGAGGAGCAAAGGCCTAACTTAAACCCTACATTCTCCCCCTATTGGTACACATCAAAAACTCTCCCTTTGAAAAGTTACCCAACGTTGTTCACAATCTCATATGTTATTCACAAGACCACAATGAAGGTCTCATACCCTTCATTGTATCCAATGCTCATCCATGAGCATTAACCTCTTCACAAACACAATGAAGGCCTCATACACTTCATTGTATCCAATGCTCGCTCTTGAGCATACACAACTAAACAATGTAGATATTCACTCTCCATTGTGGCCATTGTATTTAAATGCTCAGCATTGAGCATTCACGCTAAGGAAGGTTAACCACCTTCCAATGTGTATGAAAAATTAATTTTCATGTCCTTAAAGCGTAACTCCCTTTAAAGATATGCTCGTAACTTCTGTCATTGTACCAACAATGACTTTGAATCCTAAACCTTTAGGAAACCCAAATTTAGAAGTTTTGAGATTCAAAAATCCAATATTAAAACTAAACCTCAACCTAAACTTCTACTTAGTCTTCCTTAACCAATCCATCCTCATTTTCATCATGAAAACTCCCCCTAAATGAATACACATGTGTTTCAAGGGGTTAGGGAAGGTTACTTAGACTAAAAATGGTTTAAAATACTGAAATCAAGCTTTCCCAGCCAAAATCAGCATTCCCAATCGATTGAAGGTGGGTCTCAATTGATTGAAACCATTTCAATCTATCGCCTAATCGATTCCGCGATCTTCTGTTCATAGAAATTACCTCTAAATTGATCCACTGATCGATCCAGGTAAGTTGAATCGATCAACTGATTGATCTAGTGAGGCTCTGCTCGCAAAGAAATGCAGCTCAATCAATCGGCTGATCGATTGAGGCTTCCCAATCAATTGGCTGATCAATTGGGTTTTTGAAATTCTGAAATCTAAATTCAGTCAAATTTTAGAAATGCCCTAAAAATTCTAGAAACCATGAAAACTCTTGTAGACACTATTTAGGTTATATATTATTATGGAAAAATATTTTTCTAAGAAAATACATCTTATTTTCAAAGATTGACACAAAATTAGAAACTTGTAAAAACTCAATGTTTCTTCCATGTTTGTGTCTAACATTTCAATGATGATTACTATCAAAAGATAGTCTTCACCAAGGTTTTGTAGAGTATATTCAAAATATTTTTCAAAACTAATTTCCAACCATGTTCTTTGGTCTCAATGCACATGACTTGTACATTAGCTTTCCCAATGATTAGAGTACACATAACTATGTGTTTTGATGAAATCAAGACTCAAATAGATGCACTAAATCAATATCTTGAGTCTTTTTCATCATCCTAACATCTCACTTATATCTAATGTGTACTAAAACACATACAAGTCACCTTATGGTCCTTTGTGAGATGTAGATTTGGTTTTGTCCTAAACTAGGGATCATGCACATCTATATAGGCATTTTAGAGATTATAAACATCTACCTTGGATGTCACTTGTTAGTAAATGTCATTGTCCTTAATTTCAAGGAAATTAAAATAATGCATGATGGGTTATGACATACATCAAAAAGAAATAATTTTCAAAAGAAATTACACTGTTGCTACATGATGTATGTATGACATGCCATGGTATTTTTTAAAATATTTTTCATACTAAAAATGAATGCATACATGATGTCATGACATATGATGGGCAAACAATCATGACAAATTAGTATAAATAAGATATACCTAGACTACCTATCTAAGTATCCTTAAACCTTAGCTAACATAAAATTAAATCCTAGATTGCCCATTTTTTTAAGAAAAATGTCAAATTCCCAATTTTTACATTTCTTTTGCTTTTCTTGATTTTTTCCAATTTAAATTAAGCATAATTCCTCGAGATTTGGCACAATTTACTCTTACAAGAGTAAACATCTTAAATTAAGGCCTAAATTTTGCCCTTAACTCCTTAAGAAAATACTAAAATTCCAACTTGGCATTTCTTTTACTCTTGATTTGTTGTGCCAATTAAAATTACATTAAATTTCTCAAATTATGGCACATTTTACTCTTACAGAGAGTAAATCAATTCACTTCATTTTGAAAGGTTAATAATAACTTTGAAAATGCTCTCTGAGTGTCAACTTTATCAAAGTTGGATTAACTATCCTTGTAATTAGAGTTGACACTCTCTAACCCATCTAAGGGGTAGAGAAAATGCTCCTAGGAACCCAAAACATATTGGTGCTCCTTGGATGCTCTAGGTACTCACTAGGGATAACATCCCTAGTTACCTTCCTAATGACCTTCCTAGGCTTCTTAGAAGCCTTGGTCACCTCCTCTAGATCAACTCTAGGGATTGCTTCCCTGTGACCTTCTTAGTGACTTTCTTAGACTTCTTAGAAGTCTTAGTCACATTTGTCGTTGCAAAGATACTCCTAGGAGTAACTTCACTTGTATCCTTGACTTAATCCCTAGACCTAGAGTTGGTTCCATAGCTATATAGAACACTATGGTAAGAAGTCATTGTTAGGATGTATACTATAAGCCTAGCTTTTGTATGAACATATGTTTTGAAATGAGAATCACTTTAGTCAAATGTTTGCATTTTATATTTCTATATATGTCAATGCAGTTGTCCATTTATTTTATATTATAGATAACATGGTGTATGGTACCACACAGAAGATCATGTTATCAGTTCTTTATAAATTATAAATAGTAGCTCACAACCAAGATGGATTGGGACAAACCATTAGAATGGTTGTAGTGCAATTTGGTATTAGTTTGTCTTGGTTATAAAATTATACTAGTACACTATGTGTGTATTGAGTAGGACCGTTTGAGGTTGCTCGATTTGTACTACTACATAAAAGAATAGAACCTCTGTTATTATGGATGTGCATCCTCTTAATCCCTATATAATAACAAGTATATATACTTAGTATTTATTTCTTTAACTTATCAATGGGTGAGATTTATTCGTTAAATCAATAGGTCCGATGAGTTGGGAGATAGTATTATTTATATGGTGTGTTGTTTATTATAGAAGGAAACTGTGTCCTAATTATTTAGGCTGATGATGCCCCCTTGAGGAGCTCATAAGGATTATCATGTAAACCCTGCAGGTGGACTTAGTCCGACATGATAATAAAGTTGAGTGGTACTACTCTTGGAATCAGACGTTAATTAATTGAGTTGTCAGTAACTCATTTAATTAACGAGCATACGATATCTTAAACACAGGGAGATTAACACACTCATGATAAGGACCCATATTGTAATATGGGATTGGTGTGGTAGTTCAATAATAACCCTTTAGTGGTATGAGTTATTATTGATGGACTTAGGTCGGGTGTTCAGGTCGAACACAGGAAGCCTAAGCCCATCAGGAAGCCTAAACCAATTCCTCCTCTAGGTCCCTGTTGTAGCCTCTATATAAAGCCTCGCATCCACCCATCCATAACTTGGTTTGGTTTAACTTGATTTGGTTTAACTTGGCTTGGTTTAACTTGGATTGGTTTAACTTGGTTTGATTTAACTTGGCTTGGTTTAACTTGGTTATAAAAAGGGAGATTTTTTCTAAACAGAATTCTATTATTTTTCTTTCTTTGTAACCGATGTCAAGCCTATAAAAAGGAGTAGGTGGTGGCTCCTAAAACCTAATTCTCTCTCTTCTCCTCCTTATGGTTGGCGCCCCTCCCTTTCCTCCTCACCTAGGGTTGGCGCCCCTCCCCTCCTCTCGCTAAGAGACGGCGGCCCCTCTCCTTGCTAGGGCCAGCGACCCCCTCCTTGCTAAGGCCGGTGCCCCCCTCTTCTACTCCTTGGTGGGAGGCGGCTTGGAGAAGAGGAAGAAGAAGAGAAGGTGCCCCATCCTAGAGCCTCCTTTTGTAGCCGACAGTTTGGAAATCGAGAAGAGAAGGAGGGTGGTGTTGTCTTGGTAGATCGTCTCCCACACGACGTCCAAGAAGAGGAGAGGAATACGGTAGAAGATCAAGAGGTCTTTAGCTACAAAGGAAAGGTACAACTAGTTCTTTAATTCCACTACGTAATTAGTTGAGTTTTCTTTGTATCGATTTGAATACCAACACAAGAGGCCAACGATCTTGTACTTCGATCAAGGTATGCTTTGATCAGTCAAGAACTTGCTTGATTGATCAAACACATGTCTGATCGAACATGCGGGTTGCTAAGAATAGTTCTGTACTTGTACAATTTTTGTACGAAGAAATTTAAATAGAACGGAATTCCAACGCCTTCAAGTGGTATCAGAGTGAGGTTTTCTGGTTCTGTGTGATTGATTTTCAGTTAAATTATGCACTGATCATATATAAGTTTAGGTCAGATAATAGTAGGATGTGCAAGATAGATTAACTCTGTGGTTGCAGGCATCCTAGATCCAACTATTATGGCTTTGTGTGTTTGTGTGTGATTTGAACCCTCGGGCATGTCAAGGTTATTTTGTGTGCATGATTGTAATAATTAAATACGGTCGATTACCATATTATTATTATTATTTTTTTACATTTTGTTTGATCTAGATTACATGTAAATTCATTTGTGGAATATAGGATCGATAAATGTCATTTTTTTTTGTTGCAGCTTGTATCCTTGCTATGTGTAGTGCTATTTTGAGGACCGGAGGCGCAGCGAAGAAGGAAGCGAGATAGACACAATGGCTTGATCCATTAGCGGCATATTGGAGGACAACATTGGATGAGGTCATAATAGTTGAAAATTTTATTTTCATATTTATTTCCTTTATATGTTGTTTTTATGTGCTGTGATGTGCGTGTTGTGATGTGCGTGTTGTGATGTGCGTGCTGTGATGTGTGTGCATATTAAAATTCCTCAATTTAAATAACTAAGTAGGAGAGAGATTATTTAAATAAATTCCACGGTCTCCATTACTGGTTTGTAAGTGATGCATTCAAACTTGCGCGTTGACTTTAAGTGCCTTCCTCCATATCGGATGAGTTTGTTTGCGGGTCACTAGATCAAACTTCTTTTATGGATGATTATAAGAAATTATTTAGGTATGTGTGATCTTCTCCATCTGAAGGGGCATAATCCTAATTAATGGATTAAGTATAAAATAATGGTATATACTTAGGTGCATTTAATAGTATCCTCTCCATCGGAGTCACTGCTATTATTTATGTGACCGAAAATGAACCAACTATTAATTTTATTTGTCATAAAATTAGGTTGACAAGATAATAAAATTAATGGGTAAAATCTCTTCTTACAAATGTTTGAATTAGTATACATCCACACTATCGCGGCATACGAAATTCACGGTGTTTTGAGGTGTTGGTGAATTTAAATTATATTGTTTGAGGAATCAATATTATTTTAAATTCTAAAGTTTTGACCAAATATTTTATTTTGTGATTCTCAGGATTTTAAAATGGCTTTCAATCCTCTTGTTGTTATTTTAAAAGAAAGTGATTCGACCTCTAGGGACTACTGGGTTGCAGGCAGGTATGAAGAAGCCGAAAGGCAAGTGCTTCACATGCAAGCAGTCTGGACATTGGAAGGTGGACTGCCCTTGCAGAAAGGAGAACAAAAAGGATATATCTTATTCATTAGTTGTAGAAGCATGTTTAGTGGTGTTATCTACCGATACCTGGTGTGTAGATATGGGAGCCACTGATTATGTCTGTAATTCAATGCAGGGGTTCTAGGAAACCAGACGACTATATGAAGGGGAGATCACCGTCTACATAGGCAATGCTACGAGAGTGGTGGTTGTTGTAGTGGGAGATGTTTATTTATCTTTTGATAGGAATAAAACTTTGATTTTGAAAAATTGTCTTTACGTACCATGTTTTACAAAGAACTTGATTTCAGTTTCTAAATTATTTATGGATAGATATTCTGTTTCTTTTGATGACAAAGTGGCTGTTAAGAAAAATAGGGTGATTATCTGTTATGGAGCATTGGTTGATAATTTGTATACTCTTAATCCAATAACTCCCATGATGCAACAAATGGAAATTAATAACACATCTTCTAATTCTAATAAGAGAAAGCAACCTTCAGAAATGAACCAAATATATCTTTGGCATCTATGGTTGGGTCATATTAACTTGAGTAGGATTCAAAGGTTAATAGTCGATGGACCTTTGGGTTCATTGGTAATGGAAAACTTTCCGACCTGCGAGTCTTGCTTGGAAGGAAAAATGACCAAAAGGCCTTTTAAGGCAAAGGGGTATAGAGCCAAAGAAGTGTTGGAATTGGTTCATTCTGATTTGTGTGGCCTATAATTATCCAGGCAAGAGGTAGTTTTGAATATTTTATCTCTTTTATAGATGACTATTCGAGATATGGGTATATTTACTTGATGCGCCACAAGTCTGAGTGCTTTGATAAGTTCAAAGAGTACAAGGCTGATTTGGAGAAACATCATGGTAAAAGTATCAAGATACTACGGTTTGATCATGGTAGAGAGTACCTCTTAGGAGAGTTTAGGAGTTACTTATCAGAGGTCGGGATTCAATCCCAATTGTCTGCACATGGTACACCCCAATAGAATGGTGTGGTGGAACGAAGGAATAAAACTCTTATGGAAATAGTTAGATCAATGATGAGTTATTCAGAATTACCAAATTCGTTTTGGGGATATGCTCTGGAAACGATGGCGTACATTCTGAACTTGGTACCTTCTAAGTCAGTACCCTCTATACCCACTGAATTGTGGAATGGGCATAAACCTAGTTTGAAACACATTCAAATTTGGGGTAGTCCAGCACATGTGCTGAAGAGAGACGCTGATAAGTTGGAATCACGTACAGAAGTTTGCTTGTTCGTGGGATATCCTAGAGGAACGAAAGGTGGTTTGTTTTCTAGTCCTAAAGATTATAAGGTCATTGTTAGCACCAATGGCCGATTTAGAAGAGGACTATGTAATGAACCACAATCCCATGAGTAAAATTGTCCTTGAGGAAATAAGAGAGGACGCTTCTACTTTAGTACCAACGGTACAAGATGAGATACCACAAGTAACTGCAGCACGTGTCACAAATGATACATAATTACAGGTAGTGTCTCGTCGTAGTGGGAGGGTTGTTAGGCAACCTGATAGATTCATGTTTTTGGGAAAGTCTTTAGACTTGATTCCTGGTGAACATGAAGCTGATCCTTGGACATATGATGAAGCACTCCAAGATAAAGATGCAGCATCTTGACAAAATGCAATGAACTCTGAAATAGAATCTATGCATTCTAATCAGGGTTGGGAGCTTGTAGAACCACAAAATGGTATAAAAGCCATTGGATGTAAATGAGTCTACAAAGAAAAAGAGGAACAGATGGGAAGGTGGAAACCTTTAAAGCGAGTCTTGTTGCAAAGGGGTATACTCAGAAAGAGGGAATCGATTATGAGGAAACTTTTTCGCCGGTAGCCATGCTTAATGTTGGTGCAATATTCCCTAGGTCAAGGTTGACCTGGTTAACCAAGCCTGAGTCTTGGTTTGGGTTTCGATGTTTGACAATATATTGGGTTTAGATGATATGGACAATGCAGGTGCAGTTGTTCATTTGGGGAGATTGTTGATACAATTCCTGTTTGGTCAACGTTGACCAGTTAAGATTGTAAAGGAAAGTCAAGTAGGTCAAGGTTGACTGGATACTTGACTGAAAGTCCTGGTGAGTGAAGCCAGGCAGAAGAAAGTCCTGGTGAGTGAAGCCAGGCAGACGGAAGTCCTGGTGAGTGAAGCCAGCAGAAGAAAGTCCTAGTGAGTGAAGCTAGGCAGAAGGAAAATCCTAGTGAGTGAAGCTAGGTGAAAGTCCTGGTGAGTGAAGCTATGCAGGAGGAAAATCCTGGTGAGTGAAGTCAGGTGAAAGACCTAGTGAGTGAAGCTAGGCAATTGGGAAAGTCCTGGTGAGTGAAGCCAGGCAGGAGAAATCCAGATGGGTCAAGGTTGACCAGACATCTGGTGAGAGTCCAAGTAGGTCAAAGGGATTGACCGGATACTTGGCACGAGGAAGAAAAGTCCAAGTAGGTCAGAGGGATTGACCGGATACTTGGCAAGAAGAGAAAAGTCCAAGTGGGTCAAAGGGATTGACCAGACACTTGGTGAGAGAGTCCTAGCTGATCAAGGGTGACCGGATGCTAGTTCTTATGTACCAACAAGTCATGGTTGACTAGATGTTGGTTTAGGGGGCTTTGGACTTGGTTTTGGGCAAAAACCAAGATCTGGATTGATCAGCCGATTGATCCAGCAGATCTGAATTGATCAGCCGATTGATCCAGCAGATTTGGATTGATCAGCCGATTGATCCAGGAGATCTGGATCGATCATTGGATCGATCCAGCAGATCTGGATTGATTAGTGGATCGATCCAGCAGATCTGGATCGATCGACCGATCGATCCTGTGAGTCCCCGCGAACAGAACCCCTCTGGATCGATCGATGGATCGATCCAGAGGTCCCAATCGATCAGTGGATCGATTGGGAGCTGCTGTTTATGCGCGATAAGCCCTGGATCGATCCACGGATCGATCCAGGCTATTCCAGAAAGCACAGAGGCGCTCTGGATCGATCCGTGGATCGATCCAAAGCCTCCCCGATCGATTGGGAGCAATCCAATCGATCGGGATCCGACCGTTGGCGTCGATTTAAGTCGCAGGCGTTCATTTCCTTCTGCAGAACTTCACGATTTCATCTCAGATCAACACAGCGACTTCTCCACACTTCTCTCAAGCTCAGATCGTCAGTTCTTGAAGGTTCTTGGAGGTTTCCCAAGTCAAGAGGCGGATCAAAAGCAAGAAGAAGAAGTTAGGGTTAGGGTTTTTATTGCACATCTTGTAAGCTTTTGCTTATCTTGTATTTCCCTTTCTTCTTCTTGTATTGAGAGTGTTGTAGGGCTTCTCCGCCTTTGGTAGTTACCATAAAGGAGTGTTATTCATAGTGGAGGGTGCGTGAGTAGGTGTGGATCCTTGGACTAGTCACCTCTTGTGAGGTGGATACCAAGTAAACCATCCGTGTTAGCGTTGTATGCTTTTGTTTCTTATATTTCCGCTGCATATCTCTGAAGAAACGAGCAACGCCGACTACAAGCACGCGAAGAGCTATTCACCCCCCTAGCTACTTTTCGGTCCTAATAAGTGGTATCAGAGCGAGGTTGCTCTTCACCATAATCATTGCCGGAAGGGGCAAACAAAACAAGAAAAGCTAGAGGGTGAAGAAGTTGGAGTAAATTCATCAAAGTCAAAGAATTCAAGAAGCTCAACTTCAAGATGCAATTCCAAGATGGACTTGGATTTGACACAAGGGTGGCTCCACCGTACACATCCACAAGCTTCGATTCTTGGAAATAAAGAATCGAAAATTTTCTTATGATGGAGATAGAGCAATGGTTTGGTCTAATGGAAGGCTTCAAAGCTCCAACAAACTCCAAGGGCAAGCTTCTCAAGAAAAGCAAATGGAGCTTGGAGCAAATTCAAAGGAGCGAGGCAAATGATAAAGTGACCAAGCTTTTGGTCAACTTATTGCCAGCCACATTTTGGCTCAAATCGGAGAATTCAACGATGCCAAGGAGCTTTGGAGCAAATTGGCAACAATCCATGAAGAACCCTCCACTGTACCGAATCAAGAGGAATCCAAAGAGGGCAACTCATTGGAGCAAGATCAAGAGGAGGACTCCGAAGTTGAGAGATGCTCAACTTCCGAAGAAGAGGAAGTCCAAGAAGCTTCATCCTCAAAGGAGTGCAATCAAAAGAGCAAGGAAGGAGCATATTCCTTGTTTCATGTACAAGAGGATGAAGAAGAAGGTGAAGCCTCCACCTCTAGGATTGAGGGGGAGCAATTTTCATTGACACCGGATCAAGAGCAAAAAGAATCCTCCACATCCGGGTCAAGAGAAGATGAGGATGAAGAAGCTTCTACCTCCGCAAGTCAAGCAAAATCGAATGGAGGAATATCTTCGGATCAAGAGGAAGCTTCTACCTCCGGATCAAAAGGAGAAGATGCCACCCCTACAAGCAAAGGTATAAACATTTCAATTAATGATAAAAATCATATCATATGCTTTGAATGTAGGGAACATGGGCATTACAAAAGTAAATGCCCTAAATTGGCCAAGAAGAAGGGCCAAGTGGCACAAAAGGGCAAGGTGAAGCCCAAGGAGACCATCCCCAATACAAAGAAGAGCAAGGAGCATATTATATGCTTCTCTTGCAATTAAAAGGGGCATTACCGAAGTCAATGCCCCAAGGGGAAGAAGATGGTCAAGGCTCAAGGAGGAAGCTCAATTCAAGGGGAAACCTCTAAGTTAAAAAGAAAGGTAACTTTCATTGAGCCTATTCGCTTGCATAATGGTAAAAAGCATGCTAATTCACGTTTATATCATTTTAATGCTATTTACCATGAAAATAGGAGGCATGATAAAATTAAAGAAAATCATGTAGCTTATCATGCTAAGACTACCACACCTAGGATTAGGAAGATAGATAAAAATCTAGGTAATCACACTAAGGACCATAATTATAAGCCTAGAAACAAAAATGCTCATGGGTGTAATGAAAAATCAAAATCTAAGGATTTAATGATAGAAAATCAAGTCTTGAGGTCAAGACTTGACAAACTAGAAAAGACCCTAAAAAGGATGGAAAATATCCTTAAAGAGCAAAATGAGCAAAATCTAGGTTTAGGACAACAAGGGTCATCCAAGGGCCATAGAGGTTTGGGATACAAACCTAAAATCAAAAAGGATGTACCTACTTACCATAGGGTTCCATATACCTATGGAACCAACCCTAAGTCTAGAAGTCAAGTCAATGATACAAGGGAAGTCATCCCTAGAAGTATCTTTGCAACAACAAATGTGACTAAGACTTCTAAGAAGTCTAAGAAAGTCACTAACAAGGTCACAAGGGAGGCTATCCCTAGAGTTGACCTAGAAAAAGTGACCAAGGCTTCTAAGAAGCCAAACAAGGTCACTAGGAAGGTATCTAGGGAAGTTATCCCTAGTGAATACCTAGAGCATCCAAGGAGCACCAATAGGTTTTGGATTCCTAGGAGCATCTTCTCTACCCCATAGAAGGGTTAGAGAGTGTCAACTCTAAGAAGAAGGGTAGTTAACCCAACTTTGAAGAAATTGACACTCAAGGAGTATTTTCAAGGTTATTATTAACCTTTGAAAATAAAATGGATTTATGTTTACTCTTGGGAAGAGTAAAATGTGTCACAATTTGATAAATTGGATGATATTTTAAGTGACACAAATTGGGAGAATCATAGGAACTGCCAAGTTGGGATTTTGGTATGTTCTTAGGAAATTTAAGGTCAATCTAAGCCTTAATTTAAAGTGCTACCCTTGTGGAAAAATGAAAATTTCCAATATTTGAGGAATACACTTAATTTCAATTTGCAAAAATTAATCAAGAGAATTAGAAATGCCAATATAGGTTTTGGCATTTTCTTGAAGCACTTTTGGGCAATCTAGGTTTAATTTTTAAGTTAGCTAAGATTAAGGATACTTAGATAGGTAATCTAGGCAATTTTATTTATGCTAAACCTTGCCATGTTATGTTTGCCCATCACATGCCATAACACCATATTTAGTTTTATATTTTTCATTCATGACTTATTATGAAAAATACAAAAATACCATGTCATGTCATACATACATCATGTAATTATAGGAATCTTTCTTTTGAAAGCTATTTCATTTTGATGTATGCCATAACATTATCATGCATTATGTTTAATTCCTTAAAAGCAAGGACAAATGACATTTATCAACAAGTGTTTTCAACAAGTGTTGTCAACAAGTGGTATTAACAAGAAACATCCTAAGTGGATGTTCAATATCCACAAAATGCCTAGATAGATATGCATGATCCCTAGATTAGGGCAAAACCAAACTTTATATCTCACAAAGACCAATAAGATGACTTGTATGTGTTTTAGTGCACATTAGATACAAGTGAGATGTTAGGATGATGAACAAAACTCAAGATGTTGATTTAGTGCATTCTTTTGAGTTTTAAGTTCATCAAAACATATAGTTATGTGTTTTCCCATCATTGGGAAAGCTAATGTACAAGTAATGTGCATTAAGCCCAAGGAATATGGTGGGATATTGGTTTTGAAAATGTTTTTAAAATAATTTTGGAAAACCTTGGTGAAGGCTATCTTTTGATAGTAATCACCATTGAATAGTTAGACACAAACTTGAAGAAAACACTAAAGTTTTTGCAAGTTCTCAAGTTTGTGTCAATTTTTGAAAATATGATGTATTTTCATAGAAAACTATTTTCCATGATAAATTATACCCTAAATAATGTCTACACAAATTTTTACGATTTTTGGAATTTTGTAGAATTTTCTAGGGGTTTCTGAAATTGGCTGAAATTGAATTTCAGCAATTTCAGGCCTTCAATCGATCAGTGGATCGATTGGAGTGCCTCAATCGATCAGTCTATCGATTGAGAAGGCATTTCTCGCGAGCAGAAGCTCGCTGGATCGATCAACCGATTGATCCAAGAAGACTGAATCGATCAGTGGATCGATTCAGCAAGGTTCAATCGATTGGAATCCAACTCTAATCGATCGAAGATGCTGATTTTGGCTGGGAAGGTCTGATTTCAGCATCTTTGAACCTATTTTAGTCTAGGTAATCATTCCAAACCCCTAAAAATACATTTGTATACATAAAAAGGGTGTTTTCGTGTGGAAAACAAGGATGAATTGGTTAAGGAAGGCTAAGTTGAAGTTTAGGTTGAGGTTTGTTTCAAATTTTAAATATTTGAACCTCAAAACTTCTAAAATTGGATTTTCTAAAGTTTTAGGGATTCCAAGTCATTGTTGGTGCAATGACAGAAGTTACCACCATGTCTTTAGGGGGAGGGACTCTTTAAAGACATGAAAATTATTTTTCATGAACCTTGGAAGGTGGTTAACCTTCCGTTAAGAACATGCTCAAGGTTGAGCGTTTGAACTTTAATGGGGAGTAGATATCCTCTTTGTTCAAGTGGTTTCAAGTGGATAATGCTCAAGGATGGACATTTGCCTACATTGGGGGAGAATGTAGGGTTAAGGATAATGAAGAGTATGGGATCTTCATTATCGTGTTGATCACAACGAGTGAAGTTGTGAACAACGATGAACAACTCTTCAGGGGGAGAGTTTTCAACAAGTGAATTTGTTGATGTGTGTCCAAAAATGGGGCATGGTTTGATGTGTGCCAATAGAGGGAGAATGAAAGGGAGTAAGTTAGGATTTCATTACCTAGAGGGAGTTTACCCTCTTAGGGGGAGAATGAAGGGCTTAACTTATGGATTCATATATTGGCATGAAGGGAGTTGAGGCTATGGGAGTAGCCTAATTTCCTAACTTAACAAGAGGTATTGTCAAACATCAAAAAGGGGGAGATTGTTGGTGCAATATTCGCTAGGTCAAGGTTGACCTGGTTAACCAAGCCTGAGTCTTGGTTTGGGTTTCGATGTTTGACAATATATTGGGTTTAGATGATATGGACAATGCAGGTGCAGTTGTTCATTTGGGGAGATTGTTGATACAATTCTCGTTTGGTCAAAGTTGACCAGTTAAGATTGTAAAGGAAAGTCAAGTAGGTCAAGGTTGACTGGATACTTGACTGAAAGTCCTAATGAGTGAAGCCAGGTAGAAGAAAGTCCTGGTGAGTGAAGCCAGGCAGAAGAAAGTCCTAGTGAGTGAAGCTAGGCAGAAGGAAAAATCTAGTGAGTGAAGCTAGGTGAAAGTCCTGGTGAGTGAAGCTAGGTAGGAGGAAAATCTTGGTGAGTGAAGCCAGGTGAAAGACCTAGTGAGTGAAGCTAGGCAATTGGGAAAGTCCTGGTGAGTGAAGCCAGGCAGGAGAAATCCAGATGGGTCAAGGTTGACCAGACATCTGGTGAGAGTCCAAGTAGGTCAAAGGGATTGACCGGATACTTGGCACGAGGAAGAAAAGTCCAAGTAGGTCAGAGGGATTGACCGGATACTTGCCAAGAAGAGAAAAGTCCAAGTGGGTCAAAGGGATTGACCATACACTTGGTGAGAGAGTCCTAGCTGATCAAGGGTGACCGGATGCTAGGTCTTATGTACCAACAAGTCATGGTTGACTAGATGTTGGTTTAGGGGGCTTTGGACTTGGTTTTGGGCAAAAACCAAGATCTGGATTGATCAGCCGATTGATCCAGCAGATCTGAATTGATCAGCCGATTGATCCAGCAGATTTGGATTGATCAGCCGATTGATCCAGCAGATCTGGATCGATCAGTGGATCGATCCAGCAGATCTGGATCGATCGGCCGATCGATCCGGTGAGTCCCCGCGAACAGAACCCCTCTGGATCGATCGGTGGATCGATCCAGAGGTCCCAATCGATCAGTGGATCGATTGGGAGCTGCTGTTTATGCGCGATAAGCCCTGGATCGATCCACGGATCGATCCAAGCTATTCCAAAAAGCACAGAGGAGCTCTGGATCGATTCGTGGATCGATCCAAAGCCTCCCCGATCGATTGGGAGCAATCCAATCGATCGGGATCCGACCGTTAGCGTCGATTTAAGCCGCAAGCGTTCATTTCCTTCGGCAGAACTTCACGATTTCATCTCAGATCAACACAGTGACTTCTCCACACTTCTCTCAAGCTCAGATAGTCATTTCTTGAAGGTTCTTGGAGGTTTCCCAAGTCAAGAGGCGGATCAAAAGCAAGAAGAAGAAGTTAGGGTTAGGGTTTGTATTGCACATCTTGTAAGCTTTTGCTTATCTTGTATTTCCCTTTCTTCTTCTTGTATTGAGAGTGTTGTAGGGCTTCTCCGCCTTTGGTAGTTACCATAAAGGAGTGTTATTCATAGTGGAGGGTGCGTGAGTAGGTGTGGATCCTTGGACTAGTCACCTCTTGTGAGGTGGATACCAAGTAAACCATCCGTGTTAGCGTTGTATGCTTTTGTTTCTTATATTTCCACTGCATATCTCTGAAGAAACGAGCAACGCCGACGACGAGCACGCGAAGAGCTATTCACACCCCTCCCCCTCTAGCTACTTTTCGGTCCTAACACTTAAGTCTATCCAGATTCTTTTATCTATTGCTGCTCATATGGATTATGAGGTTTGACAAATGGATGTCAAAACAACTTTCCTTAACGGAAGTCTTGAAGAAAACATTGATATGAAGTAACCAGAGGGATTCCTTGCGAAGGGCAAAGAGCATCTTGTATGTAAGCTCAATCGGTCCATTTATGGACTGAAGCAAGTTTCAAGATCTTGGAACATCTGGTTTGATGAAGTGATCCTGTCTTATGGATTCATTCAGTGTCCAGATGAGTCTTGTGTATACAAGAAAAGTGACGAAAATGTGGTGGTATTTCTTGTACTATACGTAGATGACATTTTGCTCATTGGCAACAATGTCAAAGTGTTGTCAGACATAATGGTATGAATATCCAAGAAGTTTGAAATGAAGGACTTGTGAGAATGTGGACATATTCTTGGGATCAAAGTAATAAGGGGTCGCAAGAAAAGGATGTTGTGCTTATCCCTAGCTTCGTACATCGATACTATCCTAGCTCGTTTTAGCATGCAAAACTCCAAGAAAGGTTTTCTACCTTTTCGGCATGGAGTACCTTTATCTAAAGAGATGTGTCCTAAAACATCAAAGGAGATAGAGGAGATGAAGGAAGTTCCTTATGCTTCGGCTGTAGGAAGCCTAATGTATGTGATGCTATGTACGAGACCGGATATCTGCTTTGCCGTGGCCATGGTTAGCAGTTATCAAAGTAACCCAGGACCGGGACATTGGACTGCCGTAAAATATATATTAAAGTACCTGAAAAGGACTAGAGATTATATGCTGGTTTACTAGGCAGATGATTTACTCCCTGTGGGTTACACGGATTCGGACTTCCAATCAGATAGGGACAGCAGTAAATCAACCTCGAGGTATGTGTTTACTTTGGGAGGTTAAGCCATAGCATGGAGGAGTGTTAAGCAGAAATGCGTTTCAGACTCCACCATGGAAGCTGAGTATGTGGCAGCCTCTGAGGTAGCCAAAGAAGCTGTATGGCTCAGAAACTTCTTGATGGATTTAGATGTAATTCCTGGTTTGCCCAAAGTTATCACAATTTACTGTGACAACAATGGTGCAGTAGTAAACTCGAAGGAACCATGATACGAGACATCGTAAAACGAGGAGAGGTTATTGTTGCCAAGATTACATTAGTAGATAACCTGGCAGATCCTTTCACTAAAGCCCTTACGGCGAGAGCTTTTGATAGGCATGTTGAGGGGATGAGAATCAGATGTATGGCAACATTTATGGCAGCATAGTCTTTTAGTATAAGTGGGAGATTGTTGGGATGTATACTATAAGCCTAACTTTTGTATGAACATCTGTTTTGAAATATTTTGAAATGAGAATCACTTTGGTTAAATGTTTGTATTTTATATTTCTATATATATCAATGCAGTTGTCCATTTAATTTATATTATAGATAACATGGTGTGTGATGCCACACAGAAGATCATGTTATCGGTTCCTTATAAATTATAAATAGTAGCTCACAACCAAGATGGATTGGGACAGACCATTGGAATGGTTGTAGTGTAATTTGATATTAGTCTGTCTTGGTTATAAAATTACACTAGTACACTATGTGTGTATTGAGCAGGAACGTTTGAGGTTGTTCGATTTTTATTGACTACATAAAAGAATAGAACTTCTGTTATTATGGATGTGCGTCCTCTTAATCTCTATATAATAACAAGCACGTATACTTAGTATTTATTTCTTTAACTTATCAATGGGTGAGATTTATTCATTAAATCAATAGGCCTGATGAGTTGAGAGATAGTATTATTTATATGGTGTGTTGTTGATTATAGAAGGAAACTGTGTCTTAATTATTTAGGCTGATGATGTCCCCTTGAGGAGCTCATAAGGATTATCATGTAAACCCTGTAGGTGAACTTAGTCCGACATGATAATAAAGTTGAGTGGTACTACTCTTGGAATCAGATGTTAATTAATTGAGTTGTCAGTAACTCATTTAATTAACGGGCATATGATATCTTAAACACAGGGAGATTAATGCATTCATGATAAGAAGGAACTCATATTATAATATGGCATTTGTGCGACAGTTCAATAATAACCCTTTAGTGGTATGGGTTATTATTGATGGGCTTGGTTTGGGTGTTCGGGCCGAACATAGGAAGCCCAAGCCCATCAGGAGGCCTAAACCAATTCCTCCTCTAGGTCCCTGTTATAACCTCTATATAAAGCCTCGCATCCACCCATCACTACAACAAAAACTGCAAACAACAACGGATATTATCCGTTGTCGTAGGGTCAAAAAACCGTTGTAACTGAGGGCGTTGTAGAATGTATTGCCCTATGACAACGGTTTTGAATCTATTGTCTTTGTAGACATTTGACAATGGTTTTTATCCGTTGTTGTTTATATGCTCAAAATTTGTTTATGAAGGATACGACAACGTTTTAAAACCGTTGTGGTAGATAATTTCAACAACAGAAATAAACCGTTGTGGTAGACTCTTTTTACAACAGATTAATTTTAAAACTGTTGTGGTAGATAATTTTAATATGTTTTACAACAAATAAAACTATTGTCTTTTATCACTTTTTATATATAAAAAAATCCGTTGTGGTTACGTACTTTTTACAATATTTCTAACCGTTGTCTTTAATGTTCATGTTGTAGCATGATAATAACAAACAACCAATCTTTATTTAATATAAACAAACCACCAATACAAAACTAAATATTTACTACCTTCAATTCATAAAAATGTTATCTTCAAATTTCAAAAATTAACTACACAAGGAAATTAACAAACAACCAAGCTTTAAGCTTCTGCTTCCATTTCAAGGAGGCCTCTTTATGATCCAGAATTCTCTTCTTCTTCTCTTTAATGAATTGTAGGAACTTCTTGCAGTTCATTTGATACTATAGAAGAACAACTTGAAATCTGCATATCCATGAAATGATGTAAGGAAGTGCATCTCACAAAGAGAAAAAATTATTGTTAACTCTTCTAGGATATCATGAGTCAAAACACCAGGGATTCAGTGCATCATAAAGCATAATCTTAGTATTTCTAAAATGTAACTACCATATAGTGCTCAATTTTCCTACCATCTATGTTATACGTCATGTATAAGTGAGAAAACATTTCTAGACAATCATATTGCTAATATTGAAATTTCAGACAGATACTACATCAATTTTAATCTATAACCACGATAATAACTTTTTGACAACTGCCCTAAGATTATAGTTGGCAAAATAATAGATCCCTGAAGTAAATGGCCAGCATTGGAAACAATAAATTCTGTAAATTTTTCATCTATAAACTAACTTTTGGAAAAATAACAAAGAATCAGATAGATATGCATGTGTTTGAGAGGTATTGAATACTAAAAGATTCATTAGAAAGAAAATTACACACTAAGGAAGAAATATAGGGTCAAATTTTTACCTTATGCAGATGTGAGAAGGCACACTTGAACAAACAGCCAATTCACTTCTTGGAACAGATCAATAGGAATCTCTGTCACACAGATGCAAAACATGCTTAGAACCTGTAGACTTTTAACACTATCAAGTGCAAACTAAATGGCTGAAGAAAAGGCATGTAAATGTAACAAAATCCAGCAAATTTGCAAGTATATTTAAAGGAAAGAACTGTCATGTATCTGCAAATAAAAATTTGAAAGAACTTCCAAAGTCAAATATAGAGCAGAATAAGACTAAGGCGTCTAGCTATTATAATAGTGGATCTCCCCAACATGAGAATATCCAGAGCCTCTTGAACAACCTTTTCGGCCTCAAAATCAAGTCCACTTGTGACCTCATCCAGTAGAAGAATAGAAGGATTTGAAAGCACAACACGAGCTATTGAGATTTTTATTTTCTGTTCTTCAGTCAATGTTAAACCAATCCTACCAACCTATATTGCATCATGTTCAATAAGTGTAATGCAAAATAGAATATCAAATGAGACTCCCCCAAAATTAAACATGATCAAAAGACAAGCTCAAAATTAAACATGTGCAAGATCAACCTGAGTTTCGTATCCCATTTCAAGAGAAGTTATGAAATCATGTGCATGAATTGTTTTAGCAGCTTCTTCAATCTGATCAGATGTAGCAGATCTTCCATAAGCTATATTATCCTTGATGCTCAAACTTAACAAAGTTGGTTCTTGGGTAACTAGTCCAATTTGGCTTCTCAACCATTCCAACTTCAGATGTTTTATATCTCCCCATCCAATAGAACTTCACCTGCATCAAGAGATCAAGACGAAACTGTCAAGCATCAATGAAATGTACATTAGTGTATGATAGGAAAACATAGTCAAAGAAGACATACCTAAGGTAAGATCTTAGAAACGCTCCATAAGAGGAATTATACTACTTTTTCTAGAATCATTCCTACCAACAAGGGCCACAATTTTTCTAGCAGGTACATTTTGGTAAAAGCCACTCAGTATGAGAATTTCTGGATGTGAAAAATAGATGAAGTAAACATTCCTGAACTCAATATTTCCTTGCATTGTAGCTAAGGTACTTCCATCTTGATTAAGAGAAGAATTTGAACAGCTTATCATCTCAAAAAGTTTGTAAGCAACAATTCTCCCTTGCTCAAATAAATAGAAATTGATAGCCGCTTGATTAAGTCCCCTGAAAATGACAGACTTAATGAGAACAAAAGATATCCTAGAGAGAAAATGAAAAGATATACTGGAGATGAATGTAGATTTCATAACAAAGCTTACTTACAGGCTACTCAAAATTACAGTAAACAAAGTTGTAATAATTTCTCCACCATTAGCCTTTCTATTCGAAATCAGGAACCTCCCAACCCAAAGTTGTAAAGCACAAGAACATATAGAAATACCATATATGAAGTCAACACCAAGGCCTTGCACTAGACTAAAATTGTACGGCTTAACTACAAAATACGGCTAAGTTGTTGAATTTCCCAAATACGGCTAAGTTGTTGAATTTCCCAAAGTTCCTTCTTGTCTATGTAGTAGCTAGCCGGTGCTTCACCATCGATTTTTCTGGATGCTTGTCTGGACAGGTCCTTTATTTGAGCTCCCTTCCTATCTTTGAAGGAGCTGTTTTGTGTGGCTACCAAGATAATTATATTATCCAGTACTCTGGAAGTGCCTCATGAATTTCTTCCTCCCCTGCATCCTCATGAATTTCTTCCTCCCCTGCATCCTCCCTGCATTTCTTCCTCCCTTGCAGACACCAAATTGAAAAATAAAACATTGAATATAATAGACTCTTTGTAACTTCCTCTTCCAAGAAGTTAAGGTTTTGTTTTGGCAAAATTTGGCACACGTCATAGTATGTTGAGATTTAATCTTATAGTATTTAATTTTGTCACCCGCTAGTTTAATTATTTCTAAATATAAATATAATGTATCAATTAAAAGTCAATTGAACTAATATATAATAAGTTTACTATACCGAAATGGTTGTTGCATCACTTAGAACATAACTTTTGATTAAAAAAATGCTTTCATATTGGCTTTGAGAAGATAAACAAAATGGGAATATTTGGTAGTATTGTTACCTTCGACTCTCTCTTAATTGCGTGCGCTCGTCGAAGGTACTTTTGGGGTCATAACAACCAATTAGAAACTCCCAAGCTTCTCCTTTTATTGTCGGATGAACTCCCTAACATAATGATAGAAAATAAATTACGCTAATGTTCACTAACAGTAATATGTGCAACAAATCACTCACCCCTCTTTGTATCCTCCTAAGAACTCTTGTAATGTCCAAATGTCCCTCTTCTGAGAATGAAGAATGCCACCGTCTTCCACTAAGCATTTTTCCGGGCTGAATTGATAGAAGAACAACCTTTAACACTTGATGAAAAGCATAAACATTCAAAAAAAGATGACACATGCATTAGAATGTTCATCTTGAAGACCTAGATCCTTTAAAATAGTACACTAACGCAACTAAACACGCATTTTGATGTGCTCAACATGGGGCTCCCTATTTTGTTGCATGCTAAAGAAGGAAAGAAATGAAGGGGTAAAAAAACTTCATCATACAATCATTGTTTGTTTCACCTAAATAGCAGGATGGAAGGAAGTGGTTAAGGAATGGAATTGCATTCTTCCTCTTCTTCTCGGTTATCTTCTGACTAAATAAGAGAAATCAATCATTTGATTTAATTTCTTTCCTTCTCTTGTTTTCACCTAAATAAATGATGCAAAATACAGGGGGAAAAAATCGAGGGAGAAGAGAAAATAATAGTGGGCTTGAAACGAGAAGCAAGAACCTCATCCCAGCAATCTGGCCTGATAGGGTAGAATTCCTCGGGTTCGCCCAAATCCTCCGGAACTGATCTACAATAGCTGAACATTCTTCAGATTTAGATCCAGCAAAACCTAGAAACTTTGGCAGAAAATGTAGTTAGTTGTTCGGTGCCTCGATCTCCGCCCTTCCTACACAGGAACAAACTGACGAATAACTCACCATGTTGGTAGTGAGATGAGAGAGCAGTAACAATGAAGAGGAAGATGGTGGCGGTGATGGTGATGGCGACGGCGAGAGGCGGATCAAGCTTCGGCTGTGACAGGTCGAAGGGAGGATCCCATGGCTTGGGGTCGTGCTTCGGAAGCCTGTCGCAATGGTAGAGGAGGAAGTCGACTAGGGTTTTGAGGCACTTGCAAATCTCGCGCAAGCGCTCCATTTGGTGTCACGGCGTGAAGAGATAGTCGAGGAGAGGAAAGAAAAATGGCTTAGGGTTCGGGAACACTAAAGGGAAAACACGGCGCGAAAAGATTTTTACAAAGAGGGAAAGCAAAACTGCGAGGGGAAATGACGAAACGAATAATGCCAAAGACAACGGTTTTATTAAAACTATTGTCGTAGCCCCTAAAAAAGTGCTTAAAGACAACGGTTTTAGAAAACCGTTGTAAAAAGTGTTGTTGATTCAAAAAGAAATCGCTCAATGACAACAGTTTTCCCAAAACCGTTGTCTCTTATATTTAATGGGGAGTTCAAAGACAACAGTTTTGGCAAAAACCATTGTCTTTGAGCAAATACGCAACACTTTCTCTTAAAACCGTTGTCGTAGGGCTGTTGCCGTTTGTAGTTTTTGTTGTAGTGCATCCATAACGTGGTTTGGTTTAACTTGGCTTGGTTTAACTTGGATTGGTTTAACTTGGTTTGATTTAACTTGACTTGGTTTAACTTGGTTATAAAAAGGGAGATTTTTTCTAAATAGAATTCTGTTATTTTTCTTTCTTTGTAACCGATGGCAAGTCTGTAAAAAGGAGTAGGTAGTGGCTCCTAAAACCTAATTTTCTCTCTTCTCCTCCTTGTGGTCAGCGCCCCTCCCTTTCCTCCCCACCTAGGGCTGGCGCCCCTCCCCTCCTCTTGCTAAGAGTCGGCGACCCCTCTCCTTGCTAGGGATGGCGACCCCTCTCCTTGCTAGGGTCGGTGGCCCCCTCCTTGCTAAGGCCGACACCCCCCTCTTCTACTCCTTGGTGGGCGGCAGCTTGGAGAAGAGGAAGAAGAGGAAGAAGAAGAGAAGGTGCCCCATCCTAGATCCTCCTTTTGTAGCTGGCAGTTGGGAAACAGAAAAGAGAAGGAGGGTGGTGTTGTCTTGGTAGATCATCGCCCACACGGCGCCCAAGAAGAGGAGAGGAATATGGCAGAAGATCAAGAGTTCTTTAGCTACAAAGGAAAGGTATAACTAGTTCTTTAATTCCGTTGTGTAATTAGTCGAGTTTTGTTTGTATCAATTTTGAATACCAACACAAGAGGCCAGCAATCTTGTACTTCGATCAAGGTGTGCTTTGATCCATCAAGAACTTTCTTGATTGATCAACCACATGCCTGATCGAACATGCGGGTTGCTAAGAATAGTTCTGTACTTGTACAATTTTTGTATGGGGAAATTTAAACAGAACAGAATTCCAACGCCTTCAGTCATATCCTTCTTAGCCTTAGGTTTGTATCCTAACCCTCTATGGTCATTGGATGACTTTTGTACTCCTAGACCTAGGTTATGCCCATTTTGCCCTTTTAGGTATTTTTCATTCTTTTTAGGGCCTTTTCCATTTTATCAAACCTTGACCTCAAGACTTGATTTTATTTCCATAAGTCCCTAGATTTTGGTTTTTCATTTAGTCCTTTAGCATTTTTATTTCTTGGCTTATAACTATGGTCCTTAGTATTCTTGCCTAGTTTATCTACCTTCCTAACCTTAGGTGAGGTAGTCTTAGCATGAAAAGCCGCATGATTTTCATTAATTCTATCATACCTCCTATTTTTATGGTAAATAGCATTAAAATGATATAAGTTAGAACTAGCATGCTTTTTACCATGATTTAAAGGGTTTGCTCAATAAATGATACCTTGGGTTTTACCTTCGAAGCTCCCCCTTGACTCGTACTTCCTCCTTTGACTTTGATCGCTTTCTTCCCTTAGGAAATTAACTCCGATAATATCCTTTTTGGTTGCAAGAAAAGCACACAATGTGCTCTTTGCTCTTCTTTGTTGTGGGGGCGGTCTTCTTGGGCTTCTCCTTGCCCTTAAGTACCACTTGACCCTTTTTCTTGGCCAATTTAGGGCACTTCCTCTTGTAGTGCCCATGTTCCCTACACTCAAAATATATAATATGATTTTTATTTTTAATTGAACTAATTATACCTTCATGTGCAGGGATGACACTCGATCCTCCATTTGATTCTTCATGCCTTTTGGAGGTTGCATCATCTTCTTCTCCACTTGATCAGGATGTAGAAGCTTCTCCTTCTTCTTGATCCAGTGTCAATGAAGGTCACTCCCCCTCAATCCTTGAGGTGGAAGCCTCTTCATCTTCATCCTCTACATGGAACAAAGAGTATTCTCCCTTTTCGCCCTTCTCATTTCACTCCGTTGAGGATGAAGCTTCTTCTTCTTTCGATGTTGAGCATGTCTCAATCTCGGTGTCCTCCTCCTTTTGGTCTTGCTCCAATGAGTTGCCCTCTTTGGATTTCTCTTGGTTTGGTGTAGTGGAGGGTTCATCATGAAACTTGGCCAATTTGTTCCAAAACTCCTTGGCATCCTTGAATTCTCCAATTTGCTCCAAGATGTTGCTCGGCAATAGATTGACCAATAACTTGGTCACTTTATCATTGGCCTCACATCTTTGGATTTGCTTTTGGCTCCATTTGCTCTTATTGAGAATTTTGCCCTTTGAATTTGTTGGAGCTTCAAAGCCTTCCCTTAGAGCAAACCATTGCTCTATCTCCATCATAAGAAAATTTTCCTTGATTTCCAAGAATCAAAGCTTGTGGATACGAATGGTGGAGGCACCCTCATGTTGAATCTGAATCCATCTCCGAATTCCATTTAAAGTTGAGCTCTTGATGAATTCTCTGACTTGATGAATTTTACTCCAACTTCTTCACCCTCTAGCCTTTTGCCCCTTCTGATGATGATTTCGGTAAAGAGTGACCTCGCTCTGATACCACTTGTTAGGATCATTTGGTGCTAGGGGGGAGTGAATAGCTCGTCGCATGCTCGTTGTCTTTCTTCGGGATGATGGTATGCAACGGAATGAACTCGAAGAAAACTTACAATGCTAACACAAAGGATTTACTTGGTATCTACCTCAAGAAGAGGTGACTAATCCTAAGGACCCACACATAACACACACTCCACTAAAGAAAACACTTCTTTACGGTAACTACTGAAGGCGGAGAAGCCTTACACAAACTCTCAATACAACAAGAAAAGAAAAACAAGCTTATACAATACAAATCTTACAAGATTTACAAAACCCTAGCTTGCTTCTCCTCCTTGTGGAACGCCTCTTGACCTTGGAAGTGCAACAACACTTTCTCCAGGAAAGCTTCAAGAACTAGTGTGGACAACTGAGAGTGATCGTGATAAGTGGAGAGGAAGATCTACGGAGAAAGATGCTCACCAATGGCTTTATCCTGCTCAACGGCTGCCTCCCAATCGATTGGTTGATCGATTGGGGAGGCTGAATCGATCAGCTGATCAATTCAACCTTCTTTTGTGCTCTATAAAAAATGCCTGAATTGATCAATCGATCGATTCAGGCTTTCTCACGATCACACGAGAAAAACCAGCCCCCAATCGATCGGTCGATCGATTGGAGGTGCCCAATCGATCGACTAATCGATTGGGAAGCGTTCTGTGTTGTGACAAAGGCTCCCAATCGATCGATTGGGTCGCTGCTTCTCGTAGCATAGTGTCAATCGATCGGCTGATCGATTGAACCACTGTTCAATCGATCGGTTGATCGATTGGTCTCCCCTTGACTTGCTTAAACCAAGTCTAGGGTCCCTAAATCCAACATACAGTCAACTGTGACCTGTTGGAATCTCATGCCTAGTATTCGGTCAACCTTAACCTGCTAGGACTCCTTCAAGTGTTCAGTCAATCCCTTTGACCCACTTGGACTTTTCTCCTCGTGCCAAGTGTCCGATCAACCTTGACCTACATGGACTTCCCAACACCAGGTGTCCGATCAACCTTGACCCACCTGGATTTCCACGTGTCTGGCTTCACTCACCAGGACTTTCACCTAGCTTCACTCACTAGGATTTTCACCTGGTTTCACTCACCAGGATTTTCCTCTGCCAGGCTTCACTCACCAGGACTTTCATCTAGCTTCACTCAATAGGATTTTCACCTGGCTTCACACACAAGGATTTTCTTATGCCTGGCTTCACTCACCAGGACTTTCATCCTGTCCGGATTTGCTCACCGGGACTTTCACCTGGATTCACTCACCAGGACTTCCAATTGCCTAACCTCCAGTTAGGACTTTCCCAATCAAGTATCTAGTCAGCCTTGACCTACTTGACTCTTTTTCACACGAATTTGGTCAAACCTTGACTAGAGAGGAATTGCAACAGCAATCTCCCTAATCGGACGATTGCACCTTCAATCTCCACGTATTGTCAAACATCGAAACTCAAACATCAAGACTCAGGCTTGAGCCAACTCAAACCTAATCAACCTGGTCAACCTTGACCCAAGGGATATTGCACCAACACTAAGTTCTTACATACTTATACACAAGGATCAAACACACATAGGGCCTAACTTAACATGGTTGACCATATCAAAACTACCATGGAGTACTTACACTATCAACTTGGGAGTCAAGGACACAAACCAAGCGGCGACTATAAACCCGGGAGTCAACGACAACAAAGCCAAGCGGCGGCTATAAACCCGAGAGTCTATGCTGACTAAAGTTGAGCGGTGACTACAAACCCAGGAGTCGACAACAACAAAGCCGAGTGGCAGCTTTAAACCTGAGAGTCTACGTAACTAAGGTCGAGCGGTGACTATAAACTCAGGAGATGATGTCAACTAAAGCCAAGCGGCGGCTATAAACTCTAGGTTTGCAACTAAACAACAGTCAAGTGGTGGCTATAAACACGAGTACAGGAGGGATAGATAGTCGAGTGGGGACTATAAACTCCTGTTCAACAGTCGAAAGACAGCTACAAAACCTAGCGGGCATCATCGAGGCGTTTGAATTAAAATGCAAGTGTCAAACACTCCTAACTTGACTTGGTGAAGCTAAGTGGGCGAAGAGGAATCTCTACATGAAAATGTCGAGAGAGGAAGACTCTACGCTAAATCGCCCAAGTAGAGATGCATGGATTAGTACTTGATAACTTCGTGGATGAAACGCTATATGGAGCCAAATGAGAGGGCATCAATGAGTGTGCAAAATGGGGAAACGTGGATTGATATTTGAAAAATTTTTACAAAATGCTAGAGGAAGTACCAAAAGAGTTGACAAAGAAACTTGGAAAGAAAAGCTACTTCAGATCAGCGATAGCTTCCTCAGGGAGAGAAGCCACAAGTTCATCCTTCCGAACGGATTCAACCGAGACATCAGCAGATAGGTGGTCGCCATCCTTCAGCTACTGGATGGTGCTTGCAATACTGAGATCGAAAAGCCATAGAATCTGATCGGAGAAGAACTGGTTGAAGCTTTCCAAGTAGAGATACTTGGCTTGGAAGTCCTCGAGCCAAGCGGGCTTATTTTATTGAAACTTAGCCATCTGGGCCTTGGATGCTTCTAGTTCAGCCTTCAGAGACTACAGCTCGGCATCTTGATTGGTAATTTTCAGTTGCTCCGCCAATCAGCTCAATTGCTCTTGGGCTAGAGTTGTCTCTGTTTCCTTGAGTCTCTTCTCTAAGGCTCAGGCCTCCAAATTTTTCTTCTTCAAGTCCTTTATTGCTCGAAGTTTCCGAGTGTTCACTAATCTAATCTTGAAGTCAAAATCTTTGGGATGCTCAAGTTACTAAGCATGTTCTTGGCTTGTCTTCTTCTCGGTCGATAACTCCCGCTCGAAACCCACTTGGAAGATTTTTCCAAACCCTCCTTTAGCTGAGCAACCTCAGCGATGAGCGTTTTGACTGCAGCTCGAGACATGCTTGTTCCGTCGATCGAGGCTCATAGCTGCTTATTGTTGTGCTTGAGGAATGCCAGCCTTTGACACATCGCCAAACTCTCCACCCAGTACTGCAAAAGGTATGAGTCAGAGAGGTGCAGTAAAAGAGAATAACAACCCTTAGAAAATATACCATGGTGAATTTTTGTGTGAAGTTGTCAGCTAACTCCCCGGGTGGGATAGTCAACACCCTGCACTGGGCGTCTGGCCAAGTCTGAGCCAGAGGACCCTGAATGTGGATCGTGTGCATGGGAGATCAGGGCGTGTCATCGTTTAGGGAATGCTAGGTGTCAGTGGGCAGGTGGATCAAAGCAGATATGTGTCGACGACCGACCGGATCATAGGGCTCTAAAGTCGCTTGGCCCTTGGACTGGGACTTCGAGGGGCGGATGATGGAGACTGGGGTCTCCAGACTGGCCAGTGATGGAAAGAAGGAAATCGACTGTACCAAAATTATGCTGATCGACACTTCTAGCACTGATGGAGTTCGATTGGACGAAGGCGGCATTGGTAGGGTGGCCATCCTATCGGGGGCAGCGGAAGACGAGCTCTCACCCCGCTCGGATGAAGGTCGAGGAGTAGGAATCTCCCTTGGCAGTGGTGTCGAGGTCCCCGAGTGAGAGGTCCCCTCCGAGAAAAGCCTTTTCCTCCGTTATCTCTGAATCAGTGACTCACCAGAACCCGCCGAGTCAGTCGGCTGTGACTTAGAGGGTACAACTACCAGGTCCATGGTGGGCCGCTCAGATGGAAGCTCACTAGTGGTAGCGCGGCACTACTCCCAGCCACTCGACTCACCTCACTAGTTTATCTGCCAAGCTGCCGACTCACGCAAGCTTGTGGTTCTCCAGCTCGACAACTCTATGAGTGTTGATCTCGGTGGTAGAGAGCTTGCTCTTGCCGCTCAGTAAGAACTCCAACATGACTTCGGCTATAAAAATGAAAGTGAAATCAGTTAGATTATAAGGCGACATAGGAAGAAATAGTTTACCTAATGAGCCGAGCAGCCATGAGCTAAGGGGACTCAATCCAAAAATGTATAGAACATCTTCATGCAACAACTTATGTATATGATATTTTTGACTGGTGAGATAAGCGGTCGCCTCCAGGTAGGTCAGCTCCCAGCAATACTTGTGTAGATCAGGAGGCGACTTCATCAGCTCCATCTGACAGCTGATTGAGAATTATGGTTGTTCAGGAAGGCGAACAAAAAAGTAATGCTCCTTCCCGTTCTTGTTGGATGAAGGCATCTTGTCACGCCTTAGAGGAGTCCTTGCCCGACAAACGAACATCATCTCCTCTATAGCAGTGATAAATGAAACATGTATACAATGCCACAAGACTACTCACAAGCTATCAACAACCCACACAGCTGGATGTAAACACAACCATGCAGTTTATAAGCAGCCTACATGGCTGGAAGTAAATACAACCACGCAGTTGATAAACAACCCACACGGCTAAAACAAGACACAACGGAAGTCACAAAATAATGAACTTAAAATCATAAAACAACTAACTACGAGTCAGCTCGGTTTGACACACCAACAAACCAAAATGTAGGCAACCATAAGACTAAACTCCAAGTCCACATTAAGTTATTACAATACTAAGTTCACAAATTCAAAACACAAACAAAGTAGGAAGCAAAACTAGAAAACCATCCTCGGATGTGATGTGGGACCGACAGTTAGGATCCTCCAAGTGTCCTTGTATCATCTACTTGTTCCTTGACGAAAGAAAACTAGTTCAAGGGCTGGTGAGTGCTGGGACTTAGCGGATAATAGATAGATAATGCGTGAGCATAATATATATCTATAGATTCAAAGATATATAGTCTCATAGGGAAAAGTATCATAAACTACAGACATATCATAATGAATATCCATACCTAAATCTATATACTAATCAAGTAATAGTAAGTCAGGTGTAGTGAGGATCTGATAATGCTGCTCATAACTATAAGGGTAACATGTGAGGTATATACATACTACCAATAAGTTAGCTAGTGTCGAAGCACATGCAATAGGTATATACAACCCAACATATGTAAGCATATTACATGGTTACAATAAAACAACTGCATAAATAAGCAATCAACAACATAAGCAAGTATAATAACAAAAGTGTATGCATGAATAGTCACCCTGTCCATCCCTCTGTACCATGACACATGTATGGTCGAGAGACCGGAACAATGACAACTGTACAACACTCCAGCCGCCACTACTCTTGAGTGACCGAGTGGACAGTTTACGTAGTAGCTAACTAGCTACGTAGCAATGGGGGTCCCTGTTGCTCGCATCTTCACCCGTCACTACCCATGAGTGACCAAGTGGGAGTACTACAGGACAAGCGACGCATACTCTAGCTACAACTACCCATGAGTGGTTGAGTGTGCAGCGCTAAAACTGACTGGCAACTCTCTCACACCACAAGGGAGACAATGATCGTCAGTATGCATGTTATGAAATGATGTGCAAGATGCAATAGTTATCATATATATATATAAACAGAAATCAGATATGCTATATTAAGCCAGCATGCTCAATAAGGTATGTGAATAACAACAATCAAAGCAAGTAAGTATGATATATAGTATCTGCTAAATATCATATATGGCAATGAGAGACTATATATATATGGAAACGAGTATCTCAAAGATCAAGTGGATAAGTATCAAGCACAGGAAAAATACGAGTGGAGTCAAGGTAAACACATCAACTATCTAAATATATAGCTCATGCACTAAGGTCAAAGTACTAAAGAGACAAAGCAGGAAGTACCTGCCTTTATCTGTTGATTGTGATAAATCAATCCCACGTCAAAATGCCTATATCAAATCAAACATGAACCAATTAACTAAACCCTTCATGAATTCGGTAGTTAGCCTATAACCGAATCTGATTAGGGATATCCCCTAATTTTAATTAACCTCGATTCATCCAACATAATGATCAAATTAGGTTAAGCTAGATCTTCAAAAACTAAACCTAACCCGATTATGAAAACATCTATTAAGTCAACCTCAATCAGAACTATATTATTCCTTCACATTTCTCCTTTTTAATCCAAGACATGAATCAATAACCCATAGGATCCTTTAACAACATAGATCATCTACGATATGAATTAAAGGGAAAACCATACTGATGGGGACTTACACTGATGCCTGGATAAGGATCGGTTGCCTCCAACCTAGCAAGGCATATCTCTATTGATACCTAACCTTATCAATCTATCATATCCAAGGATTAATCCAAATCTTATTCCACCTAGTGAAGTAATTAGGTTCATGCAACCCTAGAGATCGTAAATAGAACTTACTGTTGATGCAATTGACCTCTAAGGTGTCGATGTTTGATAATATACCTTAGTTTTGTCAGTTTAACCAAAGGTTGATCCAAATAGGACTTGATGTTTGGAAGAGAAAAGTCTAGTCAGGACTAGATGACTAGCAACGGTAAGTCCTAACCAAAGGATAGGCAATTGAGAAGTCTACTGAGTGACTAGTCCTAACTGGAGGTTAGGCAAAGGGAAGTCCTGGTGAGTCAAGCCAGACCCTAGTGAGTGAAGCTAGGTAGTGTAAGTCCTGGTGAGTGAAGTCGGGCCCTAATGAGTGAAGCTAGGTAGTGGAAGTCCTGGTGAGTGAAGTCGGGGAGTGAAGCTAGGTAGTGGAAGATGCGCGGTCGACAGGACCAACGAATTATTAATAATGCTAACATTGTTTTGTCTTTACCATTTTATATCTATGGTGCTAATTCAGTGTTGCAGACAAATCTTAGTAGATCATCTTGGTTAGATACTAAGCAAAGAAAAAGAAAGTCCAAACAGGTCTAAAGGACCAGATGTTTAGCAGGTAAGCAAATGTAAGTCACTGGAGGAAAGTGACTCGGTGAGGACGCATCCCGGTTAAGGGACAGTATATATCGGTCTAGTTTAGGTCCATTTCAGATCCCTAAACTGAGACCTCAACTAGATCCTGATCTCAAGGGAGATAGAGTCTAATTACTACTCAGTATTATTGTGCTAATACTTATCTTGCAGGTCATGATCTTGTTTATTGCACTAACACGCTTTGCAAGGCAAGAAGAGCATGGGTTAATAGTACCCGAGGTGCCTTCCAAGGGATAAAAGATGCCTTCAAGCACTAAAGGTGCCTTGGAACTGTTCATAGAAGGTACTTTCAGTGTATGGAAGACACCTTCCATAGGATAAAGTTTGGACTTCATTGCGGATAAGGGCCAAGTTGTTCGGGATCGAATCTGCCAAGTTGGAGGCACCTTCAAGGCCCTTGAAGCCGCCTTCCACATCCCTTATAAGGGCTTCTCGAGCTAAGCTTCAAGAAGAAGAGATATACAAGCTCCTACGCATCCGATTGAGGCTCCGACTGTTAGAGTGTATACTAAAAGCCTAGCTTTTGTAAACATTTATTTTTGAAATAAAAGAATCACATTGGTCAAATGTCTACATTTATTTGTGAAGTGTAGTTGTTCAATTAATTTATAGTGTAGATAACATGGTGTGTGGTGTCACACACAGAAGATCATGTTATCAGTTCCTTATAAATTATAAACAGTTGCTCATGACTAAGATGGAAAGGAACAAATCATTAGAATAATCGTAGTGTAATTAGGGATTAGTTTATCTTGACTAATAAATTACACTAGTACACTCTAAGTGTATTGAGTAGGATCATTTTAGGTAAGTTCTTTTTATACTGACTTAATAAAAGAACTAGACCTTAGTTATTATGGAAGTGTATGCTCTTAATCTAATATAATAACAAGCATATATATTTAGTATTTATTTCTTTAACTTATCAAAGGGTGAGATTTAGCTCGATAAATCAATAGGCCCAATAAGTTGGAAAATGATATTACTTATAGTGTGTGTTGTTGATTAAAGAAGGAAACTGTGTCCTAGTAATCTAGGTTGAGAATGTCCCTAAGAGGAGCTCATAAGGATTGTCATGTTAAACCCTACATGTGGACTTAGTCTGACATGACAATAAGGTTGAGTGGTATTACTCTTGGACTAAGACGTTAATTAAAGTGAGTTGTCAGTAACTCAATTAAATTAATGGACATTCAATATCTTAAACACAAGGAGACTAATACACTCATAGTAAGAAGGAGTCCATAATGTAATTTGGGATTGGTGCGGTAGTGCAATAATAACTCTCTAGTGGAATGAGTTATTATTGATAAACTTGAGTTGGATACTCAAGCTCGTCGGAAGGCCAAAACCAATTTCTCCTCTAGGTCCCTGTAGTAGCCTCATTAATGCCTTAAATCCACTCATGGAAAAGCTCATCTTAGTTCCAAGAGAGGGTCGGGCCATGGCTTGGTGACCAAGCCATGTGACCAGCCACTTCCTCCTCAATGGGGTCGACCTCTTGCTTAGTGCCCAAGCAAGAAGGGGTCGGCCACAATAATTCAAACTAGGAGGGGTGTTTTGAATTTTTAAAATATTCTCTTTGTAAATATCTACAAGTTTTAAAAGAGAGATTTTAAAATATAAAACTTTTCTTATTTGAATTAGGCCACATGGTTTAAAAGAAAGTTTTAAAGTTTTAAGACTTTCCTTTTTTAACCATCCTCGTGGTTTTAAAAAAAGGAAGAGAAGTTTTAAATTTGAATCTTTTTAAATTTTGTAACCATGTTTTAAAAAGGAAATTTTAGAAGAGAAGTTTTAAATTTTAAAACATGGTTTTAATTTTTAAAAACTTTCCTTTTTAACATCCACAAAAGGAAAGAGAGCTTGTAAAATTTTATCAGAGGATTTTTTTTCTTTTATAAAATTTTATAAAAAAAAATTTCTCTTGATGATGTTGTGGTTGGCCACCCTTGCTTGGTGTCCAAGCAAGGGGCCGACGATTAAAAGCATCTAATCATCCATGATTCAATCAATTGAATCAATGATTGATGATTAAATCAATCAAGAGGAAAGAAAAGGAGAAATAAAAGGGGAAAAGAAAAAATAAGAGGAAGATTTTAATTTTTGTAAAAATCTTTTCCTTATTTGCCTTGGGCAAGTAATATAAAAGAAGGGGAGGGGAGGCCTCATGAGATATCAATTCTTATTCTCTTGTTGGAGCTCTCTATTGTGGCCAACCCTCTCTCCCTTCCCTTTCCCCTTGCTCTCTTTGGTTCCTTGGTGGTGGTGGTGGCCGAATTCTAGAGGAGGAAGAAGGCTCTTGGGTGGTGTTCATCTTGGAGGATCGTCACCCACACGACGTCCAAGGCGAGGCGAGGAATACGGCAGAAGATCTCGAGGTTATTAGCATACATGGAAAAGGTATAACTAGTAATTATTTTCCGCATCATGCTAGTTATTTTTCTATGTATGAATTCCAAACACAAGAGGCATTAGATTCTAGTTTTTCGAATTGGTAATTCGAGTTTGTATTTATTTTTTTTTTCAAATTTGTGATTTGATTATTCTTTTTGGTTAAACCTAGAGTTATATAAGGAAATTAAATATTAGCTTTCCATAAAAGACTTTGTCTAGGAAGTGGTGGTTGCTCCCATATCCAAGAAGGTCTAGTGTCTCGCCATGTTTAACCTGGAAGCCAATTTTGGAAATTAATATTTAATTGAATTTATAACATAGGTGGATTTGGATCAATAATGTTAAGCATCGTTTGCGATCCAAATCTAAACCATTAAGAATAGATAAGTTAAATTTGGAATCAATAATGTTAAGTTCCATTTGCGATTCCTAATTTAATTTTTAAAGAACACAATGGTTGTTTAGGAAAGGTTCGACGCTTGTACAAAATTTTTGTACAGTGGAGCCGGTACGATCTTCCTAGGACCAACCAACACCGACTGCTCCAGCTTCCTGCTACAACTTTGCTACGCTCATCTACTGCTAAGAAGCCGCCTAAACACCGAGCTTGAGCTGACTGTCTTCTGAAAAGTGTTTGGTAACTTTAATTTTTGTACCTAATTACTGTAAAAGGACAAGTACAGTGTGTTGTACTTGTATCAAAATTCCTTGTACTCAATTTCCTCTTTAGAAGGTACTGGAAGAGATATTTTAGTCGATTATCCATCGATAGGTCCGCAGGGCCTGGGTCTTGAAGTAGGAGTAGCTGAAGACTCCGAACCAAGTAAAACCGCTTGCATTCGTATTCTGTTTGCTTAGGTTTTTCTTCGAGTTCTTAGTTTTTCGTTGTGTACTTATCTTTTAAAATTCAAAAGAACAAGTTTTCAAAACCATGTGATTCAGCCCTCTCATATGTGACTCGATCCAACAAGTGGTATCAGAGCAGGTTCTGCTCTAAATTGGTATAACCACCAATCAAGCTAGGGGAATTATTTTATTTTCTTTGGATTTCAGTTTTTTGCATTCTATTTGAATTGGTAAAAGTTTACCTCTTCAAATAACTTTTCTTCGTTCGATTTTTACTCAAAGTTGGTGTAACATCACTCGAGTCATCGATATTTCCTTTTTTACTTCAGACTCTACTAATCTAAGACCTAGTCTTGGGACATTCCTTCTGATTTTTTTGCAAGATATTTGAAATGGAGCACAAAGAGATGCTCGGGTGAAATGTCAATGAACCACCTCCATATGAGATGTACATGAGGCACGAATTCAATCTGTGAGGATGTAAATGGAGTGCTTCATCATAATGGGTGACTTCGATTGTGGAATAGCATTGAAAAGAATCACTCAAAATTCAGAAGCAAACCAAAAGGTAATTATCTTTATTTTAGAGTTATTGCCTAATAAAATTGTGTGCAGAATTGGAGAATTCAAATATGCCTATGACTTTTGGACCTGACTAAACGAATTTCATGAGGATGTGTCACAACTAGAAGATCAAGTCTAACTCGAGCTTGGATCTGAATCTAAATCTCTAGAGTCATCCTTAGAACCAGACTTAGGAGAATCAGACCAAACCAGCTTCATGACATTAATAGCAAAGGAGGAGGTAGAAGGATCTGAATCAGAGTCAGAACAAAAGTCAGAATCTGAAATTAAAATGACCGTGGACAAGGAGGAGAATCCTAACAAGGATTCAATAGGTAAATTTGTAAATTTAAAAGTTAAAGATTATATAACATTCTTTAAGTGCAGTGAAAGAGAGCATTACAAAAGTAAGTGCAACACTTATAAGACTCAAATCACACAATCGGAGGCAAAGCAGAAATTAATATCAAAAGTCCAGAAGGAAAGGAGCACATCCAATGTTGCAAGTGCAGACAGATGAGTCACTACAAACATCAATGCCCAGCAAAGGTTAGTAAGTTTGCAGCACATGAAAATCCTATTTTTTTTCTACACGTGTTAATAACTTAGACAACCACTATTGCTCAAGTTTAGACTCTCCCCAAGAATTAGATATGCTTGCTCACTTAAAAAAATCAATTAACTCAAATAATTTAACTAATAAAGTTAACTCAAATCTAAATAAGAACAACTCAAAGTCATCATATAATGCTTTAAAGTTTAAAAATTTATCTTCAAGCATTAGACGGTTAGAAAAACAAAACAAGCATTTGAAAGATAAACTTAATAAACTAGAAAAAATTATTAATGACTTTATCAACATACAAGATTTAGACTTGGGTTACAAGTCTAAATCAAATTTAAAACTTAAACTCCATAAACTAAGTTATAATCAAGTATTTTTTTTAATTATAAACTAATTAATAAAAATAAAATAAAATCGACACAAATCTAAAACCTAAAACTCAAGAATATATTCAGGGAGAGGCTCCAAACTAGTTGACACCTTCAAAATCAATAAACTTATCCGGATGGGTAATTAGGACTAGTCTAAAAAGGGACAAAAGTTTAACTTGATCAATGGTACTAGTGAAGTTTTGGATAATAGTAAGTTAGGGAAACTCTGCCTATGCATGTCTAGAAAAATATGACTTCGACCTGATGTATTTGGCTTAGTGGAACTAACTAAAGCTACCCCTTACAAATCCTAACTGATTAGACCAAAGTTTTGTATTAAGTTCAGTGGATAGGATTATTTAAAAATTTTTGAAGGTGTGGTTACTCTAATGATGTCCAGGCGACTCACCATAGCTTAGAAGTTAATTCAAAGAATGTATGTTTGTTGAACTCAAAGTTAAACTTGAATCTAACATAAAGTTAAATCAAACCCTGAAATTCAACTTAACTCATTTCACAAAATTATAGGATTCCTTAATTGAAAACATATATTGGGTGAGATGACTAGGGATTCAAATTTTAAATAAAACATAAATTAAATTAAATTAAATTAAATTAAATTTAAAATTAAAATTAAATTAAATTAAAATTAAAATTAAAATTAAAATTAAAATTAAAAATTAAGTTTACACTTAACATGAAATTAATTTAAAATTAAAACAAAAGTAAAATTAAAATTAAAATTTGCTTAAAATAACTATTTTGAAAATTGTTTAAAATTTCTTTAAAAAAACTACTTTGAAAATCATTTAAAAACTATTTTAAAAATTATTTTAAAAATATTTTAAAATTATTTTAGAAATCCTTTAAAAATTCTTTTAAAATTATTTAAAAAATCTTTAACAGTTATTAAAAAATTTATTTTTAAGAAAAAATCTTGAAAAATTATTTTAAAAAATATTTTAAAAATACCTTAAAAATTGTTTTTAAAATTTATTTTAAAAAAAAACTTTATTAAAATCATAAACTTAAAGTTTAATTAATTTAATTAACTTAAACCTAAATCTTGATTCAACAAAAAATCAACTAAAACTTATTCAACTTAAAATTAAAACTTAAGATTTAAACTTAATTAAATAAAAAATAAATTCAAATATAAATTAAATTTAAACTTCAGTAAATGTTTATCTTAGTTAATTATTTTAAATTTTATCAACTTATCTAAATTCAAGTAACAATCAATTAACTCAAATTTTAATTAGTTAATCCTAATTTAATAATTCATTTAATAATATGAATTTTAATTATTCACATCAATTAATCAAGCCAATACTAGTGTAAATTAATCAAATCAATAAAAGTAATTACTTTCAATAATTAATTCAATGTTTACTATTAATCCAAAAATAATTGTAACTTATTTTTTAATTCAAATTAAGATTAGATTATATTAAATTATAGTTAATCCTAATTATTAAGTTAATCAGAAATTTAATTTTTAACTCAATCTTAATTTAATACATTAACAATATTAGACTTGACTTAAATATAACTCAAGATTAATCTAAAATTCTATTTCTAAATTCAAAATAACTAAATAATATATGATTAATTAATTATTCAAGACGTTAATTAATCAAATTCATGATTAATTTTTGATTATTTAAGTTAGAATTTAAAAATAAATAAAATTAAATTATGTCTACCTTAGATAATACATATTAAGCATCTATCTAAACAAGATTACCATGTTTGAAAATCTAGAATGGTTGATATGCTAAGAAAAGATAATTGAGTCATGATTACAATTAGTATACACTATTTAAAATGATTGTTGACCAACACTTAGTGACTTGATCCTTTAAAGTCAACCATAAACTTGTAGACCCCCAGATATATAGGTGGTTAATAAGGGTTTCCTAAGGAAGTGTCAGATTAAGGGTGAGACTTATTTGAAAGATAAATTTAATCAACATAGTATTTTTAAATCCTTGTGATTTTTTTAAAATTACTTTGAAAATTCTTTAACAAAAATATTTAAAAAATATTTTTCTTTCAAACTTTTGAAATTATTCTGAAATACCTTTTTTTAAAAAATATTCTAAAGATAGCTTAAGTATTCTTTTAATTTGGATCCAACCCCTAGACACATAGGAAGTTTTCCTTGTAGTTAACAAGGATTCCTAAGGGTGTATCAAGTTGAGGGGAGTCCTGATTGAAAGATTAAACATAATTTTCAAAATTCTTTTAAAAAATAATTTTACAAATATGTGAAACTCCGTTTAAAAATACTTTGAAAATCTTTTAAGAAATACTCTTTTGCAAAACTCTTAGTTCTTAATATTATTTGGAATATTGCTTTGAAAACACCTTGAAAAATATTTTGTAAAATTCTTATAAAATTTTATGTTTGAAAATTGTGTGCAACATATCTTTGAAAAATACTAGAAGAATTTTTTCTTTTCAAAAATATTTTGAAAATTGAATGTCAAAAGTTGCTTAAATAGTTAACTTAAAAACTAACTTTAAAAATTAGTTTACAACACCACATTGAAAAATTATTTTGAAAGTTTCCTTTAACAACTACTCTGGAAAATTACATCTTAATTATATTTTTCAAACACTTACTTATGTCTTTCAAATATTATTATTGGTGCAAAACCTAATGAGGAGTAACCTTCAGGTTATGTCTTTTTGATGTGTGCCAAAGGGGGGGAGTGATCTTAAGTTAGAAAAGTTAAGATCTTAAGTTAGAAAAGTTAAAAATATTTCTAATCTCCCAAACTTTTTGAAATCTCTCAAACTTTGAGAATTAACCCTTAAAGGCCCAAGCCTAACTTAAGAAAATTGTCAAACATCAAAAAAGGGGAGATTGTTGGTGCAATCGACTTCTAGGGTTTCGATGTTTGACAATGTACCTTAGGTTGGTCAGTTTAACCAATGGTTGATTTAAACAAGACTTGATATTTGGAAAAGAAAAGTCTAGTAAGGACTAGATGACTAGCAAGGGTAAGTCCTAACCAAAGGATAGGCAAGTGAGAAGTCTACTGAGTGACTAGTCCTAATTAGATGTTAGGAAAGGAGAAGTCCTTATGAGTGAAGTCAGGCCCTAGTGAGTGAAGCTAGGTAGTGGAAGTTCTGGTGAGTGAAGTTGGGCCCTAGTGAGTAAAGGTAGGTAGTGGAAGTCCTGATGAGTGAAGTCGAGCCCTAGTGATTGAAGCTAGGTGGTGGAAGTCTTAGTGAGTGAAGCCGGATAATGGAAGTCCTAGCGTGCGGTCGATCGGACTAGTGAATTATTAATAATGCTAACACTGTTTTATCTTTACCATTTTATATCTATGGTGCTAAATCAGTGTTGCAAGCAAGTCTTAGTAGATTAGCTTGATCAGATACTAAGTAAGGTTAGAGAAAGTCCAAACAGGTCCAAACAGGTCTGATGTGAGCAGGAGAAGTCCAGATAGGTTGACGGGTTGATCGAATATCTAGCAGGAAATCTAGCTAGATCAACGGGCCGACTAGATAACTGGTACAAAGTCTAGATAAGTTGACAGACTGACCAGGTATCTGGCAAAAAATTCAGCTAGGTCGATGGACCGACCGGATAGCTGATACGAAGTCCAGATAGGTCGATGGGCTGACCGGATATTTGACAAGAAGTCCAACTAGGTCAACGAGCGAACTGAATAGCTGGCATGAAGTCCAGACAGGTCGATGGGTTGGCTGGATGTCTGGAAAACTGGTAAGTTAAGTCACTGGAGGAGAGTGACCAAGTGACGACGTGTCCCGGTTGAAGGGACAGTAGGCATCAATCCAATTTAAGTCCATTTAGAATCCCTAAGCTAAGACCTTGACTAGTTCCTGGTCTTGGGAGGACAGGAATTAATTACTAGCATTTATTATTAATTATTGTTTATACTAATACTTGTGTTGCAAGTTATTTGGACTAACTATTATTTTGCAGAACAAAAGGAGAAAAATTGCCTTTGGATGAACAGTGCCGAAGGTGCCCTCAAGCAGTGGAGGCACCTTCGTACTATTCATAGAAGGCACCTTTCATGGTTATGGAAGGCACCTTCTGTAGAATAAATCTTGGCTGAAGTCGTAGATAAGTGTCGGGTTATCCAGGATCAAATTTACCTCATTAGAGGCGCCTTCCATACCTTTTATAAGGCTGTCTCGAGAAGGCATTGGAACAATACTGAAATACGAGCTACCGCGCATCCTTTTGAGCATCCAATTACCCCAGACTTCTGCTATGACTCTATTGCGAAGCTGCTGCGCCCGACAACTGCTTCGAGAACTTCCGATTGTGGCTGGTAGACTGACACCAACACACACGAGTGCTCCTACTTCTATTTCTAAAAGTGTCGGTAACATTTCATTTGTGTACTTGATTACTGCTTTAAAAAGGGAAGTGTAGGTTGTTACAGTATCCCTATTCTTGTACTCGATTCCCTCTTTCGGAGGTATCGGAAGAGGTTTTTAGTGGATTACCCATCGATAAGTCTACGGGACCTAGGTATTGGAGTAGGAGTCGTCGGCTTCGAACCAAGTAAAACCGCTTGTGTTCTCTGGTGTTTGTCTATTTTCTTATTCTTTTAAGCTGCATAATCATAATTTTAAAACTGACAAAATGACTTTTTGAAAACCATGTGATTCACCCCCCCTTTCACGTGCGATCGATCCAACAAGTGGTATCAGAGCAGGTTGTGCTATGATTTGGTGCAATCACCAATCAAGCTGAGGGAATCACTTTCAGATTTCTTTGCATTCCATTTGAATTGGTAAAACCTTTCAGATAATTTTTTTGTTCAGTTTTAATTTGAGATTGGTGCAACACCTCTCAAATTTTTCTATATTTTTATATTTATATCTTAAACTTTGCTAATCCAAGACCAAGTCTTGGTACCTTCTTTAGTTTATCTTTTCAGCACTCAAATGACACAACTTGAAGGGTACAACACCATTCGTCCTCCCCTATTCAACGGTGATGACTTCCCGTATTGGAAGAAGCGGGTGGAGATATACATGAAGATCGACTTCGACCAGTGGTTCAGCATCACCAGAAGCTACAAGGCTCCCGTTGACACCGCTGGAATTCTAATGGACCTGGAATAGTGGAATCTAGAAATGAAGAAGAAGGCTCAAATCGACTTCAAGGCTCTCAACACACTCCAGTGCGGGCTAACGAAGGAAGAACTAAACCGTGTTGGCCCGCACAAAAATGCGAAGGAGCTGTGGGATAAACTTATCGAATTGCACTAGGGAACCAACGATACAAAGGTAACAAAAAGGGATCTTTATTTAAATAAATTATTTAACATAAAAATGTAGGAAGGAGAATCTGCGAGTCCACTACACGCGAAGATAAAAGACAACCTCAACAGAATTTACACCATCGGCCACCAGATGGAGAATCAAGACCTGATAAGGTATGCCCTAAACGTGTTTCCTCGAAATGCACTGTGGGCATCCATCGTGGATGCCTACAAAATTTCGAAGAACCTATCTAAATTAAAACTAGATGAATTATTTTGTGAACTTGAACTCCATGAACAAACTAACTCAAAGCAGGTCGAGAAAGGTGTTGCTTTTCTTGCAGGACCCTCAAAAGAAGTTAAACATAAGAACAAAATAAAATTAAACAAACTTAATTACCATCGAGTCCACTATAATTACAAAAGTAATCAACATAAATCTAAAACTTGAAAATCAAGCTCAATAATTCAGGAGAAGACTCCAAATTAGTTGGCACCTCCAAAATAAAACTAGATAAATTATTTTGTGAACTTGAACTCCATGAACAAACTAACTCAAAGCAGATCGAGAAAGGTGTTGCTTTTCTTGTAGGACCCTCCTAATTGAAAATGTAGATCGAGTGAGATGACTGAAAACTTTAAATTTAAAATTAAAATTATATTTAAAATTTAAATAAAATTAACTTAAAATTAAATTTTAAAATCAAAACTAAAACTTAAAATTAAATTTAAAATTAAAACTTAAATTTAAATTTAAAATTAAAATTAAAATTAAAATTAAAACTAAAAATTAAAATTAAAATTAAAACTAAGGGTTTAAAATTAAAAATTAAATTAATATTAAAATTTAAAAATTAAAAATTAAATTAAAAATTTTTTAATCTTAAAGAATTTCAAATCAAGGTTAATCTAAATTGGTTTTAACTCCTACCTGCTATAGGAAACCAAGTGGATATTGGATAATGGTTATTCCAAACACATGTCTGGGGATCACACCAAATTCACTCAATTAACATACAAAAGCTTAGAAACAGTTACCTTTGGAAACAATGACAAACTCAAGGTAATTGGGATAGGTAATATTGAACTCAAAACTGATTTTATTATTAAGAAAGCATTACCTGTTGAAAATCTCAAATACAATCTTCTTAGCATTAGTCAATTGTGTGATTCTGGATATAAGGTTAGGTTCTTATCCCATGAATGATTAATTAAGCACATAGATAACCCTACCATACAATTAAAAGGGTTTAGAAAGGACAATATCTATGCAATCAACCTAACTGGTTCCTCACTTAAGTGTCACTTGACATAAAAAGAAGAAACCTGGCTATGACATAGAAGAATGTTACACACAAATTTCAGAAATCTGAGTAAATTAAATGGATTAGTTAGAGCCTTACCAAAATTACTCAACTTAGACTCAACAATTTGTAAAGTCTGTCAACAAGAAAAATAAACAAAGTCAACTCACAAATCAACTAATCAACTTCAAACAAATTCTATACTAGAACTATTGCACTTGGACCTCTTTGACTCCCATGGAATTAAATCAATAAATGGGAGCCTTTACTACCTAGTAATAATACATGATTACTCTAGATTCACCTGGGTAAAATTCTTAAAAAGTAAGGATGAAACATTTGAAGTATTTAGTAATTTTTCTAAACAAATTGAAAATGAAAAAGACAGAAAAAAATAAAAGAATCAGAAGTGATAACGGAAGTGAATTTAAAAATCACAACTTTAATTAATTCTGCCTTAAAAATAGATATCATCACGAATTTTCCTTCCCTAGGACACCCCAACAAAATGGAATAGTAGAAAGAAAAAATATAACTCTACTTGAAGTCTCTAGGACAATGTTAAATGAATATAAACTACCAAAGTATTTTTGGGCAGAAGCTGTAAGCACAACATGCTATGTACAAAATAGAACCACAATAAATAAAACTTATAATAAAACCTCATTTGAACTCTATTATAATAAACAACCTAATATTAAATACTTTAAAGTATTTAGATGCCTAGCTTACATACTAAACACAAGAGAATACTTAGAAAAATTTACCTCAAAAGTAGAAAATGGAATCTTTGTAGGCTACTCATTAAACAATAGAGGTTATTGAGTATATAACAAAGTCACACTAAGAATTGAAGAAACCTCAAATGTAAAATTTGAAGAGAACAACCCCAGATTCAAACAATTGATTTTGTTCAAGGTAAGAGTAGTCAAGGAGGGTCTAGTGTAAACCTAAGTCACGAAGAAGAAGATCAACCTTAAGTAAATAAACCCATTACAACTGTAAGAGTTAACCCAAACCATCCAATTGACAAAATAATTGGTGGCCCAAACCTAAGAGTTTAGACTAGATCGTCCTTTAGAAATTTAAGTCAAATATCTTTGATCTCAAAAATTGAACCCAAAATGATAGAAGAATCCTTACTTGACCCAGACTAGATCATAGTCATGCAGGAAGAACTAGCTTAGTTTGAAAGAAATGAAGTCTAGGACTTAGTACCACCACCTAACAATAAAAAGGTAATAGAAACAAAATGAGTATTTAGAAATAAACTAAGTGAAAATGGAGAAATTATTAGAAACAAGGCTAGACTAGTGGTTAAGGGGTTTAGTCAAGTAGAAGAACTTGACTATGATGAAACATATGCCCCAGTAGCTAGACATGAGTCTATCAGAATGCTACTTAGCTATGTAGTCCATAAAGGATTTAAGCTTTATCAAATGGATGTTAAATCTGTCTTTTTAAATGGGATAATAAAAGAATAATTTTATGTAGGTCAACCACCTGGGTTTGAGAGTCTAGACCATCCTAACCATGCCTTTAAACTTAAGAAAGCATTGTATGGTCTTAAACAAGCACCTAGGGCTTGGTATGAAAGGTTGACCTCTTACCTAATTTCCAAAGGATTCAACCAAGGACAAATTGATCCACCTTTATTTGTAAAATCAATCAACCAAGATATCTTTATAGCCCAAGTATATGTAGATGACATAATCTTTGGTTCAACTAATTCAGAATTTTTACAAGAATTCATAACCTTAATGGAACAAGAATTTGAAATGAGCTTAGTAGGTAAACTAACTTACTTTTTAGATCTACAAATTAAACAAACTAATGAAGGAAATTATGTCTACCAACAAAAGTATATCAAAGAATTACTTAAAAAATTTGGAATGGAAAATACTAAGGAAATAAAAATACCAATGGCAACTAACACAACCTTAGATAAAGACCCAAATGGAAAACTTGTAGACCTAAAATACTATAGGAGTGCGATAGGTAGTCTCCTATACTTAACCGTAAGTCGACCTGATATTTTATCTGCGGTTAGTAAGTGTATTAGATACCAAACATGTGCTAAATAATTCCACTTAACGAACGTAAAAAGAATTTTTCAGATATCTAAAGGAACATCAGATATAGGAATTTGGTATCCTGGAATACTCAACTTTGAACTCATAGGTTACTCTGACTCAGACTATACTGGCTGTAAACTAGACCATAAGAGTACAAGTGGTGGATGTCAGTTACTTGAACCATCACTTATTAGCTGGTTTAGTAGAAAGCAACATTGTGTTGCCTTATCTATTACTGAGGCAGAATATATAGAAATAGGAGAATGTGTTGCACAATTGTTATGGATGACGCACACACTAAAAGATTTCAACTTAAACTTTACAAATGCAAAAGTATTAATTGACAATGTTAGCTCAATTAATTTAACAAAAAATTTTGTACATCATTCAAGAACTAAATACATTGAAATTAAACACCACTTTATCAGGGATCATGTCACTAAAGGTGACATTGAACTCAAGTATATTGAGTCCAAGTCAAATTTAGCTGACATATTCACTAAACCCCTCCCTGAAAGTGAATTTAGCAACTTACGTCGATAATTAGGAATGTGTTTAATAGACTGTGACCACTATTTTTAAATTATTTTTCAAATAATTTGCAAATTCTAGGGTAAAATTTCTTTTCTAACATTTTCTCAAAATGTAACGACCCAACTCCTGGGCACTAAGCTGTGAGCCGGATCGCTACATTAACTACTGATGCTACTGTGCGGAAAACTGGGTAAAATAAAATTTTACTAAACTATTGTAGTTGCCTCTGCTAACACTGTGAAAGTGAGATTTCATATTCAACTACCCTCTAGATATTCATAGCTATGCTGGGGAGGTGAAACTGGAGCTTTGGATCGGTCCGTGGAACGATCCACTAACGCCCACGCGAACGCTGGCTGGATCGGTCTGCGGACCGATCCAGCAGAGGCTGGATCGGTCGGCATGACCGATCCAGGTGCGTCTGGATCGGTCTGCAGACCGATCCAGGCACCTGGAGACGCTGGGATGCTTCTGTTCGATGTTGGATCGGTCGAGCGACCGATCAGATAGCATACAGTAGCATACTGTATGCCTCTGGATCGGTCGGCTGACCGATCCAGGACCCTGATACTGCAACGGATCGGTCGACAGACCGATCCAACTCTGATATGAAAACAGAGTTCCTGATTTCAGAACTTTCAGACACTGGAACGTGCCACAACTCACAGACATAGGTTCTAGATACATGAAAAACATTCTAACATTAACCTACATGCGTCCTAAATTGGACAAACTGAATAGTGCATAATTTTACTGAATTAAAACATTTAACAAGCTAAGGACTAAACCATAAGTAAACTAACAACGTAAATACTGGAATTAAGCTGTTTAGACCCCTAGGATCTTTATTCCAAACCCCTTGCACACACACACCTCCATAGCATTGTCCTCCAGCCTCCGCTAGTCCACTTTTCTTTTACCTGTATCTGCAGTATAAGAAAAGTAGTACCTGTAAGCTAAAGATGCTTAGTAAGAAACCATCTACCTCACAAAAACATGCAACGATGCGATTATGTTTTTAAAACATGTTGTTGAAAAATGAACTGAGCATGGCAACATGGCATGGCATACAAACATGTACTGAACTGTTCATGGCATAAAAACAAGCTAAGCATAGCATACTATATCTGAAACTAAGCATGAATACTGATCTGATCATACATATACATCTAACTGGTCATGAACTCAAATCATGAAACTTAACTGAGATATAATTAACTGAAACTAAACTAAGTTAGTGTTTCCATCACTGATTACATATTTGGAAAACTATATATAATAATAGATGAAAATACTAAACATGCTGCTGGGGCCCTGGCAACTGTACTTACTGTGCGCGCATCCCTACGAGACCCGGGGTTGCAAGTTCTGAATCTAGCAGGGTTACTAGGTTATCTGAACCTAGGGACGACTATGGGAGTCCAGCCCATGGATATCTGATCCAAATACAGTGCCAACTGAATAAAAGTAAAATACTGAATACTGTTTTATTTTACTTTGCTGTTCTAGGTTATCTGAACCTAGGGCTAGGTTATCTGAACCTAGAGGCTACTGTGGGAGCCCACCCAATGGATATCTGATCCATATAACTGTAATAACTAATAATAGCTGAGTAAAATGTCTCTAATACGTTTTACATGCTGTTAGGACGCCTACTGGTGCATCTTTCTGAACTAGGCATTCTACCGAATGCTTGGTGTGCACTGAGAGCACACCCTAAAACTGAAACTGTAAAATTACTGAACTAACGCCTAAAACTAACAAGCAAGAGCAATTATACTGCAGGTGAGGGGTTTCTTACCTTAATCGCAAGGTTTTCTTATGATTCTAACCGCTAGGTTTTCCGGAAAACTGCTCCATTCGACGAACCGCTTATGTCCTCGCGTTCCTCTCGCGGAGAAGAACCTTTTTCGTGTTGGAGTCGACGCCAGAAGATGTACCGAGAGCCCTTGGGTTGGTGTGCCGTGCGTGAGGAAGAGGGGAAGAAGAAGAGGTGCGGCGGTTTTAGGTTTCGGGTGAGGAAAAGCTACGGTGAGAAATAATCTCAAACTTCTCACTTAAATCCTTATTTATATTTACTAATTAATTCATCCAAAATCAATTATAAATATAATTGATTCCCTCTTCTTTCAGCACTGTCCTGCTGGGTTCAACTGGTTACTAGCATTATCCCTTACACCATAGGTCTCGGGTTCGATTCCCGCCTAAGCCATTATGCGACTTATTTGTTTTTGCTACTTCTGATACTCCAAAAATTATGTAAAAATATCCTAAAAATCTAAAAAAATCATAGGACATTTCTAAAATAAATTCGGAAATTTTTCGGGCTTTACAATCCCCCATACCTTATAAAAAGTTCGTCCCCGAACTTAAAACAATTCTGGGTACTTCTGTCTCATGCTGGCCTCTGTCTCCCAAGTCGCCTCTGCTGCTGTGTGATTTTGCCAGCTGACTTTGACTAATGGTACTTCCTTGTTCCATAATTTCTTTACTGCTCAGTCTATTATCTGAATAGGCCGACTGTCATAGCTGAGATCATCACGGACCCGTACCAAATGGGGCTCAATCACCTGGGTGGCGTCTGGAATATGCTTCTTCAGCATGGAGACATGAAATACGTTGTGGACAGCTGACATCTCCTGAGGTAGCTCTAGCTCATATGCTACCTTGCCCACTCTCTTCGTGATAAGGTATGGTCCCACATATCTGGGAGCTAGCTTGCCCTTCTTCCCAAAACGCATGACTCCTTTCATGGGAGCTACTCTGAGGAAACCTCAACTGAAAACTCTAGGGGTCTGCGTCGTGTATCAGCATAGCTCTTCTGACGGCTTTGTGCTGTCTCTATCCTCTGGCGAATCTGCTGTATGGCTGCTATGGTATCTGCTACTAGACCTGTCTGAAGCTCTAGTTCCTTCTGTTCACCACTCTCATACCAGCAGATTGGTGATCTGCACCTCCGCCCATAGAGTGCCTCATAGGGTGCCATGCCGATAGTAGCCTGATAACTGTTGTTGTATGCAAATTCTGCTAAACTCAGATATTTGCACCAACTTCCCTTGAAATCTAGGGCACAAGCCCGGAGCATATCTTGAGTACCGATTTACTCGCTCGTCGACCATCCGTCTAAGGATGGAAGGTTGTCTGAATTTTAACCGGGTGCCCATAGTGATTGTACACACTTCCGTAGTGTGATGTAAATCTGCTGTCTCTGTTCGATATAATGGTTCGTGGGACTCCATGCACTGACAATCTCCTTGAGATACAACCGAGTTAATTGCTCCATGGAATAGGATATTCCGATAGCTAAGAAGTGAGTGATTTAGTCAACTTGTCGACTATTACCGGATGGCATCAAAACCATTCGTGGTTCGGGATAATCCCACTATGAAATCCATAGAGATATCCTCCACTTCCATTCGGAATCAGATCATTGCAGAACTCCTCACGTCGTGATGTTACGCCTTAACCCTCGGCGGTTAGCGGATCTTGACATATCTGGCGATATCTCGCTTCATCCCAGGCCACCAAAATCGTTTCTTTAGATCCTGATACATTTTGGTGGAACCAGGATGCATCGCATAGGGAGTCTGTGAGCCTCGTCTAGAATCTGTTTTCGTAGTTCCTCCTGATCTGGAACACAAAGTCTGTCACCTAAGTACACTACCCCACTGGCGGACACTCTGAACTCTCCACTTTCTGATTATGCTAACCCTTGCTTGATTTTCTGGATTTCAGGATCCTGCTCCTGAGCTGTCTGGATATCGTCAAGCAAGGTAGATGCTAAGGACATAGTGGAAAGCTGCCCGACTATAAGCTCGAGTCTAAAAGCTGTAATCTCCTTCCTTAGGGGTGGTGACATAGCTGCTAAAGATAATAAGGTAGCACTGGACTTCTGCGTCTGCTACCTTATTAGCTTTCCCTGGATGGTAGAGGATATCTATGTCATAATCTTTGACCAGCTCTAACCATCTGCGCTGTCGCATATTCAGATCCTTCTGAGTGAAGAAGTACTTCAGACTCTGATGATCTGTATACACTCTGCACTGAGCTCCGTACAAATAATGTCTCCAAATCTTGAGAGCGAACACTACTGCTGCAAGCTCAAGGTCGTGAGTAGGATAGTTCCTCTCATAATCCTTGAGTTGTCTGGAGGCATAGGCGATCACCTTGCCCTGCTGTATCAGTATTGCTCCTAATCCCAATTTAGAGGCGTCACTGTAGATGTCGAAGCTGTCTGTGTTTTCTGGTATAGCTAAAATAGGAGCACTGGTCAATCTCCGTTTTAGTTCGCTAAAGCTGTTCTCGCAGTCCTCTGTCCACTGAAATTTCTTGTTCTTCCTGGTGAGAGCTGTCAGTGGGGAGGCTATCCTAGATAAATCCTCTACGAATTTCCTGTAGTAGCCTGCTAATCCCAGAAATCTTCTGATTTCACTGGCGTTCTTGGGTCTCTTCCAGTTACTTACTGCTTCTATCTTGTTGGGATCTACCATAACACCATTCTTGGAGATGATGTGACCTAGAAAGGCTACCTGATCTAGCGAAAATTCACATTTCGTGAATTTGGCGTACAGCTGGTTCTGCTGAAGGATCTGCAAAACTGTCTTCAGATGCTCTGCATGGTCCTCCTGAGTGCTTGAATAGATAAGAATGTCATCGATGAACACGATGACAAACTTGTCTAAGTATTCTCTGAATACTCTGTTCATGAGGTCCATGAAAGTAGCTGGAGCATTTGTCACGCCAAAAGGCATGACTATGAACTCATAATGTCCGTATCTGGTCCTGAAAGCTGTTTTAGGTATATCACCTTTCTTGACTCTAACCTGATGATATCCTGATCTGAGGTCAATTTTAGAGAACACTGTGGCTCCCTTTAGCTGATCAAACAGGTCATCTATCCTGGGGAGGGTTTTTAATTGTGACCTGGTTCAAGGCACGGTAGTCTATGCATAGGCGCATGCTTCCATCCTTCTTCTTCACGAACAACACAGGTGCTCCCCATGGTGAGTGACTAGGGCGTATGAAACCCTTGTCAAGAAGCTCCTGCAATTGCTCCTGAAGTTCCTTTAGTTCAGCTGGAGCCATGCGGTACGGTGCCTTGGAAATTGGATTTGTGTCGGGAATGAGCTCTATCTCAAATTCAATCTCCCTGTCTAGTGCTAAGCCTGGTAACTCTTCAGGGAAGACTGCTGGGTAGTCACAAACGACTCAAACATCTGATAGCTGTTGGTTCTTGTCCTGGCTGGTGTTGACTACATTTGCTAAAAATCCCATGCATCCTGAATCCATTAGCTGTTGTGCTTTCAGTGCTGAGAGAAACTTCCTGGCTTTTCTCTTTGGTTTTCCCATGTACTCAAACTGTACTCCTGCTTCAGGTTGGAATATGACCTTCTGTTTACGGCACTCTATAGAAGCGTCGTATCTGATCAGAAAATCCATTCCAAAGATGACATCGTAGTCAGTCATTTCTAGCACTATCAGATCACCAAAAAGTTCTCTGTCTGCTATAATGACTGGCACTGCTCTGAGCCAGTGCGTAGATGCCATAATGTCTCCTGAGGGTAGTGTTGTCAGAAACTGGCTATTGAGTACCTCTGAAGGTGTTGCTAATTTCTCGGCAAAGGCCCTGGATACATAAGAGTGGGTTGCCCGATGTCGAATAAGACAGGTTGTATTATCTGTAAAATCGATCGACTGTGACAAGCCGAGGCATTTGCTACGTCCTCTCCGGTCGGTGAGAAAATCTCGGCATTCGGGATAGGCGTGGGGCTTCTAATGCCTCGATCATGGACCATCTAAGGCGCATACATCCGTGTGTCTTGGTGAGCTCCATACTGTATCGGCTGAGGCTGAGAAAGACTGTTCTTGTTCGGGCACTGCTTAGTCATGTGCCCTTCCTGTCTACATTCAAAACAACCTCGCGTACCCTTGCGGCAAACTCCTAGATGATGTTTCCCACAAGTAGCACACTTGGGATGTCTGGAATGTTTTCCAGCTGGTCCTCCTTTTGGGTCACTGCTTGCCTTACGTTTCCCCTTCCAGTTGGAGCTATGTCCCTGTTGTTTCTGCTGAGTACCTGAGCCCGCTTGTCCCTTGGGCTCTGTGAAAACCTGCTTCTGCTGGGTGATGCTGTGCTGATAGTGCTCGGTGATCAGAGCACTACTCACTAGCTCCTCTGTGGTTTGTGGCCTATGAACGCCACCAGCCACATTCATTGCGATCTCTGGTCTGAGCATCTTCAGCATCAACCGTACTCGCTCCTTCTCTGAGCTGACTAGTTCTGGACACAGACGGGCCAACCTGTTGAATTTCTTCACGGCCTCCTGAACTGATAGGTTGCCCTGACGAAACTCTGTAAACTCGTCATAGTGTCGGTTCGTGACTTGCATGTGAAAGAATTCCTCGAAGAATTCTTTCTCGAAGTTGGCCCATGTCATCTGATTTACTGGCCACTTCGATTTAATCCGCTCCCACCACATGCGTGCGTCTCCTGTTAAACAGAAGGAGGCACACTTCACCTTTTCGTACTCTGGCCAGTCTAGAAGCTCCATCGTGCTTTCCAGTGTTTTAAACCATGCCTGAGCATTCCATGGTTCGCTGGTGCCTGAGAAGTTCTCGGGCTTAATTCTCTGCCACTGGATAAGGTAAGCTTCTCTCTTAGCCCCTGCTACTGGGGCTACTGGTACTGCAGGCTGAGCTGGTAAAACCTCTGTGATTACTGGAGTCGTGAGGTTCGGTACTGGAGTGACTGGGGGAGTAGTCTGCTGGTTAGCCTTTAAGGAGGCTATCTCCTACTGCTGTTCAGCTAACTGCTGTTGTAGCTGAGCCACTAGTGCTGTAAGGTCTGGGGGAGGCACTGAACTGCCTGCCTCATGCTGGGGCTCAGCCGCTGATGCTTTCTTAGCTGGACATCCTCGTACCATTTTCTGAATAGCAGAGAACACATATATATATATAACTAGGCTATCATGTTATAGTTAACTACTAGTAACATGTTAAATACTATTACTGTAAACATGAATTAATTAACTACCAACATGAGAGCAAACATGAAGCACATATAACTGATATGAAAGCTGGAAACAAAACTGAGTGAGAGATGTTCTTACTTGGAAGCTGTAGGCACAATGCTGATGTGTGTGTAGGAAGTAAGGAATTTGCTCTGATACCACTCTGTAACGACCCAACTCCTGGGCACTAAGCTGTGAGCCAGATCGCTACATTAACTACTGATGCTACTGTGCGGAAAACTGGGTAAAATAAAATTTTACTAAACTATTGTAGTTGCCTCTGCTAACACTGTGAAAGTGAGATTTCATATTCAACTACCCTCTAGATATTCATAGCTATGCTGGGGAGGTGAAACTGGAGCTTTGGATCGGTCCGTGGAACGATCCACTGACGCCCACGCGAACGCTGGCTGGATCGGTCTGCGGACCGATCCAGCTGATCACTGATCGGTCGACGGATCGGTCTGCAGACCGATCCAGGCACCTGGAGACGCTGGGATGCTTCCGTTCGATGTTGGATCGGTCGGACGATCGATCAGATAGCATACTGTATGCCTCTGGATCGGTCGGTGACCGATCCAGGACCCTGATACTGCAACGGATCGGTCGACAGACCGATCCAACTCTGATATGAAAACAGAGTTCCTGATTTCAGAACTTTCAGACACTGGAACGTGCCACAACTCACAGACATAGGTTCTAGATACATGAAAAACATTCTAACATTAACCTACATGCGTCCTAAATTGGACAAACTGAATAGTGCATAATTTTACTGAATTAAAACATTTAACAAGCTAAGGACTAAACCATAAGTAAACTAACAACGTAAATACTGGAATTAAGCTGTTTAGACCCCTAGGATCTTTATTCCAAACCCCTTGCACACACACACCTCCATAGCATTGTCCTCCAGCCTCCGCTAGTCCACTTTTCTTTTACCTGTATCTGCAGTATAAGAAAAGTAGTACCTGTAAGCTAAAGAGCTTAGTAAGAAACCATCTACCTCACAAAAACATGCAACGATGCGATTATGTTTTTAAAACATGTTGTTGAAAAATGAACTGAGCATGGCAACATGGCATGGCATACAAACATGTACTGAACTGTTCATGGCATAAAAACAAGCTGAGCATAGCATACTATATCTGAAACTAAGCATGAATACTGATCTGATCATACATATACATCTAACTGGTCATGAACTCAAATCATGAAACTTAACTGAGATATAATTAACTGAAACTAAACTAAGTTAGTGTTTCCATCACTGATTACATATTTGGAAAACTATATATAATAATAGATGAAAATACTAAACATGCTGCTGGGGCCCTGGCAACTGTACTTACTGTGCGCAGTTCCGAATCTAGCAGGGTTACTAGGTTATCTGAACCTAGGGACGACTGTGGGAGTCCAGCCCATGGATATCTGATCCAAATACAGTGCCAACTGAATAAAAGTAAAATACTGAATACTGTTTTATTTTACTTTGCTGTTCTAGGTTATCTGAACCTAGGGCTAGGTTATCTGAACCTAGGGCTAGGTTATCTGAACCTAGAGGCTACTGTGGGAGCCCACCCAATGGATATCTGATCCATATAACTGTAATAACTGATAATAGCTGAGTAAAATGTCTCTAATACGTTTTATATGCTGTTAGGACGCCTACTGGTGCATCTTTCTGAACTAGGCATTCTACCGAATGCTTGGTGTGCACTGAGAGCACACCCTAAAACTGAAACTGTAAAATTACTGAACTAACGCCTAAAACTAACAAGCAAGAGCAATTATACTGCAGGTGAGGGGTTTCTTACCTCAATCGCAAGGTTTTCTTACGATTCTAACCGCTAAGTTTTCCGGAAAACTGCTCCGTTCGATGAACCGCTTATGTCCTCGCGTTCCTCTTGCGGAGAAGAACCTTTTTCGTGTTGGAGTCGACGCCGGAAGATGTACCGAGAGCCCTTGGGTTGGTGTGCCGTGCGTGAGGAAGAGGGGAAGAAGAAGAGGTGCGGCGGTTTTAGGTTTCGGGTGAGGAAAAGCTACGGTGAGAAATAATCTCAAACTTCTCACTTAAATCCTTATTTATATTTACTAATTAATTCATCCAAAATCAATTATAAATATAATTGATTCCCTCTTCTTTCAGCACGGTCCTGCTGGGTTCAACTGGTTACTAGCATTATCCCTTACACCATAGGTCTCAGGTTCGATTCCCGCCTAAGCCATTATGCGACTTATTTGTTTTTGCTACTTCTGATACTCCAAAAATTATGTAAAAATATCCTAAAAATCTAGAAAAATCATAGGACATTTCTAAAATAAATTCGGGAATTTTTTGGGCTTTACACAAAATTTTCTTATTTTTTGAATTTTCAAAATCAATTTTTGCCCTAGTCTAGATCAACTCCAAAGAAAGCATGTTTCTATAGATTTAGGACTTGAGCATCTTACCAACACATTAGAGCTACCTTGTTTGTGTATTGCCAAACTTAGAAAGGGGTGAAATGCATAAGCAGATTGTGTGGACTTAAGATGTTTAAATCAGTGCATCAACATAAGTCTAGGCGTTAAATACCAAGTGAACACTACTATCTTTTGATAGTTAGTTAGATTAATTTCAAGTTAACTACTATCTTCTGTTTTAGGGTTTAGGGTTGATTAGATTAATTTGAAATAATGTCAGATTCAGAAGGAGGATATTTAAAAATGACTTTCAAATCTTTGCTTTGAATAGATATTTCTCAAAAACATTTTTTTAAATATTTCTAAAAGATGTTTTTCGAACCCACACCTATACTTTTCAAAGTTCTATTTTTGAAAATCCTTCTTGGCACATTTTGAAATATCCAATATTTTACAAAATTCTGACAGTTTGTGAAAACTGACTACTTCAATTTTTTGTAAATGACTTTTAAACAAACCTAAAAAGTATTCCTTGAATTTTTTTTTACAAAACTTATTTCACAAAAAAATTTAAAAAAAAACTTTCTATCTAAAGTATTTTTAAAAGCTAGTACATGTTGAAAATTATCTCTTAACAACTATTTGTGTAAAAGGTTTAAATTCTTTAAAAACTCCCCTGATAATTTTGAAATTTTCATTATTAAAATGCCACTATTTTTTCAATCAGGTTGAACAAGTTTTTTTTTATATTTTCTTATTTACTCTTGTTTTTTGATGAATACCAAAGGTGGAGGGTTAGGAGGGTTAAGTTAGCAAACCAAAGAAAAATTAGAACCACTTAAACACCATAAAAAAAAGCTAATTTACTCATAATTTTTGCTTACTTTGCATAGTTTTTTCCTAACTTAACCTAGGTTGTCATTGCATCAAAAAGGAGAGATTATTGGTGCAGTTTGTACTAACGGTCTAACTCAGGCTTTGATGAATGACAAGTAAGTTAAGTTAGGTGTTGGTGTGATCTAATCACTTGATTAAGTGTGCAGGAGAAATCCAGATTGGTCTATGGGCTGAACGGATATCTGGCAAGAAATCTAACAAGGCCAATGGGCCGACCATATAGATGGTACGAAGTCTAGATAGGTCGACGAGCTGACCGGGTATCTGGCAAGAAATTTAGCTAGGTTGACGGACCGACCGGATAGCTGATATGAAGTCCAGATAGGTTGACGAGCTGACGGATATCTGGTAAGAAGTCTAGCTAGGTCAATGGGTCGACCAGATAGCTAGCATGAAGTCCAGATAGGTCGACGGGCTGACCGGATGTCTGGCAAACTGGTAAGTTAAGGTAAGTCACTGGAGGAGAGTGACCAAGTTAAGACGCATCCCGGTTGAAGAAACAGTAGGTGTCGATCCAGTTTAGGTCCATTTGGGATCCCTAAACTAAGACCTTGACTAATTCCTGGTCATGGGAGGATAGGAACTAATTACTAGCCTTTATTATTAATTATTGTTTTTCCAAATACTTGTGTTGCAGGTTGACAAAAGGAGAAAAATTTCCTTCGGGTGAACAGTGCCGAAGGCACCCTCAAATAGTGAAGGCACCTTCGTACTATTCATAGAAGGTTCCTTCCATGGCTATGGAAGACGCCTTCTATAGGATAAATTTTGGCCGAAGTCGTGGATAAGTGTCGGGTTGTCCGGGATCGAATTTACCTCATTGGAGGTGCCTTCCATGGCTATGGAATGCGCATTCCATGCCTTTTATAAGGCTATCCCAAGAAGGTATTGGAACAACACTGAGATACGAGCTACCTGATGGAACCCCAAGGTTATTTTTGGTGTGATCAACCAAGTTAGGTTAGGTCCTGTTTTGGTTTGATCCCTGTGTCTAAGTGTGTAGGAGCTTAGGAGCACAGGAAATCGAGCGGAAGACGCGACTAGCGAGAAGGATGGCACGGGAGAGAGCTGACGGGCTCGGTGCATCCGAGGGATGAGGTGTCGCGGAAGAGTACACCGGTGGACAAGAAGAATGCACGCGACATTCGAGGGACGAGAAGCCAGAGCAGAAACCTGCTCGAGGAGAAGACCAGAAATTGAGTTCGGGTGAGCCCTATTCCAATGGCTGAAATCTCCCAAGCGAGTAAAGTCGGAGCGGAAGATCCGGACTAAGGCGAGCAGAACCGGAGTAGAGGGCCTGCACCGAAAAAATTCAATCATGTTGACTTTGGTGGTTTAGCCACCCAGAACTCAACTTTTATCAAGATCGACATGTACATTGATTGAACACGTCGGGGATAGAATTCTATCCCACTCCAGGCGCCCGAAACCCTTCCAAGCACCTGGAACAGAGCTATAAATATTACTCTGATTTCAGTAATTCAGACAACAACTTGTAATTCCTTTCTTTCTGTTCTACTATTAATTGTGAGCTATTAACACTGTAAGAGGCTACTCCACTCGAAGGAGATCTTCATAAAGTGCGCTTCATTTTCTTTGGATTGGCAATCTTTGGATTGCAAACCAAGTAATTCTCCTTGTGTCTTTGTCTGTTTAATTAGTCTCTTAACTTTTATTACAAGTGTCCTTAATTAAATTATCAGTCGAGAAAGGGTTGAGTTTATTTGTGCAGAATAATTCACCCCTCCCCTCTTGCTGGCCTCCAAGGGACCAACAAGTGGTATCAGAGCCAGGATGCTTCAGAAGGACTAACCGCCGACCGAAGCAAAGCAACCAATGGCCGGATCAAGTATCATTCCACCAAAATTCGAGGGAGAATTCACACACTGGAAACGCCGAATGGAGGTATTTCTAAAAACTACCTTTGAGATTCATTTAATAATCAAGTATGGTTTTGTAGTTCCTATGAATCAAAATAGAGAGGAGAAGGAGGAGAGTCTTTGGACGAAGAAAGAACAAAATGATTCCATAGCAAATAACAGAGCGAAATATCACTTGCTGAGTGTACTGCTGCCTCAAGAAGCCAATCATATCGGGAGCTACTCGTTGGCCAAAGAACTCTAGGAAAAATTCCTGGAACTCTACGAAGGCACATCCAAAGCCAAGCTCACAAGACATGGCATACTTTGGAACAAACTAATGAATATCCGTCTGGAAAGAGATGAGAAGGTAGCCGACCTATACACAAAGGTAAAAGAACTAATCACCGGACTCGAAAACCTCGGTGAAACGGTAACCAACTGGGACTCGGTACACTACACACTCATTGTCTTTCCTAGGACTCCAAAATGGTCCTCGATAATCGATGCCTACTACATCTCAAAGGACCTGGAGGTAAGTACCCTAGAGGAACTTTTTTCTACTTTAGAATTACATGAAACCAGATATACATGTACAACAAAAGAGTCAAGCCAAACTCTGGCACTAAATGTAACCAAGAAGGATGAATCCGTGTCGGGCTCAGAAGAAGATCAAGAAGCTTACATGGTAAGGAAATTCAGAAAAATATTTAGATCTAACAAATTTAAAGAAATGCAGAACAGGAAAAATCCAAGAAATAGAAGAAGAGTTCGATGCTACCAGTGTCAAAAGGAAGGACACATAAAAGAGGACAGCCTAAAACTCAAGGAAAAAAAGAGAAGATGCCCAAGCAAAACAAGTACAAGACTCTAAAGGTTACTTAGGATAACAGCTCGTCATCTGAGTCAGAAATAAAAGAATATGTTGGACTAGCACTGATGGCGAGCCATGAAGAGCAAAGCACCTCATAAACCAGCATCAATGAAGGGGGAGCAACTTCAGATGAATGCAGCAAAGCAGGGGGAGAATCAGGCTTCAAGTCTGATATGGTAAGTGAGGTATGCCTCTTACCTCCTGATCAACTCTATTTTGGTATTAAATCTATGGAAAAATTAATGTGCAAGTTAAAAAGTAAAAATGATAAATTAAAAAATGAAAACTTAGAAATAAAAAGAATTTTGGAAAAATCATGTCTAATAAAAGATTTTGAAAAAGTAAGGCTTGAAAATGCTAAATTAAAGAAACAAATAAAAAACATAAAAAATTATGCATATTCAAATGTTTCAGCTTTAAATGTTAGAAACTATAAAAGATTAAACTGATACTATAGATTTTACAAAGGTCAAATCAGAAAAGTAGCAAAATCTTATATCCCTAGAAAATATCTGATTAACCCTATAGGAAGGAACCTATATTGGGTTCTAAAAATTTGTATAAATTAAAAGTGAAATTAGACTTAGGGCTTTCAGATAAAAGATTAAATATTTGAATTCATTAAAAGGCTTTGTCTAGAAGTGGTTGATGATATAATAACCAAGAAGGCCTAGTGCCTCGCCATAGCCTAGAAGCCAATTTCTGAATTAAATATTTAATTGACAAACTGATAAGCATAAAATATTTAAATACTTTTAATTTTTTCAATGGTTTAACATTTATTAAAATATATTTACTTGACCTGCAAATTTCACTTAGAATTTTTTTTAATTGCAAGTTTCATTTAAAACTTATTTTGTTTACCCTTAGATTTTATTGAGTACCCCAAATTTTTTTTATGTGATCAAAGGGGGAGAAGGGAAGGGAAAATTAAGTTTAGGGGGAGGTAGTTCAAATTTAAATTATGAATTTTTTTAATTATTGCATAATTACAACTTTACTTACTTGGTATCGCAATTTTATTATCTTTACTTTATGATTGTTTTACCCCAACTTAACTTGAGTTGCTCACATCAAAAAAAGGGGAGATTGATAGAACCCCAAGGTTATTTTTCATGTGATCAACCAAGTTAGGTTAGGCCCTATTTTGGTTTGATCCCTGTGTCTTAGTGTGCAGGAGCTTAGGAGCACAGGAAGTCAGAGCGGAAGACACGACTAGTGAGAAAGACGGCACGGGAGAGATCCGACGGGCTCGGTGCGTCCGAGGGACACGGTGCCGCGGAAGAGTACACCGATGGATAAGAAGAACGTACGCGGCGTTCGAGAAATGAGAAGCCAGACCGGAAGCCTGCTCGAGGAGAAGATCAGAAATTGGGTTCAGGTGAGCCCTATTCCGGTGGTCAAAATCACCCAAGCGAGTGGAGCCGGAGCGGAAGACCTGGACCGAGGCGAGCAGAGGGCCTAGACCAAAAAAGTCAACCATGTTGACTTTGGTGGTCCGAGCACCCGGAACTCAACTTTTATCAAGATCAACGTGTACGATGACCGATGCGTCGAGGATAGAATTCTATCCCACTCCAAACACCCGGAACCCTTCCAGGCACCCGGAATGGAGCTATAAATATAGCTATGATTTCAGTAGTTCAGATAACAACTTGTAATTCCTTTCTTTCTGTTCTACTATTAATTGTGAGTTGTTAATGTTGTAAGAGGCTACTCGGCTCGAAGGAGATCTTCATAAAGTGCGCTTCATTTTCCTTGGATTACCAATCTTCTGATTGTAAACCAAGTAATTCTCCTTGTGTCTTTGTCTGTTTAATTAGTCTCTTAACTTTTATTACAAGTGTTCTTAATTAAGTTATAAGTCAAGAAAAGGTTGAGTTTGTTTCTGCAGGACAATTCACCCCTCCCCTCTTGCCGGCCTCTAAGGAACCAACACTACAGTGCATCCTTTTGAGCTTCCGACTGCCCCAGGCTTCTGTTACGACTCTATTACGAAGCTACTGCGTCCGACAACTGCTCCGAGAACTTCTGATCATGGCCAGTAGACCGACACCAACACACGAGTGCTCTTACTTCTATTTCTAAAAGTGTCGGTAACATTTCATTTGTGTACTTGATTACTACTTTTAAAAGAGAAGTGTAGGTTGTTACACTATACCTATTCTTGTACTCGATTTCCTCTTCCGGAGGTACCGGAAGAGGTTTTTAGTGGATTACCCATCGATAGGTCCGTGGGACATGGGCTTGGAGTAGGAGTCGCCAAAGGCTCCGAACCAAGTAAAACCACTTGTGTTCTCTGGTGTTTGTCTGTTTTCTTATTCTTTTCCACTGCATAATCATAATTTTAAAATCGATGAAATGAGTTTTTGAAAACCACGTGATTCACCCCCCCCCCCCCCTCCTCCCTTTCACATGCGATCGATCCAATAGTAGGTAAGTAAAGGTAAGTCACTGGAGGAGAGTGACTCGGTGAGGGTGTGTCCCGGTTGAGGACAGTAGGCGTCGATCTAGTTTAGATCCATTTTGGATCCTTAAACTAAGACCTCGTATAGATCGTGATCTCAGGGGAGACAGGGTATAATTACTACTCAGTATTATTGTGCTAATACTTGTCTTGTAAGTCATTATCTTGTTTATTGCACTAACACGCTTTGCAAGGCAAGAAGAGTAAAAAATGCCTTAAGTAAATAGTACCCGTGGTGCCTTCTAAGGGATGGAAGGCATCTTCAAGCACTGAAGGTGCGTTGACACTGTTCATAGAAGGCGCCTTCCACAGAATAAAGTTTGGACTTCGTCGTGGATAAGGGCTAGATTGTTTAGGATCGAATCTACCGAGTTAGAGGCACCTTCCACAGCCCTTATAAGGGCTTCTCGAGCTAAGCTTCAAGAAGAAGAGTTATACAAACTCCTACTCATCTGATTGAGGCTCCGACTACTCCGGCTTCCTACTGCAACTATGCTACAATGCTGCTATGCTCATCTACTACTAAGAAGTTGCCCAAACACCAAGCTTGAGCCAACTATCTTTTGAAAAGTATTTGGTAACTTTAATTTTTGTCCTTAATTACTGAAAAAGGACAAGTACAGTGTATTGTACTTGTACCGAAATTCCTTATACTCGATTTCCTCTTCTGGAGGTACCGGAAGAGGTATTTTAGTGTATTACCTATCCATAGGTCCGCAGAACTTAGGTCTTGGAGTAGGAGTCACTGAAGGCTCCAAACCAAGTAAAATCGCTTATGTTTGTATTTTGTCTACTTGGTTTTTTCTTCGAGTTCTTAATTTTCTGCTGCGTACTTATCTTTTAAAATTTAAAAAGAACAAGTTTTCAAAATCACGTTATTCACCCCCCACCCCCTCACGTGCGACTTTGATCCAACACTTACCCCACCTAGAGGTGGCTGATGGTGATAGACAGTCGTCAATAGAGGTTTACTATTGCCTCTACTCCATCCAATTGCTAGCCTAATAATCCAACTAGCATTTTAGCTAGAAAATCTAATACAAAAGTAAATCAATTCTATATTAATCAATACCCATCAGTGTAGAGAAAAGAGTTCTCCACTTGGATCTGCCATCATCTGATGAAAACCCCAGAGATACTATGAGGATTCTGCGCTCTCCTCCCTGGATCTAGAAAGAAAACAATGTCGCCGAATAAGGGGAAGGTCGTACAGTGTCGGCAGTAGGCCCGTGGCATGTCGGCAGTAGATCGGCGTCCGTAGCGCTCACGTGGCCAGAGGAGGAAGGGAATCTGGATGCCAGTGATAGATCAGTATCATCCACTGGTTTGCTTCGGCGAAGGGCGGCTAGCATCGCGTGGATGCATCTTAGCGACCGTCATGTGTAGAGCCGACCTAGTAGTCATCGTACGTAGAAACAACCCCGCGATCGTAATGCGCCGAGGTGATCCGGCGACCTCCATGCGTAGGGTGTCCCAACGGGGAAAGGTGGCTCAGCGTTAGTGCTCATGGCGATGACGACAATGAGAGGCGACAGTGGATCAGTGTTGTCGGGTGCCGATGAGAAGAGGAGATGCGGTGGAGATCGGGAGTGGATAGAGGAAGTCAGAGTGATTGGGTGAAAAAGAAACCTAGGTTAGATTTTTGTACCTATGATTTAATTAACCAACTTTAGATTAATTTAATCAATCAACTCCCAACTTAATTGGAATATCTAAACAGGCTTTCCCTAAGCCCAATCGATTCTGTTGGTGCGGGAAGCATCCGACGATCGACCCGGTGTTTTGATTATGTCAAAGGGTTCAAGTTAAATTGGTTTGTTATCTAATGTGTTTGAATGAGATTGCAGGAAAGTCCTAAGGTTACTTAGGCAAAAGTCCTAACTGCGATTAGGCAAAGGGAAAACCCTAGGGGGCGGACACCCTAGGTCCTAAGGAGTGGTAGCCCTAGGTGGAAAGTCTTGGCGGGTCGAAGCTTCGGGCAAAAATCTTAGGGGGCGGTAACCCTAGATGGAAATCCTGGTGTCGCGAACCAGGTGGAAGTCTGGACGAGCCATGGAGCAGGCATCCAGCATGAAGACCGGAAGACTCGAGCGTCGAGCAAAAGCCCAGTTGGTCTGGAGGACCAAACTAGCAAAGGGTAACTTCTCTTGAGTGGAGTAGGTGAGGATGCGTTCCCCGTGAAGGAAACAGTAGACGTCGGTTTGACCTAGGGTTTCTGGTGGGAAATCCGAAGTCAGAACCGGACAGTCCGAAGACTGTCAATTTATTTACTTATATAATATATGTTCTAACTCTATTTTGCAGGAGATTAATATTTTTGTGCAGGTTTAGAATCGACCGGGATCGGTCGACCGAACATCTGGATCGGTCTACCGAACCTCCAAGCAGCAAGATCAGATTTCCAGATAGCAGACCGGGTTCAACCAGGGGATTGGTCGATCGGACCAAAGATAAGTAACGACTGAAACATGCCGGATTGATCAAGTCTGAGGAGCTGATCGGTCGATAGAACGGCATGATTGGTCGACCGAACCAAGGATAGAAGCTGACCAGATCGAAGCGGAGTGAGCGGATCATATGAGGAGGAGATCATCTAATCAGTCGATCGATCCGCTTCGGGTCAAACCTGATCCCGAGTTTCGAGGATCTGGATCATATCTATAAAGGCTATAAAAGGAGCCTCGGGTTGCAGCTTCAAAGGACAACGACAGATAGAATTTAAGCCATCCTTTAAAGCTGTGCACTGCTCCGAATCACTTCGACACTCCGATGATTGACGACTAGCTTCTTCATCTTTTTGTATTGTTGGCATAAATTCTTTATTCAAGCTCTTGTACTCTAAAGTTGTAAAATATTTACGAATTGATAGTGATTGTCAACCGAAAGCGATCAATGATCACGGGCCTTAGAGTAGGAGTCGCCCAAAGCCCCGAACCAAGTAAAAAAACTTGGGTCTTCTTTCTGTGTTGTGCTTTTAATTTCCGCTGCTTAACTCGTTGTTTTTCCAAATACGAAAAGTGAAAGCCACAAGCACTATTCACCTCCCCCCTTTAGCGCTTCTCGATCCAACAGATTCATCCCCTAAAACACCTCATACGGACTCTATTTAAATTCTAAACACTACCAAAAAATTTCATAAGATTATTTCTTCAATAACACTTATTATTTAATTGTTGGATCTTACACATCTTATCAAATAATACAAAGCCCACTCAGGCCTGTAACAGAAAGGTCCCCGCCTCAGAAAACTTATGATAATAAAAATAATGGAAGATATGAGGGACGAGCGGGATGTCGTATAGGGGGAATAAGATTACCATACCACACAAAAATCTAAAGGAGCTCGGCACTAACTGGGGTAAAGTAATATGAAAGTATCTACAGACAGCAGAGAAGAAGGGGTAGATCAAAAAGCGTAGACTAGCCAAAAACTTGTCCTTAAAAAAAGTAAGGCAGTCGTCTGACGGCGTATGTGGTTGGGCATATGTAGTAGGGATGATTATTTGGTGGTCATCGGGAACACTGTAGGACATTTGCATCTGTAGTATCTCGTCGTCGTTAAAGTCAGACTTGGTGGATATATACCACAATCCGGTGATAGGTGGAGGGGGAGGAGAAGAGGCGACCATGGAAAAGAGCGAGAAATAGAAACAGGAAGGTCGACGAAAATCAAGGAGTGGACGAATAGGGGGAGAAAGAGCTTACTGCGGAATATCGCCAGTGAGGAGTGACAAAGAAGAAAAGTAGCGGAGAGCATGCGCAAGGAAGAGGAGATGTGGTGAAGAAGAAGAACGACGGCGAGTAAGGGTTTATAAATCATGGGGACGGCTACTTTGAACCGTCCGATCTAGGATTACACAAAACAAAGTCGAGATCTGGTCGTTGAATTTAAAGTGATGCTTGTCACATCAACCACGGATATCCACTTGTCACATCAAGCGCACGACGGAAGAGAGTAGGACACGGGGCGGTTGGCGACGGGGAAGCATTAATGATGCTTAATTGAAAGGCATGAGCGGCATGCTGGACAATAAGGACCAGAGAATTACACAGTCTTCAAGAAATTGGGTGGATGTTAGCAACCATTAAAAGGCACTCGTTCGAGGAAGCAACAAGAAGTAGAAAAATCGCTAAGTGTCATCGCCAACCATCCCGATCGGCAAAAATCTCTGACTAAGAAGCGGTTGAGCGGAGACATTGTCAATATTCATCATAGCCGAGTGGCGGCTCTAAACCCAGGTTTGTAATTGATAGCCGAGCAGTGACTTTAAACTCATGTCAGTAAGATATAGCCAAGCGACAGCTCTAAACTCATGGGAGAAAGCAGCTTCAACATTCATCATAGCTGAGCGGCAGCTCTATGTTGGAGTGTATACTGAAAGCCTAAGCTTTGTAAACATTCATTATGAATAAAGAATCATTTTTGGTCAAATTGTCTACATTTAGTTGTAGTTGTTCAATTAATTTATATTGTAGATAACATAGTATGTGGTGTCACATGCAGAAGATAATGTTATCAGTACCTTATAAATTATAAACAGTAGCTTGCGACCAAAATGGAAAGGAACAAACCATTAGAAGGTCGTAGTGTAATTAGGTATCAGTTTATCTTGACTGTATAATTACACTAGTACACTCAGAGTGTATTGAGTAAGACCATTTGAGGTCATTTCTTTTATACTGACTTTATAAAGAAACAAAGACCTCGGTTATTATGAAAGTGTGTGCTCTTAATCCTAATATAATAACAAGCACATATATTTGATATTTATTTCTTTAATTTATCAATGGGTGAGATTTAGTTCGATGAATCAATAAGCCCGATAAATTGGGAAATAGTATCACTTATAGTGTGTGTTGTTGATTATAGAAGGAAACTGTGTCCTAGAGATACTAGGTTGATAATGTCCTCAAGAGGAGCTCATAAGGATTGTCATGTTAAACCCTGCAGGTGGACTTAGTCTGACATGACGATAAAGTTGAGCGGTACTACTCTTGGACTAAGATATTAATTAAATGAGTTGTCAGTAACTCACTTAATTAGTGGACATTCGATATCTTAAACACAGGGAGACTAACACACTCATAATAAGAAGGAGCCCAAAAATGTAATTTGGGATTGGTGCGGTAGTTCAATAATAGTTCTCTAGTGGAATGAATTATTATTGATAAAATTAAGTTGTGTGTTAGGGGCCAAGATGTTTAATTTTATCGGAGACCAAAACCAATTCATCCTCTCGGTCCCTATCGTAGCCTCTTATTTATAGAGTACTATACCCACCTATACCCACCTTCTATACCCACCAATAGGGGTCGGCCAAGCTTGGGAACCAAGCTAGGGCCGCCTAGGTATAAGATTGGGTGGCCCTAGCTTGAACCCAAGCTAGTGGGGGCCAAATTAAATTAAAAAAGAAATTTAATTTTAATTTTTATTATGTGGAAGATATAATTTATTAAAGAGAATTAAAATTAAAATATCTCTCTTGTAAAAGATCTACAATAGATTAAAGAAAGAGATTAGATCTCTTTCATTATTTGTAGATTGGTGAGATATTTTATTTTCTCTTTAAAAATTATTCACATGTTGTAAAATTAAAATTATGGAAATTTCTTTTTATCAACCATGAAGAGATTTTTGAAGAGAAATTTTATTTTAAAATTTCCGGAAACAAATTAGGAAGTTTTAATTGTTGATTGAAACTTGTCCAATTTGTTCTTCATGATGTGGCCGACCACTTGAATTTAATTGGAGAAATTTTATTTTATTTTTCTCAATTAAATCATGTCAAGAAAATTAAGGAAATTTTATTGTAATTAAATTTCCTAATTTGCCTAGGCCAAGGAATATAAAAGAAGGGGTGAGGGTGCCTTCATGAGATACAACCTCTATTATTTCTCTCCCTCTTTTGTTCCTTGGTGTGGCCGGCCATCCTTTCCCTCTCTTCCTCTTGTGGTGGCCGAACCCCTCTCTTTCCTTGGAGCTCTTGTGGTGGCCGGATACTACTTGGAGAAGAAGAAGAAGGAGAGGAAGCGAGCATCTCTTGGAGCTTGGTTAGTGTTTTGATTTTCTTCCTTGGTGAAGCTTCTTTCTTTGTGGCCGAACCTAGCTAGGAGGAGAAGAAGGTGGTTGGTGGTTTCTCATCTCGGAAGATCGTTGCCCACACAACGTCCGAGGTTAGAAGAGGAATACGATAGAAGATCAAGAGGTCTTTCTAGAAGGTATAACTAGTAGTTTTTCCTTTTCCGCATCATACTAGTTATTTATGGAAATAATACCAAATACAAGAGGCTTACGTTCTAGTATTTCGAATATGTTTTTCGATGTTGTGTTCTTTTGTTTTATTTATCCTTGTGATTTGATTGTTCTTTTCGGTTAACCTAAAGTTATTTTAGGAAATTAAATATTAGCTTTCTATAAAAGGTTTTGTCTAGTCGGTGGTGGTTGCTCCCATATCCAAGAAGGCCATGTGCCTCGCCACGTCAGTACTGGGAACCAATTATGGAAATTAATATTTAATGGAAGTAATAACTTAAGGTGATTTGGGTCGAACGTGTTAAGTTCCGCAGGAGACCCAAGTCAAAACCTAAAAGAACGAATAGATTAAGTTTTGGATCAAACGTGTTAAGTTCCACAGGCGATCCAAAATTTAATTTAAAAGAACACATGGTAGCTAGGAAAAGGTTCAGACCTTTGTACAAAATTTTTGTACATTGGAACCTCTAGGTTTTCCGAGTAGCAACCAACAATTGGTATCAGAGCTAGGGTTTTGCCTCTGTGAATTTGGTATTAGTTTAATTATGCACATGTCATACATAATTTAGGCAGATTAATAGTAGGATGTGCTAACTTTGTGGATGCAGGATCCAATTATTATGACTTTTAGTTATTATGTGTGTGATTGGACCCTTGGACATGTCAAGGGCATTTATATGTGTGTGCATGATTGTATTAAAAATATAGCAGGAGCTGTATTTAGTTTTATTAGGATTTTATTTTTGATCTAGATACATGTACATTCCTTTTATGGAATATAGGATCAAAAATATAAAATTCGATTTATGTCGCAGATCGAATCTTGCAAAGCGTGGAACCTTCTAAGGACCAGAGGCGCAGCGGAACTAGGAGCAAGATGGATGCGACAGCTAGACCCGGTGGCGGTGGCCAAATATGGCAGCAGCTTGGGATGACAACACACGGAGGACAACTAGAGATAAAAGCCATAATAGTTGAAAATTAGATTTTCTATTTATTGCTTTTATATTTAGCTGTGTGTGTATGTTAGTTTACATGTTTAGTAGGCTAGCATAGTTAAAATTCCTCATTTATAAATAACTAAGTGGGAGAGGGATTTTTAAGTAAATCCCATGGTCTCCATTACTGGTTTGTAAGTGATGCAAACAAGCTTGCGCGTTGGCTCTGAGTGCCTTCCTCCATAACGGATGAGCTTGTTTGTGGATCACTAGAACAAACTTTCATTTTTGGATGACTATAGGAAGTTAATTAAGAGCGTGTGATCTTCCCCAACGGAAGGGGCATAATCTTATTAATGGACTTAGTGTCAAGTAATGGTATACACTTAGACACATCTAATAGTATCCTCCTCATCGGAGTCACTGCTATTATTTGTGTGACCAAATGATACCAACTATTAATTTTATTTGTCAAAAAGTTAGGTTGACAAGATAATAAAATTAATGGGTTAAAACCCTCCTTTTACAAATGTTGAATTTGTATACGTCCACACTAACGTGACATACAAAATTCACGGTGTTATGAGGTGTTGGTTAATTTAAAATAGTATTGTTTGAGGAATCAATATTATTCTAAATTTAGAGTTCTGACCAAAAGTTATTTGTGATTCTTAAGATGACTTTCAACCCACTGTCCATCATACTTCAACAAAATAGACTTACTGGACCTAATTACATAGATTGGAAAAGAAACCTAGACATTGTTCTTACTGCTATTTGTATTGACTAAGCCTTGTTCTGATGCACCCACTGGTGAATCTACCCAAGAGGAGATTGAATATCATAGGAAATGGGTAAAAGAGATGAGATGGCGCGGTGTTACATTTTGCTTTCAATGTCAAATGTATTGCAACATCGACATCAAGATTTACCAACGACTATGATATTATGAACAATCTCAAGGAACTCTTTGGTCATCAGATAGGGCTTCTAGGAAAGAAGCCATGAGAAAGATAATGACAACCACCATGCAAGAGGGTACTCCTGTGAGGATCATATCCTAAAGATGATGGCTTATCCGAACGAGATACAGATCCTTGGAGGAGAAATTGATGGGAAACCAGATCGATATGATCCTCCAACGCTACCTAGAAGTTTTAAGCGGTTCACTGAACTATAATATGAATAAAAGGATTTATTCATTAGGGGAACCACTGACAGAACTGCAGAAGGATTATTTCGTCACAATTCTCAAATTCACTATCTCGAAAATGGTTCTACTTCTAAACCGAGAGGAAAGAAGAAGAAGAAACAAGTCGGCTCAGCAAAGAAAGTGAATAAGTCTCGGTACCGGATTTAAAGCTGGAGTGAAGAAGCCGAAGGGCAAGTGCTTCATCTGCAAGCAGGCAGGACATTGGAAGGCGGACTGTCCTCGTAGGAACCAAAACAAAGGTATATCTCATGCTCTAGTTGTTGAAACATGTTTAGCGGTGTTATCTACCAGCACCTGGTGTGTAGATACGAGAGCCACTGATCATGTCTGCAATTCCTTGCAGGGGTTCCAGGAAACCCGACGACTATCTGAAGGAGAAATTACCGTCTACATGGGCAATGCTACTAAGGTGGCAGCTGTTGCAGTGGGAGACGTCTACTTATCTTTTAGTAGAAATAGGAATTTGGTTTTAAGAAATTGTCTTTATGTACCCAGTTTTAGAAAGAATTTAATTTCAGTTTCTAAACTATTTTTGGATGGATATTCAGTTTCTTTCAGTAACGATGTAGTTATTAAGAGAAATAAAGTTCGGAAATGAACCAAGCATATCTTTGGCATCTAAGGCTTGGTCATATTAACTTAAGTAGGATTCAGCGGCTTATAGCCGATGGACTTTTGGGTTCATTAGAGTTGGAAAATTTTCCAACTTGTGAATCCTGCTTGGAAGGTAAAATGACCAAGAGGCCGTTCAAGGCCAAGGGGTATAGAGCCAAAGAAGTGTTAGAGTTGGTTCACTCTGATTTGTGTGGTCCTATGTCTGTCCAGGCAAGAGGAGGTTTTGAATATTTTGTCTCTTTCATAGACGATTATTCAAGATATGGATACATTTGCCTAATGCGCCGCAAGTCTGAGTGCTTTGATAAGTTCAAAGAATACAAGGCTGATGTGGAGAAACGACTAGGTAAAAGTATCAAGACACTACGGTCAGATCGTGGTGGCGAATACCTCTTAGGAGAGTTTAGGAATTACTTATCAGATGCTGGGATTCAATCCCAACTGTCCGCACCTGGTACACCCCAACAGAATGGTGTGGCAGAACGAAGGAATAGGACTCTTATGGAGATGGTTAGATCGATAATGAGTTATTCAGAATTACCAAATTCGTTTTGGGGATATGCTCTGGAAACAGCATTGTATGTTCTGAACTTAGTACCTTCTAAATCAGTTTCTTCTACTCCCATAGAATTGTGGAATGGGCGAAAACCTAGTCTAAGACATATTCGGATTTGGGGTAGTACAACACATGTGCTGAAACCAGATGCTGATAAGTTAGAATCCCGTACAGAAGTTCGCGTGTTTGTAGGATATCCCAAAGGAACGAAAGGTGGTTTATTTTATAGTCCTAAAGACCAGAAGGTCATTGTTAGCACCAATGCCCAGTTTTTAGAAGAAGACTATATAATGGATCACAAGCCCAGTAGCAAAGTTGTTTTAGAAGAACTTAGAGAGGACACGTCTACTTCAGTACCAACAGTACAAAATGAAGTACCACAAGAGACTGCAACACGTGTCACACATGATACACAACCACAGACAGTGCCTCGTCGTAGTGGGAGGGTTGTAAGGCAACCTGAAAGATTCATGTTTTTGGGAGAGTTTTCGGATTTGATCCCAGGTAAACATTAACCTGATCCCCGGACATATGACGAAGCACTCCAAGATATAGATGCAGCATCTTGGCAAAAGGTGATGAATTCTGAAATAGAGTCATGTACTCTAATAAGGTCTGGGAGCTTGTAGAACCACCTGATGGTGTAAAAGCCGTTGGATGTAAGTGGATCTACAAAAGGAAAAGACGGACAGACGGGAAGGTAGAAACCTTCAAAGCTAGGCTTGTTGCGAAAGGGTACACTCAGAAAGAGGGAATCGATTATGAGGAAACCTTTTCACCGGTAGTCATGCTTAAGTCTATCCGGATACTCTTATCCATTGCTGCTCATATGGATTATGAGATTTGGCAAATGGATGTCAAGACAGCTTTCCTTAATGGAAGTCTTGAAGAGAACATCCATATGAAGCAACCAGAAGGGTTCATTGAAAAGGGTAAAGAGCATCTAGTGTGTAAGCTCAATCGGTCCATTTATGGACTGAAGCAAGCTTCAAGATCTTGGAACATCCGGTTTAATGAAGTAATCCAGTCGTATGGATTTATTCAGTGTCCGGATGAGTCTTGTGTATACAAGAAGTGTAACGGAAACGTGGTGGTATTTCTTGTACTATACGTAGATGATATTTTGTTAATTGGCAACAATGTCAAGGTATTATCAGACGTAAGGGTATGATTTTCCAAACAATTTGATATGAAGGACTTAGGAGAGTGTGCACACATTCTTGGGATCAAAGTGATAAGGGATCGCAAGAAAAGAATGTTGTGTCTGTCCCAAGCTTCATATATAGATACAATCCTTGCTCGTTTTAGTATGCAGGATTCCAAGAAAGGTTTCTTACCTTTTAGGCATGGAATAGCTCTATCTAAAGAGATGTCTCCAAAGACATCAAAGGAGATAGAAGACATGAAAGCAGTTCCTTATGCTTCGGCTGTAGGAAGCCTTATGTATGCAATGCTATGTACGAGACCTGATATTTGTTTTGCCGTGGGCATGGTCAGCAGATATCAGAGTAACCCTGGATAAGGACATTAGACTGCGGTAAAGCATATATTAAAGTACCTGAGAAGGACTAGAGATTATATGCTAATTTACCAAGCAGACGATTTGCTCCCTGTGGGTTACACGGATTCAGATTTCCAATCAGATAGGGACAATAGTAAGTCTACATCAGGCTATGTGTTTACTTTAGGAGGTGGAGCCATTTCATGGAGGAGTGTTAAGAAGAAATGCGTATCAGACTCAACCATGGAAGCTGAGTATGTAGCAGCCTCTGAGGCAGCTAAAGAAGCAGTATGGCTCAGGAACTTTCTAATGGACTTAGATGTGATTCCTGGTTTGCCCAAAATTATCACAATTTATTGTGATAATAGCGGTGCAGTTGCAAACTCGAAGGAACAACGAGCTCATAAGGCAAGTAAACATATAGAGCGCAAGTACCACCTGATACGAGATATCGTGAAGCGAGGAGAAGTTGTCATCGCCAAGATTGCATCAGCAAATAACCTGGCAGATCCTTTCACTAAGGCCCTTCCGGCGAAAGCTTTTGATCGGCATGTGGAGGGAATGAGAATCAGATGTATGGTAAAAGATATGACACACTACAAGAATATATGCTTTTAATGGCATTTAAAAGTGTCTTCATATACTACTTATACTGACACTTTTAATATAGTGACATTAAGTCAAAATGTCCTCTATAGTGATGTCGTCTAAAGTCTTATGACATTTCCTAGTGTCACTATAGCATAAAAATAGTCACACCACTAATGTTATGAATAATTGTTATAGTGACAAAAACAATGTCACTATAAGATTTGTAATGACATTAATACATGCCTTTATTATAGTAATAATATGACAAATTTGTATGTCCTATAAAATCATTTAACAAGACAACTATAAGTGTCGTGAATTGTTTTTATAGTGACAAGAAAAAATGTCCTTAATGATAATTTATAAGGTTAATTTAAAATGCCTCATTATGTAATTTGTAATGACACTTACAAATGTCTTCTATACTAGTCTATAATGTCTTCTATACTAATCTATAAGGACATTAAAAAAATATCATTAAAAGTTATTTATGATGACTTTTTTAAAAGTCTCCAATGGATTTGATGGTCTATTGTGACCTAAAAAATCCATATATTATGAAAGATGTCATCCATTTTCAATATTTTCATGATACAATATTCACGCACATAACAAATTAACATAAATACAAATAAAAAGTTTTAAAATAGAAATTAAAATGCTAATCAATAATTGTCATTAATTTTCTAATCCATAAGGATAATAAATTTGTCACATCAAAAATATCTATATACCAATTACAAATGTACCCAATATTTTTAGTTTTAGATCTAGAAAAAAATTAAGTCTCATAAAGCAAAACATAACCAAACTTGTAGTGCATCTTCATTCTTCAACCATCACATCTTAAACAAAATCCAATATTCTTGTCACCTACAATAAAAATTCATATATTTGTGTAAATAAAATAACATAAAATAAAGAGATTAAAATTTAATTTAAACTAGCAAATTTTTACCAAATGATAAACCGAGAAAATTCCATAGCATCAAATATAATTGGTTTAAAAAGACACTAACATTTACCTTACTATTGTGCCACAAAACTCCAAATGCACCTAGTAGAAGTCTTCTTCATTAACTGTCAACTGTAAATATAATTGATATTGGTATAAAAAAGTGTCATAACATGATGGGCATATACAATAAATAATAATTAATTAAAAAGTTACATATGATACCAGATGGCAAGGCCAAGCTATCATTCCTCCAAGTGCATCCTCAAACCTTTGTAAAAGATCATATGGCCTAATCAAACTCTCTTCCCGTTCTAAGACAACTAGAACTTGTATTTCACACCAATTTGGTCCCAATGCCTGTCTTCCTACTTCAGTATTTGGATCCATGCTATGAACAACTCCTTTTGCCACAATTTTCATCGAATCAAATAGACTTTTTATCGAGACAGAGCATCCAACCTAACAAGGCAAAAAGAGAAGGTCATGATGAAAACAAATATGGTATACCATCAGCAGCAACATTTATGCTAAATAAGATTATACGTTATTACTCAATCTAACTGAATTCTCAACTTCTCAATAAGCAGCAATACACATACAAGAAATCAATAAATGACTAACTCATGATAATTATAATCTCACACAAAAAACATATATAGCTTGGAAGAAAGCAAACTAGATAAAGACTTTTACCCTTAGAGATAAACTAACTGGATCAGAAAGTAATGGACTACTTGATAATGTTGTGTGTTGTATACTGTTGTAATTTGAACCAAGGTTTTGGTTTGATTGATTGCAAATCTTTGATTCTAACATTGCAATGTGTTGGCCTTGCTTTCTAACTTGTTCATCCATTTTTTCTAACTTTGTCCTTTGCTCCATCACTATTCGGTTGCATGTACTACGGCTTGGAACTTCTCCCCATAAATCAGATGGGTTAACACCATCACCAAACATACGTACTCGGCCTGGTCTATCTGGTCCAATGATTTGAGCAAATATGTCATTTTGGCCAACTTGATCATCCTCGTCTTCAGGAAGTTGATTTTCTAGTTCTTTCATTGCAGCCTTTACCAAAAAATCAAAAGTCATAATTTATACATAAACATGATGAAAACCAATATCTTTGAAAGTAATATAATTGTAGTTTATAATTAACTTATTAATTTTTCCGCCACAATGTTGCTTGAGGGGCTTCCATTAGCATGAGTAAAGCAAGCATGGAATAATTCGACTCGTGATGGAGGGCGTCCCCTTTCTTTTCCCTAAAATTACAGTTGTTAAAAGTTTGTAGATTCTAATGCATGTCAATTATAAGATTAATATGATAAATTACCAATTTTTGTTGCACTTGAGCAAAAGATCTTCTTCCAGTTGTCTGATTCATTATCTTTTGCTTCCGAGCAATCTTATTTTTTTCACTTCGTTCCTAATATATTAAATTCAAAAATTGATACACGATACAAAAGTAAAAAATTAAAATTTTCTAAATAGATAAAATATTATATACCTTTGATTTTTCTGAATTCCACTGAATAACTAATTTCACATATTGCTCTACCAAAGCTCTGTTATCTCTTTCTTCCAGAAGAACTTGCATTGGCAACTCAGGATCATAATACTTCTTTTTAAGTTCTGACTTCCAATTTCTCCATTTTTTTGATATTGAACGTAGTGTCCAACTTTCTGTTCCAGGAGGAAGGTCATACTTTTCCTACACAGACATTTAGAAAATTTACCCAAATAATAAAAAAATATTTAATAATAAAATTATGCAATAACATTTCAATTACCTTTATAACATCTAACATTTTTTTCTTATTTTCCAAGGGCATTTTATGCCAATCTTCCACGTTAATTGGACAAAATTTACCATTTCTTGCCAAAGTACCTAAAAAATCAGCAAATTTATTTCTTCTTGATCCTATAGGGCGTCCCATACCATCACATTGGATCTTAATACGTGGCAGCGTACTAGGTCGACCCCAAATGTCTTTCATAAATGTAGGGCCTCTAGTTTTCTTCTTAGCATTAGGAGATTCACTTTCACTATCTACATATAGAAAAAAAAAAGAGAAATAAATGATTGAATAAATACAGTGAAATAATTTATTACATACTTTGCACAGATTACCTTGATCAAATTCTTCATCCATAAAATCATTTTCAACAATCTTATTTGAAGCTTGTAACTCAATGTCTTTCTGATTTGAAGCTTTATCTATTTGGTTATTTGATGCACCTTGAATGTTTTGACAGTCTGCACAAGTATTGTTTGAACAAAATATAAACAAGAGTAGTTAGGTGTGATACGTTGAGAATAAATATGTAATCTAATACGACACATTTGTAAAATCATTAAAAGTAGAGAATCAAAGTGAAAAATATAGTAAAATCTAGCTAAGTTCATTTTGATATGTTGTATCATATGATGAATCACGATAAGTATCATATAATACAATAATATTGTAATTTAATTTACTAAGAGATTAAACAAAAAAAAAATAATAGATTGCTAATGTATAAAATAAGATGCTACCTTTTTTTTTTGAGTTTCGAGTTGTGTACTTGTCAATCAAAATCTGTGGTTGAGTATTTGTCCCATCTTGAAGTTGAACATGAAATTTTCCAACATTTTTACTTTTAAGGGGCATTCCTATCAAAGACAAGTTATATAAGATAAATAAAGCATGAAATAACCATTATACCAAACTATATTAAAACTTAATATTTTGAAATAAAAAAATCACAAGTTTCATATATTTTTATATCTAATACCTTGTACATCATTGTCTTTCTGATTTGAAGTTTCATCTATTTGGTTATTTGATGCACCTGGAATGTTTTGACAATCTGCACAAATATTGTTTGAACAAAATATAAACAACTTGAGTTTTAAATTATAAACAAGAGCGTTCTGACCTTTTCTGCTAGTTATCACATTCTCAATTTCCCTTGCATGATAGACTTGAATAATGTATATAACATATAAAAGAAAAAGTCAAATAAAAGTTATACAAAAGAAAACAATAGATGGCTGATGTATAAAATAATATGCTACCTCTTTTTTTTTGAGTTTCGAGTTGTGTAATTGCCAATCAAAATCTGTGGTTGAGTATTTGTCCCATCTTGAAGTTGAACATAAGATTTTCCAACATTTTTACTTTTAAGGGGCATTCCTATCAAAGACAAGTTATATAAGATAAATAAAGCATGAAATAACCATTATACTAAATTATATCAAAACTTAATATTTTGAAATAAAACATTCATAAGTTTCATATATTTTTATATCTAATACCTTGTACATCATTGTCTTTCTGATTTGAAGTTTCATCTATTTGGTTATTTGATGCACCTTGAATGTTTTGACAATCTGCACAAATATTGTTTGAACAAAATATAAACAACTTGAGTTTTAAATCATAAACAAGAGTGTTCTGACCTTTTCTGCTAGTTACCACATTCTCAATTTCCCTTGCATGATAGACTTGAATAATGTATATAACATATAAAAGAAAAAGTCAAATCAGAGTTATACAAAAGAAAACAATAGATGGCTGATGTATAAAATAATATGTTACCTCTTGTTTTTAAGTTTCGAGTTGTGTAATTGCCAATCAAAATCTGTGGTTGAGTATTTGTCCCATCTTGAAGTTGAACATGAGATTTTTCAACATTTTTACTTTTAAGGGGCATTCCTATCAAAGACAAGTTATATAAGATAAATAAAGCATGAAATAACCATTATACCAAAGTATATTAAAACATAATATTTTGAAATAAAAAATTCACAAGTTTCGTATATTTTTATATCTAATACCTTGTACATCATTGTCTTTCTGATTTGAAGTTTCATCTATTTGGTTATTTGATGCACCTTGAATGTTTTGACAATTTGCACAAATATTGTTTGAACAAAATATAAACAACTTGAGTTTTAAATCATAAATAAGAGCGTTCTGACCTTTTCTGCTAGTTACCACATTCTCAATTTCCCTTGCATGATAGACTTGAATAATGTATATAACATATAAAAGAAATAGTCAAATCAGAGTTATACAAAAGAAAACAATAGATGGCTGATGTATAAAATAATATGTTACCTCTTTTTTTTAAGTTTCGAGTTGTGTAATTGTCAATCAAAATTTGTGGTTGAGTATTTGTCCCATCTTGAAGTTGAACATGAGATTTTTCAACATTTTTACTTTTAAGGGGCAGTCCTATCAAAGACAAGTTATATAAGATAAATAAAGCATGAAATAACCATTATACCAAAGGATATTAAAACTTAATATTTTGAAATAAAAAATTCACAAGTTTCATATATTTTTATATCTAATACCTTGTACATCATTGTCTTTCTGATTTGAAGTTTCATCTATTTGGTTATTTGATGCACCTTGAATGTTTTGAAAATCTGCACAAATATTGTTTTAACAAAATATAAACAACTTGAGTCTGCACAAGTTAATACCTTAATATTTTAAAGTCTGCACAAGTATAGCAATACAACTACTATTGACAAGGAGACTTTACTGCTCCATGCTGATGGCAAGCAACACATTACGCAACAAGCAAATTTACCAGCAAGCAACTTATAGAAGTCTTGCTAGTAACCCAGTGTTGATGGCAAGCAGCACATTTCCCAACAAGCAAATTTACCAGCAAGCAACTTATAGAAGTCCTGCTAATAACCCAATGTTGATGGCAAGCAGCACATTTCCCACCAAGCAAATTTACCAATAAGAAAAAGATTACCATGCTTCTCATAAGCAATATGCTATCGTTGCCTAAAAAGTCTAAAAAAATGAGATTAAGATGTGATATGCATGATGTATGGGATAATGTATTATTGATGCACTATCATGGGTAAAGCATGAATAAAAATGAGATCAGTTCAATGAAACATTCTAAAACAAGAAAATGAGCATTTTGGGTAAAAAAGGACATTGCTTAGGTTCTATGAAGTGGAAATAAGGTTTGATTTTGAATTTGGGATTACCAAGTATACAGCATACACGAAAACTCATAATCAAGTGGAAACAAGCATTTACCAGCAAGCAAATTATAGAAGTGGAAACAAGATGTGATGTACGAACAAAACAAGTATACAGGATTACCAAATATTTAGTATGTTAAGTATGCAAGATCAAGAAAACTCAAATAACAACTAGCATACAGGATTACCATGCTTCTCATAATCAAGCATTTACCAAAAACAACAAGCATTTACCAGCAAGCAAATTATAGAAGTGGAAACAAGATGTGATGTACGAACAAAACAAATATACAGGATTACCAAATATTTAGTATGTTAAGTATCCAATCATACAAAAGAAAACAATAGATTGTTGATGTATAAAATAAGATGCTACCTCTTTCTTTTGAGTTTCGAGTTGCGTGATTGTCAATCAAAACCTGTGGTTGAGTATTTTCCCCATCTTGAAGTTTAAAATGAGGTTTTCCAATATTTTTACTTTTAAGAGTCAATCCTATCAAAGGCAAGTTATGTAGGATAAATAGCATGAAATAATCATAATTATAAGGAAGAAAGTCCTAACCTCTTTTTGAATTTCGAGCTGCGTGATTGGGAATCATAATTCGAGATTGTGTATTTGCCTTATCTTGATGTTGAAAATGAGGTTTTCCAATAGTTTTACCATCACAAGCCATTCCTATCAAGAGCAAAAGTTACAATTTATAGATAAAAAGAAAGTTAGTTATATATCCATTGATATGATAAATAAAAGGTCCATAGTCAACAGTGAAATAACATATATATATGGCAAATCTACTCTCTTACTATCACTTTATATCATATTAATTAAACATAAAAATTATATATGCTAGACAAAATCTCATCATAAACAGAATCTCATCATGTATCAACATCAATTTCAACTCCTATAGCATCATCCCGAACCCAAACGATTTCTTCATGATCATGGTCGTCTTCAGGATTACAAATACAACTTTGAAGGTATGTATCAACATCTGCCACAGGTTGCATTTTATACTGTCCTCGTGCATCGGTGGTGATAATTACATGCCAATTACAATCAACTGGATCTTCCACATAAAAAACTTGCATGGCTTGGGATGCTAAAATATAAGGCTCGTTATGGCGCTTCACATTTGTAAAATTGGCCAACATAAAACCATCCTCGTCTAGTTTTAGTCGTTTGCCTTTGGAGACCCAATCACATTCAAATAAAACAACTCTTCGACCTCCCTCGTAATCTAACTCAATCACATTTTGCAAAATTCCATAATAATCAAGTTCACTTGATATTGGATTCTGATCTCTAATACTTGAATAACTTGAAGTAGTAGCCCGAACAATAACACCACAATTCTGAGTTTTTCTCTTGCGTTCCACTTCTTTTGTATGAAACCTAAATCCATTGGAAAGGAATTTTTCATATCGTATCCCTATGAAATTCGGACCTCTGGCAAGTGATTTCAGATCATTTGATATTGGATCATCCTGGGAAGGATTTGTATTTTCGATCTATCACAAAAAAAAATGATAAAATATGTATAAAAATCATGATATATAACTTTAATGACAATTACACCACAAACTTACATGTTTTGCAAACCAAGATGCAAAAGACTCACTATGCATACGTTCAATCTGGTGAGGTGGAAGACCAGAATGAGTAAGATTCAAAATCCGACGGTGTTCACTGAAATTAAGAATAACGATTTGATAAACATTGATGATTATATATTTAAACTCGATGAAATATATATTAACATACTCTATATAAGATTGTACGTGATGACAGTTGAATAACACATATTGATGTGCCTTCTTTAATGTCTCATCATCAAACTTAGTTGCAATGACCTTTCCAAGTGCATAACCAGAGGCTGTAAACACGTCCAATGCAAATGTTGAACCGATAGTTGTATCATCATTTCTCGTTGATTGATTGAATCTTGTCTCTACATAATCAGCTAAATATAAAGAACAGAATGTCAAACATTCCTCAGCCAAATACCCCTCAGCAATGGATCCTTCTGGTCGACTTCTATTTCGAACATATGACTTCAATGTCCCTAAGTACCTTATATCAAAAATATAAATTTTATATTATTGAGTGAAAATAATAATTTAAATAAAACAATATCAATAAGAGAATTGTTTATTACCTTTCAATTGGATACATCCAACGATAATAAACTGGTCCAGCAGGTTGTACTTCAGTAGCCAAATGTACAGTCAAATGAATCATTATGTCAAAAAATGACGGAGGAAAAATTTTCTCGAGTTGACAAAGAATCACCGCAATGTCTTTCCTCAGACGAACCACATCAGTAGGAGAAATTACTTTACAACATAGCTCTCTGAAATACCTACACAATCTGATCAAAGGATTTCGAACTGATTTAGACAAAGTTTTACGTAGTGCTACCGGCAACAACTGTTGCATCAAAATATGGTTGTCATGACTTTTTAGACCAATTAATTTTGCTGGTTTCAGTTGAACGCATCGTGAAATGTTAGATGCATAACCATCTGGAACTTTAACTTTTTTCAAAACCTTGCAAAATGTACCCTTCTCTTTTTTCCCCATTGAATAAGAAGCTGGAGGTAGGTAAACTCTACTCGGTCCCTTTTCAATATGATGAAGTTCTGATCTTATCCCAATTTCTTGCAAATCAAGACGTGATTTAATATTATCTTTCGTTTTCCCTTCCATATCTAGCAATGTCCCACAAATTGATTCGCACACATTCTTTTCAATATGCATAAGATCAAGATTGTGACGTATCACATTATCTTTCCAATATGGTAAATCGAAGAAAATACTCAGCTTTTTCCAATTGAATGGTAGTTCTGGATTATCATCAACTATTTTTCCAAATTTCAATTTAAAATTTTTTAACTCATTGATTACTGTGTCTCCTGAAAGTATTGGTGGTGGTCTTCCATACTCTTCTGTGCCATCGAAATGTTGAGAATCTTTGCGAAACTCATGATCACTGTTTAAAAATTTGCCGTGACCCATATAGCAATATTTTTTACCATTTTTTAACCACCGTGAATGTGTAAATTTGTGGCACACCGGGCATGCAAATTTACCCTTGGTGCTCCATCCAGATAGGGTTGCATATCCGGGAAAATCACTTATCGTCCATAGTAATGCAACATGCAATTTAAAATTCTGTTTTGTTGATGCATCATATGTTTGCACTCCTACTTCCCACAAATCCTTCAAATCTGCAATAAGGGGCTGCAAGTAGATGTTGATGTTATTTCCAGGAGCAGATGGACCAGGTATTAGCAATGATAACATAAAGTATGGTTGTTTCATACACATCCATGGTGGAAGATTATAAGGCACTAAAATGACTGGCCACGTACTATGCACCGCACTCATATTTTTAAATGGATTAAATCCATCTGAAGCTAATCCTAGCCTTATGTTTCTAGGATCCTTCGCAAATTTTGGGTGGTTATGGTCAAACATTTTCCAAGCTGGGGAATCAGCTGGGTGTCGCATGTAACTGTCTTTTGTGCGAGATTCAGAATGCCATCTCATATGGACGGCCGTTTTGTATGACATGAACAAACGTTGTAACCTAGGCTTTATTGGAAAATACCATAAAACCTTACATGCAACTTTCCTCTTGTCACCAGTAGGATCATCTTCAGATGTTTCCCATCTAGGCTCATTGCATGTTTTACAGAGAACTCTTTCCTTGTCCAACCCCCAGTACAAAGTACAATCATTAGGGCAAGCATCAATTTTTTCATAACCAAGTCCTAATTGCTTCATCAATTTCTCTGCTTCATAGTATGACTTTGGTAAATCTTTCATGGCATTTGGAAATGCTTCTCTCAACAAATCCAGAAGCATATTAAAGACTTTATTGGTCATTTTTCCAAGACATTTTAAGTGAAGCAAGCGAATGATGAATGCAAGTTTTGAGAATTTCTTACATCCGGGATATAACTCCTTTTGTGAATCATCAATTAATTTATAGAATTTCTCGGCCTCCCCAAACGGAATATCTTTATCCTTTTCAAATCCTGCTGTATTGATTGTACTACCATCGTGTTGTTGGACCCCAAAAGCATCATGAACTAGTCCCTCCATGTTATCTACATCATCACGAGACAGAACCGAACTAGATATTGAAGGTGCACTACATGCTATCTCTCCATGAGCAACCCAGTGAGTATAACCTTTAATAAATCCATCAACCGTCAAATGATCATAAGCCTCCTCTCTTGAAACACATATGCCAATCTTACATCTTGCACAAGGACATGCAATTGTTCCATTTATGTTTGCATTAGAAAATGCAAAATCTAGAAAATTCTCAAGTCCTTTTCTGTATTCCTCAGTTTGTCTTGGTAAAAACATCCAACCTTTATCCATCACAATTCTAGTAAAAATATGTACTCAAACTGGTTCAACAAAAAAATAGATTCAGTCAAAAAATCAAAAAACTTAACAACCAATATAGTAACTAAATAATCTATCTGTAAACAACTCAAAAACACTAAATATTTTATATATAAACTGCAAACATGTTATTAAATAGATTTAGTCATTGTGATAAACATGATAAGTCAATAAGATAACATGATTTCAATATCTCAATAGATATATGTTTATTTTTAATTCTAGAAACATAGAAAAGTCCATTATCCATTCCTACAAGCTAAATTTAATTTTTAAAAATCATGATAGTACAGAATGTTTTTATCCTTATTATTAAAGAGCAAAGTTTAATAAAAGATAGAACCAAAATGTATCAAAAAGACAAGGTTTTCTATGTAGTTAAAATGAGAAAAACGTCACTTCGGTATGCATGATTCAGGAAGTATGCATGCACTAAATAAGCGAAGGAAAAAATATATGCTTTATTTTCTTCTTTTTCATTTTCTTTTTGGTTGGGAAGTCCCTTTTTGGATGAGCCACCAGACCATGTGCTTCCATCTCCATCAGTAGCGGTGGTGGATCATTTCACATGAAAGACAAAAAAAAAGTGACAAAAAGAGAGAGGAGGAGCGGAAGTAGGCAGAGGAATAAGAGTAGAATCATGTCACAGTACTGAAATCTATATAGATTTAGATTTGAACATGGAAAAGATCGAGAGAGAAGAGTATTCTCATAATCTCATTACAACGCAAAAGTGATGTCTAAGGGGAAAAGGAGGATCAGATGGAAAGAAGGCTTTAATTTGTGGTACATGGGTTTAAATTGTTTTAAATGACAAGGAAGATTCCTTTTCAGCAAAGCAAAGCTTGACACAAATGATTCAATGGGGTGCACTAGTGGGAAGGATGCTTCCATATCCGACAACTACAAAAGAAGCAGCCCTATGCATTTTATAGTAGGTTATGGAGCAGAGCAAGAGCCTTGAAACCTTAATGCATCTATCTCTATCCAAGATCCCTCTTGAATAGCTTACATATCAAGGGTTTCTCATTTACATTTGTTCTTGGAAATTTAAATTAAATTTGGCTAATGATATAAAAGCAGCCCCTCATCTTAGTGATATGATTGGAGAGGGATATTGAACAGGGTAAAACTCTCAAACTTATCCTTACATCTCATCCACATATTTTTACATTTTTGGATTGGATTGAGCTGCATCTTGAGATTTAACATGTACATAGGATCACAAAGAGAGACTTCACGAAACACAACTTTGTGCTTGTGCTAAACATTAGCTATTCCTTTTGATCAAGACCACAGCCAGAAGGACTTGGGAGGTAGACAAATAAATGGCTTCAGGGGACCAACTAGTTGCTTGGGTTGGATGTGGGCAATTACTTTTCAGCTGGAGGCCGCAACAATGGCATAAAGACACAATGATTAAAGGTGGGAGGAAAGGTTTGTATGTTCATGTGGGTGCCACTGTGAGCAAGACATCTCTTTTAAGTAATTAAGCACGACAGGATAGATATATATGTTTGAATTAGGCTATTACTGCAACTACGACTAAGTTTACTTTTAAATGAAGTGCAGAGGAAGCTACAACCAACCTTCTATGCTTCTTTTCTTGTGGTACCAAAATTTATCCACTATTCTCTCAGGATAGAAACTTCTTTCATTAATAGGATGGTGAGTTTAGAAACACGGACCTCACTATAGCTGTCAAAGTTTTTCATAACTTAATGGCTGACAATGTTATCTAATGAAGAATCATGAATGGTGTGTCAATCAACAAAACAAACAGATTGCAAAAAAAATAAATGGTTTACTAACTAATGTCTTCTTATAAGTATCACTAGTCCTTCTCAGCTCAATAATACAACAAAAAAAACACAGAAATCAAGTCAACGAAAGTAGAGAAGAGAGGTAGATACTGAAATCAACCTTAATTAAAACTTCCTTCAAACTAAACATATTGAAGCAAGATATGGTTTCACAGAAATCACCAAAAATCAACAAGAAATCAACCTCTTTACCACAAAAATTCACAGCAAGAAACAAGAAAACCTTCAAAAGAAACAGAGCGCATAAATAGTTAGCTTGCAACCTAGGGCTTCAGATCATGAAAAGAGGAAAGAATAGGACCTTGGCGTCACAAGCAAGAGGGCAGACGGCGCACAGACACTTGCAACCTAGGGCTTCTGATCACAAGATGCTAGAAGAGGAAATAATAAGGGCTCGGTGTTGCAGATGATGGGGTGGATGACAAAGGGGCAAGCGGACGACAAGGCAGGCGGCGCAAAGGATGTCGAGGCAGGCGACAGAATAAGGGGCAGGCGGCGCAAAGGATGCCGAGGGTTCAGCGAGGATCGGGCAGGGACGATCATCGATGGAAATATTGAAAGAGGGAAGAAAAATTAGGGATCGGGATATAGGAAACTCGGGCGCGGCTGAGTGCTTTGTTGGAGGGAGTGATGAAAAAAATTGGCGCGCAGGTAAAACATTACATTACATTTATTAAGTGTCATAATAATATACCTAATTAGATTTTAATTTTATTAATTTTTTATTTGTAATCAATGTCATTATATATATAAAACAACTACATTTTTAAATAAATGTCATGAAGAAAGTGTCAGGAAAGCCATTTTTTCTTGTAGTGACAGCTTAGTCATTAGTATAAGTGGGAGATTGTTGGAGTGTATACTGAAAGCCTAAGCTTTGTAAACATTCATTATGAATAAAGAATCATATTTGGTCAAATTGTCTACATTTAGTTGTAGTTGTTCAATTAATTTATATTGTAGATAACATAGTATGTAGTGTCACATGCAGAAGATAATGTTATCAGTACCTTATAAATTATAAACAGTAGCTCGCGACCAAAATGGAAAGGAACAAACCATTAGAAGGTCGTAGTGTAATTAGGTATCAGTTTATCTTGACTGTATAATTACACTAGTACACTCAGAGTGTATTGAGTAGGACCATTTGAGGTCGTTTCTTTTATACTGACTTTATAAAGAAACTGATCCTGTCCGAACCAGGAGTCAACGGACGCTGGGGATGTGGCGCTCCCTGTTGGATCCTTGAGTGCTTCGGCGAACCTGCAACAAAACCGAGCCGGGGGGGTGTCCCGGCGACGGCCCTCCGACGCTCAAGTTAGGCGAAGGAATAAGAAAGTGGCTCAGAAAATGTAGACTTGTGTACCTCCGGTTGAAGAAATGGAGGCCTTATATAGACCTCTCGAAGGAGCCTGGGCACACCAATCGAAGCGATCACCTGCTTTCGACCATGCCTAGGTGTGGGCCTGTCAGAAGGGCATCCATAAGACCATACTGTTGATACAATCACCTGCTTTCGACCATGCCTAGGTGTAGGCCTGTCAGAAGGGCATCCATAAGACCATACTGCTACTGTATCAACCTTTCCGTAACGTGATGGTGGGGCCTTTAATAGTGCCATCTTGCGTACAGTCTAATCATCATGCCTTTGCCGACATACCATATCCCGAGCCGAGCGAATAGGCCGCTCGGCTAACCACTGTTCCCTCGCCACGATTCCGGCCGAGCGGACACCTCCGCTCGGCCATTCTGTCCTCGGCCGAGCGGACACCTCCGCTCGGCCACTCGGCTCCGGTTCTTCTGCTTTGGCGTCGGAAACCCAAACCTTTGGTTGGGTAATCTCTGGTTCCGCTCGGACGGGACCCCATCTGTTGGTCCCCCATTCTTACCGCCGGATCACTTGCCTCCCCTTCAAGTCTAGTCGAAGGAGGCAGTGAGTCCGACTGACTGGACTGTGTGTCCGAGCGGGCGGTCGTCGCCTTATCGCTGCTGCTGATATCCCCCTCATGCCAAATTTAGCCGCTCGGCTCTTCGCTTTGTGTGCCTTGGCGCCCAACGTGGATGTTTGCTTGTCTAAATCCTCTTGAAAATCGCGCAAGTCTTTTTCATTAAGCCGAAGCATGCACGGTATGGGCGCATTAATTGCGCTTGGTGACAGAGCGCCACGTGGCTCGTCTCTAGTGGCGGTGACGCTTCGTACGATGGGACGCCCTTTGTTTTGAAATGAACGGCTAGATGATGACCTCGTCTCTTGTGCCCTGCATCCGACGGACGAGGCTGAGCGGTCTCGTTTGTATAAAGCCCTCATTCTGGCCTTCACGCCGCACTCTCTGTTTCATCACGCGTCCTCTGTCGAAGCTGCCTGCTGCTAGCTTACTCCGGCGACTCCCAGTGCTTGCTTTCCGGCGGTTTTCGAGTTCCTGGGGATTCTTTCCTTTGATCTTCCCTCAGTAAGCTTCTTCTCTTCTCTCGTCCCCTTGTTTCCGAGTATTGCTAGGCTTCCTTCCCTTCTTTAGTCATGGCGAGCACTTCTGCGCCCGCTATCGAGGTTCACGGTCCGTGGTATGTGAGTATGGAGAGTAGGTTCGATGAGGAGCGCGCCCGGCGTGTTGTTAGGACCTACGGGATCCCGAACGACCATGAAATAGTTGTAGCCGGCCCGACCGACCGGCCCCATAACCCGCCGATCGGTACTATTTGTTTTTTTCTGGACCAATTCCAGGGCGGCCTTAGATTTCCTACCCATCCATTTATTTTGGAAGTTTGTAATTATTTCCGCATCCCGCTCGACCAACTTGTGCCGAATTCCTTTAGGCTACTGACCGGGATGGTCGTCCTCTTTAGGCTGCACAGTATCCCACTTGACCCCAAAATATTCCACTACTTCTTCTACCTCAAACAATCCGAGTTGGGTACTTTTATTTTCCAAAGTAGAATAGGCTTCAAATTTTTTGAGAACATGCCGACCTCCAACAAGCACTGGAGGGAGTTCTTCTTCTATATACGACTTCCCGAGCGGCCAGCATCCGCTGTGCCGACCCAGCCGGAGCTCGGCAAATTCAGAAGCAATCCGGCCTACCTTCATGCGGCAAATTGCTTGTCCGGTCAGCGGTACAAAATCGACCAGTTGCTTCTCAAGGGGGTGTTGTACATTTTTGGATGATCTCCCGTTCGGGCCAATCTCCCCTACCGCATGGGTAAGGACTCTTTACTCCCTTCGCCTTTTTTGTTTAACTGATTTTAATTTCTTCCACTGCAGCTGAAGTCATGTGGCGCTCCAAGGCTACCGATCATCTGAAATTGAAGGTCGTGGAAATTGAGGCGGCTACCAAAAAAGAACTCGCCGAGCGGGGTCTTATCCCCAGCCGCCCGGCAGATGCAGGAGAGGGGGGGGCGCAGTCCGTCCCTGAAACAGAAGTTACCCAACCCGCTTCAACGGAGGTTGAGGCGGATCCTATTTCCTCTGCTCCAGCCGAGCTGGGAGTCCCCCAGGCCGGGGATTCACCACGGGAAGCTCGGCGGAAATTTCGAAGAGACTCCAGCCTTCCGCCGACCCCAGAGGGCGAACCACAGGCGCCGGTCGAGATCGCTTCTCCAGATCGCACGTCGTCGCAGATCAGGACCCCTGCGGCCTCGCCCACCGCACAGCCCTCTGGCTCTCCTCCACGGACTCGTCGTCGCTTACGACGGTTGGGCGAAACTTCAACCATAGGGGAGTCCTCGGGCCAGGCGACTGCGGCTGAGGAAGTGTCGGCCGGCCACCCGACCATCAAGACTACCCTTCGATTCCCATCGGAGGAATATTTATTGTCTGTCGATCGGCCATCAAGCCCCGTTCATGAAATAACCTTGACGGGTCCGCTCGCCAAACTTTTCGAGGACGCCCAGATTCGGGTGGCCCTCATGACGCCCAAGCAGCTCGGCGATAACCACATGCAGCAGGCCACTCAGGTAGGTTCATTTTTCTTCCTGTGCCATGCTACTGTTCGGTCCCTGATTTTATTATTTCTATTACAACATTGGGCTGAGCAAATCGCCACTAGCCATCGGCTGGCCGAGCTGGAGGATCTTATGGAAAAGCTCCAAGTCTCGGGGGGTCCATCGGCCGAGCGGGAGAAACAAGCCCGCGAGGCCGAACAGAAGAAGGCCTGGCTGCAGAGGTGGCTCGACTTGAAGGCTTGGTGAAGAAGCGCGACGAAGACGTGAAGCGCGCCAGTGGCCGAAGAAGCGGGCGATGCTGATCCGGACAAGATGAAAGTTGAAGTCCGAGCCCTAGATCGGCAAAGGAGCTGGAAGCCAAACTAACTACCGAACGGGATGGGCGCTCAGCTGAACGCACTAAAGCGGAGGTGGACCAGAAGGTTCTCCAAGATTCACTAATTGCCTCCCGGGCGGCGCTCAGAAAGTACGAGGAAGAGGAGCCGAGTCGTCTGGCTGCTGCACGTCAAGATTACCTCCGCTCGGAGAGGTTCGGCACGAAATTTGGCCGCAGCGTCTCTTCAACCTTTGCCGAGGCCGTTAAGGTCACTATGACCTACTTGAAGAAGGGTGGCCACCTTCCTGCGGGAATACACATTCCCGCCTCCGATCTGGCGGCCATGACAGACGACATTCCGGACGATTTCTTCAACTTCGAAGACCCCGAGTGAAGAGTGTTCCTCATCTCTATCTTGTTTTTGCATTTCTTACGCCCAGCGCAACTTTTCGTACTTGTCGTCTGGCATGCTTTTCCCTTTAATGCAATTATGTCTTTGCTTGCGTCTTCCTGATCACTATCCATAATATTCTTCTGTTTGCTTAACGTTTATGCTTAGAGTCAGTCATGCTCTAAGTGTTCTCCGTCACGCGGACGATCAGCTTAACCCATTAAACAAAGTCCGAGCGGGAGGGCCTACTCGCTCTGCACGTATCTAGCCTGTGTGAAGTCAACAAACGCCAAGTATCGAAGGACCATCGCCCGGCGGGCCTAAATGTTTTAATACTTGTGGTTTCGGCGGTTTCTTATTCTCTGATATTCGTTCGTCCGCCCGGGGAATTTATAGTTGCCGGACCGACTCTCGATTTTTAACGATGGTGCTCGTCGGTTTTCCACTCGATTTTTATAGACGCCGGCTCGTCTCTCGATTTTTAACGTCGGAGCTCGACGGCGCGGATATTTATAGCCGGTCGGCACGGCTCTCGATCTTTAACGTCAGAGCTCGACGGCGCGGATATTTATAGCCGGTCGGCGCGGCTCTCGATCTTTAACGACGGAGCTCGTCGGCGCGGATATTTATAGCCGGTCGGCGCGGCTCTCGATCTTTAACGTCGGAGCTCGTCGGCGCGGATATTTATAGCCGGTCGGCGCGGCTCTCGATCTTTAACGACGGAGCTCGTCGGCGCGGATATTTATAGCCGGTCGGCGCGGCTCTCGATCTTTAACGACGGAGCTCGTCGGCGCGGATATTTATAGCCGGTCGGCGCGGCTCTCGATCTTTAACGACGGAGCTCGACGGCGCGGATATTTATAGCCGGTCGGCGCGGCTCTCGATCTTTAACGACGGAGCTCGTCGGCGCGGATATTTATAGCCGGTCGGCGCGGCTCTCGATATTTAACGATGGAGCTCGTCGGCGCGGATATTTATAGCCGGTCGGCGCGGCTCTCGATCTTTAACGACGGAGTTCGTCGGTATTATTGGTCGTCGCGGCTCTCGATCTTTAAAGACGGAGCTCGTCGGCGATATTTATAGCCGATCGGCGCGACTCGATCTTTAACGACGGAGCTCGTCCGGTATTTATAGCCGGTCGGCGCGGCTCTCGATCTTTAACGACGGAGCTCGCCGGGCGGATATTTATAGTCTGCTCGATCTTTAACGACGGAGCTCGTCGGCGTGGATATTTATAGTCGGCGCGGCTCTCGATCTTTAACGACGGACTCGTCGGCGCGGATATTTATAGCCGGTCGGCGCGGCTCTCGATCTTTAACGACGGAGCTCGTCGGCGCGGATATTTATAGCCGGTCGGCGCGGCTCTCGATCTTTAACGACGGAGCTCGTCGGCGCGGATATTTATAGTCGGTCGGCGTGGCTCTCGATCTTTAACGACGGAGCTCGTCGGCGCGGGTATTTATAGCCGGTCGGCGTGGCTCTCGATCTTTAACGACGGAGCTCGTCGGGCTTTTAAGCCTAATTTGGACAACGTTTACCTGGCCGAACGGCACAGGGTCTTCGGAATTGAGCCTTTGGCTCGTACAATATACCTCCGGCTGAGCAGCTCGGGGCCTTCATATAACCAACCGTTCGGCTATGAACACAGAATGCCTTGGGAATAATTTGTTTCCTGCGATAAAAGGAGTACAGCTATTTTGAATTTACACAAAATAGAGCAAAAGCGCACCTCTCACCCAGCTCTATATGGCTGAAGGTGATTGGCACTCCATGGCCGATCCAGCATCCGACCTTCCGCATCCTTGAGGTAATAAGCGCCCGAACGGAGCTTCTCGACCACTTCAAAGGGTCCTGCCCAGGGAGCTTCCAACTTGCCGACATCTCCGACCGGCTTGACTTTCTTCCAAACTAGGTCGCCTACTTGAAAGACTCTGGGGATCACGCGTCGGTTGTAGTTCTGTTTCATACGTTGCCGGTACGCCATCAGCCAGACGGACGCTTTAGCTCTTTCCTCCTCGACCAAGTCTAGCTCCATGCTCCTCCGTTCGACGTTATCTTCATCATAATTTTGTACCCGAACGGACTCCACCCCAACTTCAATCGGGATGACTGCTTCGCCTCCATATACCAAGTGAAATGGAGTGACGCCCGTTCCCTCCTTTGGTGTCGTGCGGAGAGCCCATAGGACGCCCAGCTGCCTCCTTCATGGTCGAGCTGAGCCCGTAAAATTCTGAGAATCTCTCGGTTGGTTACCTCGGCTTAACCGTTACTCTGGGGATATGCCACCGATGTGAAGTGCTGCTCGATGCCATAACTTTCGCACCACTTCCCGAGCAGCTTCCCAGTGAATTGACGTCCGTTGTCGGAGATGAGTCGTCTTGGGATGCCAAAGCGGCAGATGATATTTTGCCATATGAACTTTTTAACCATCTGCTCGGATATTTTTGCAAGTGGCTCAGCTTCTACCCATTTTGAGAAGTAGTCGACCGCCACCAATAAGAACTTCTGCTGCCCGGTAGCCATGGGGAAGGGTCCCACGATGTCCATCCCCCATTGGTCGAACGGGCAGGCCACAGTTGATGCTTTCATCTCATCTGCCGGTCGGTGGGACATGCTGTGATACTTCTGACAGGATAGACAATTTGCAACGGTCCGGGCAGCATCCTTTTGAAGTGTTGGCCAAAAATACCCGGCTAGCAAAATCTTCCTGGTTAACGACCGTCCGCCTGGATGTCCACCGCACGAACCTTGGTGCACTTCTCGAAGGATGTACTCGGCATCTTCCAAGCTGACGCATTTTAGGAGCGGACGGGAGAAGGCCTTCTTGTAGAGTTGATCTCCTACGAGGGTGAACCGACTAGCCCTTCTCTTCAGTAAATGAGCTCCTTCCCAGTCGGAGGGGGTAGCTCCCGAGCGCAAAAACTCCACAATAGTTGTCCTCCAGTCGCTCGGGTATGTGATGCCCTCCATCCGATCGGCATGTGCTACTAAAGATACTTGCTCGATCGGCTTTTGAGAGCCGACCGGGGATAACGCGCTTGCCAGCTTGGCCAATTCATCCGCCACTTGATTCTCCGCCCGGGGGATCTTCTGAATAATCACCTCCCTAAAGTTGAGCTTAAGTTTTTCAATAGCTTCCACGTAGAGCTTGAGCCTTGTACTATTTATCTCGAAAATCCCCGAGATTTGCTGAGCAGCCAACTGGGAATCTGAATAGAGTATGACCCGGACGGCTCCAACGTGCCAAGCGGCCTGCAATCCAGCAATAAGGGCTTCATATTCTGCTTCGTTGTTGGTCGCTCGGTAATCTAGCCGGACGGAGAGCTGCATCCGTTCTCCTTGTGGGGACAGCAAAACTATGCCAATTCTGCTCCCGTGTCTAGTGGACGATCCATCCACGAACACTTTCCACACAGCTTCGGGTTCCGGGTCCTGCACCTCCGTCACAAAATCGGCTAAGGCTTGTGCCTTGATAGCCGAGCGGGGTTGATATTGGATATCAAATTCGCTTAGCTCGGTTGTCCATTTGATGAGCCGTCCGGAAGCTTATGGATTTAAAAGCACTCGTCCCAACAGGCTATTGGTCTTGACGATAATCGTGTGCACCAGGAAATAAGGACGAAGTCTCCGAGCGGCCAGGATCAGAGCAAAGGCCAACTTCTCGAGTCCGGTGTAGCGGGTTTCAACATCTTTCAAGATATGACTAAGGAAATATACAGGTTGCTCCTCACCTCCCGACCGGACTAACGCTGATCCCACAGCCTGCTCGGTTGAGGATAAATAAATGTGCAACGGTTCGCCGACAGCTGGCTTGGCCAGCACAGGTAGGGAATTTAAGTACGTTTTCAGTTCTTCAAAGGCCCGATCGCAGTCTTCATTCCATTGGAACTTTGTAGCTTTACGGAGGACTTTGAAGAACGGAAGGCTCCGGTCGACAGTCTTAGAGATGAAGCGTGATAGCGCTGTAATCCGACCGGTCAGCCTCTGTACTTCCCTCATGTTTCTGGACGGTGGCATGTCCTGAAGAGCCTTCACCTTGCTAGGATTAGCTTCAATACCCCGTTCGGTCACAATATAGCCCAAGAAACGTCCTCCTTTGGCGCCGAACAAACACTTATGAGGATTTAGCTTGACCCCATATTTTCTGAGTGTATGGAAGGTTTCTTCCATATCTTTGCATAAAGTGGCCGCTCGGAAGGATTTGATGAGGATGTCATCTACATAGACCTCCAGGTTGTGTCCGATTTGCTCGCGGAAGACCCTATTCATCAATCTTTGATATGTTGCTCCGGCATTCTTCAGTCCGAACGGCATCACCGTATAGCAATACGTCCCGTCCGGTGTAACGAAGCTAACTTTTTCCTGATCTTCCGGGGCGAGCGGCACTTGATGATAGCCTTGGTAGGCGTCCAGCATACATATAAGCTCGCATCCGACTGTAGAATCTACGAGCTGGTCGATTCGGGGCAGAGGGTAGAAATCCTTCGGGCAAGCTTTGTTCAGATCTCTGAAGTCGATGCACACCCTCCATTTGTTGCCCGGCTTGGAGACGAGCACCACATTTGCTAACCAGCTTGGGAATTGAATGTGGTCGGCCTCTAAGAGCCTTTCTACCTCCGCTCGAATGATAACATTCTGCTCGGCGCTGAAATCTCTTCTCCTTTGTTTTACTGGCCGAGCGTCCGGCCGGACGTGAAGCTTATGTTGGGCTATGCTAGGGGAGACATCGGGCAGCTCATGCGTCGACCAAGCGAAGACGTCATGATTCATCTGGAGGCATTTGACCACTTCTTCTTTCTGTTCGTCCTCCAGGTCGGCGGCAATAAAGGTTGTAGCCTCCGATCGGCTCGGATGGATCTGAACCTCCTCCTTTTCATCATAAATTAAAGCAGGAGGTTTCTCGGTTATGGCGTGTACCTCGATCCGTGGAGCCTTTCGCGCGGCGCTGGATTCGGCTCGGACCATTTCCACATAGCATTTCCGAGCGGCTAACTGATCTCCTCGCACTTCACCGATTTTGTCCTCGACCGGGAATTTGATCTTCTGATAGAACGTCGACACAACAGCTCGGAATTCGCTTAACGCCGGTCGCCCCAGTATCACGTTGTAGGATGAAGGGGAGTCGACCACCACAAAGTTTGTTGTCCTCGTTCTCCGGAGCGGTTCTTCCCCTAAGGAGATAGCCAGTCTTACCTGTCCGACCGGAAGAACCTCATTGCCCGTAAACCCGTAGAGGGGGGTTGTCATGGGCAGCAGCTCGGCTTGATCGATTTGTAGTTGATCAAAGGCCTTTCTGAAGATGATGTTGACCGAGCTGCCAGTGTCAATGAAGATACGGTGGATGGTGTAGCCGCTTTGATGATAAGGGCATCATCATGCGGCACTTCAACTCCCTCAAGATCCTTGGGCCCGAAGCTGATCTCGGGTCCGCTCGCCTTTTCTTGGCTGCAACCCACCTCATGGATTCTGAGCTGCCGGGCGCTTGCCTTTCTCGCCCTGTGTGAATCTCCTCCGGTCGGCCCACCCGCAATAATATTGATTTCTCCCCGGGGGGTGTTGTTTTTGTTCTCCTCTTCCCGAGCGGACTGCCTAAGTCGCTCATTGGACCTTCGAGAGCGATCTTCATGCCTTGGAGGGAAACGCTGTTCGGGAGATCTTCTATACGTTCGCCGACCGGACTCTTGATGCCGCTGCCGGCGGTCGGGTGAAGGCGATCGACGAGGGCCACCCCATCGTACGGGATGGGTGATTGAAGGCAGGCCCCGACAGTCGCGGGTGTTGTGGGAGTCAGTATTATGGAAAGAGCAAAACATTGGGGTCCATACCCTCTTTTTCTTCATCTTTGGCCGCTCGGCCGCTACCTCTTGGACCACCGGGGACTTCGCATGATGTGCCCGGGATGCCTCAACTCTTGGTCCTCTTGGTGGCTGATGGGCAGCGGGCTGCTTCCGTTCGGCATGGGTCGGACGTTCGGCATGAGATCCCTTCCGTCGGGCAGCCTCCACCTCTTCCACATTTATATACTCATTCGCCCGGTGTAGCATGTGGTCGTAGTCTCTGGGCGGTTTGCGAATGAGCGCGCGGAAGAAGTCCCCTTCCGCGAGGCCTTGCGTGAAGGCGTTTACCATTGTCTCCGAGGTGGCTGTGGGGATGTCCATCGCTACCTGATTAAATCGCTGTATATACGCCCGGAGAGATTCTCTTGGTTCTTGTTTGATGGTGAACAGGCTGACGCTTGTCCTTTGATAACGTCGGCTGCTCGCAAAGTGATGAAGAAATGCCTTTCGGAACTCCTGGAAACTAGTGATAGAGCCGTCCGGCAGCCTCCGAAACCACCTATGTGCAGATTCCGATAGAGTGGTGAGAAATACCCGACACTTTACGCCATCGGAGTACTGATGCAAGGTGGCGATGCTGTCGAACTTCCCCAAATGATCGTCGGGGTCGGTCGTCCCATTGTAAGCTCCGATCGGCGGTGGTGTATAGTATTTTGGTAACGGATCCCGATGTATGGCTTCAGAGAACTGTCGGTGAACCTGCTCGGGTGGTGCGTTCGCTCGGGGAGCTTTGCCCTTCCTATGATCCCGAACGGGAGGCTCATTGGATGAAGATCCTTGCTCCCCGTGAGCGGGCGTGATTTCTGGGGGAGTACGGAAGAGTGCCTGAGGGAACCCTCCTGTTGAAACATATTCCGGGCGGTCTGCTTGCGCCGCCCGGCCTGCTGAAGCCGAGGTTGTTTGCTGTTGCGCTCGCTCAGCCTGTGCTTTCTCCTTTTGCTGCGCCACTATCTTGGCTGCCCTCGCCTCGACTATAGCGTCAAACTCTTCTTGTGAGAGTGCCACGGTATGTAGTCTTCCAGCCTCGTCCATTGCCTCTGCTCGGATGCAGGTGCGTTCCCACAGACGGCGCCAAATTGATCCTGTCCGAACCAGGAGTCAACGGACGCTGGGGATGTGGCGCTCCCTGCTGGATCCTCGAGTGCTCCGGCGAACCTGCAACAAAACCGAGCCGGGGGGGGGGTGTCCCGGCGACGGCCCTCCGACGCTCAAGTTAGGCGAAGGAATAAGAAAGTGGCTTAGAAAATGTAGACTTGTGTACCTCCGGTTGAAGAAATGGAGGCCTTATATAGACCTCTCGAAGGAGCCTGGGCACACCAATCGAAGCGATCACCTGCTTTCGACCATGCCTAGGTGTGGGCCTGTCAGAAGGGCATCCATAAGACCATACTGTTGATACAATCACCTGCTTTCGACCATGCCTAGGTGTGGGCCTGTCAGAAGGGCATCCATAAGACCATACTGCTACTGTATCAACCTTTCCGTGACGTGATGGTGGGGCCTTTAATAGTGCCATCTTGCATACAGTCTAATCATCATGCCTTTGCCGACATACCATATCCCGAGCCGAGCGAATAGGCCGCTCGGCTAACCACTGTTCCCTCGCCACGATTCCGGCCGAGCGGACACCTCCGCTCGGCCATTCTGTCCTCGGCCGAGCGGACACCTCCGCTCGGCCACTCGGCTCCGGTTCTTCTGCTTTGGCATCGGAAACCCAAACCTTTAGGTGGGTAATCTCTGGTTCCGCTCGGACGGGACCCCATCTGTGGGTCCCCCATTCTTACCGCCGGATCAGAAACAAAGACCTCGGTTATTATGGAAGTGTGTACTCTTAATCCTAATATAATAACAAGCACATATATTTGATATTTATTTCTTTAATTTATCAATGGGTGAGATTTAGTTCAATGAATCAATAAGCCCGATAAATTGGGAAATTGTATCACTTATAGTGTGTGTTGTTGATTATAGAAGGAAACTGTGTCCTAGAGATACTAGGTTGATAATGTCCTCAAGAGGAGCTCATAAGGATTGTCATGTTAAACCCTGCAGGTGGACTTAGTCCGACATGACGATAAAGTTGAGTGGTACTACTCTTGAACTAAGATATTAATTAAATGAGTTGTCAGTAACTCACTTAATTAGTGGACATTCGATATCTTAAACACAGGGAGACTAACACACTCATAATAAGAAGGAGCCCAAAAATGTAATTTGGGATTGGTGCGGTAGTTCAATAATAGTTCTCTAGTGGAATGAATTATTATTGATAAAATTAAGTTGTGTGTTCGGGGCGAACACGGGATGCTTAATTTTATCGGGAGACCAAAACCAATTCCTCCTCTCGGTCCCTATCGTAGCCTCTTATTTATAGAGTACTATACCCACCTATACCCACCTTCATACCCATCATAAGGGGGCCGGCCAAGCTAGCTTGTGGATCAAGCTAGGGCCGGCCAAGCCTAGGTATAGGTGGCCGGCCCTAGCTTGAACCCAAGCTAGTGGGGCCATTAAATTAAAAAAAAATTTTAATTTTAATTTTTATTATGTGGAAGATATAATTTATTAAAGAGAATTAAAATTAAAATATCTCTCTTGTAAAAGATCTACAATAGATTAAAGAAAGAGATTAGATCTCTTTCCTTATTTGTAGATTGGTGAGATATTTTATTTTCTCTTTAAAAATTATTCACATGTTGTAAAATTAAAATTATGGAAATTTCTTTTTATCAACCATGAAGAGATTTTTGAAGAGAAATTTTATTTTAAAATTTTCGGAAACAAATTAGGAAGTTTTAATTGTTGATTGAAACTTGTCAAATTTGTTCTTCATGATGTGGCCGGCCACTTGAATTTAATTGGGGAAATTTTATTTTATTTTTCTCAATTAAATCATGTCAAAAAAATTAAGGAAATTTTATTGTAATTAAATTTCCTAATTTGCCTAGGCCAAGGAATATAAAAGAAGGGGTGAGGGTGCTTTCAAGAGACACAACCTCTATTATTTCTCTCCCTCTTTTGTTCCTTGGTGTGGCCGGCCATCCTTTCCCTCTCTTCCTCTTGTGGTGGCCGAACCCCTCTCTTTCCTTGGAGCTCTTGTGGTGGCCGGATACTACTTGGAGAAGAAGAAGAAGAAGGAGAGGAAGCGAGCATCTCTTGGAGCTTGGTTAGTGTTTTGATTTTCTTCCTTGGTGAAGCTTCTTTCTTTGTGGCCGAACCTAGCTAGGAGGAGAAGAAGGTAGTTGGTGGTTTCTCATCTCGGAAGATCGTTGCCCACACAATGTCCGAGGTTAGAAGAGGAATACGATAGAAGATCAAGAGGTCTTTCTAGAAGGTATAACTAGTAGTTTTTCCTTTTCCGCATCATACTAGTTATTTATGGAAATAATACCAAATACAAGAGGCTTACGTTCTAGTATTTCGAATATGTTTTTCGATGTTGTGTTCTTTTGTTTTATTTATCCTTGTGATTTGATTGTTCTTTTCGGTTAACCTAAAGTTATTTTAGGAAATTAAATATTAGCTTTCTATAAAAGGTTTTGTCTAGTCGGTGGTGGTTGCTCCCATATCCAAGAAGGTCATGTGCCTCGCCACGTCAGTACTGGGAACCAATTATGGAAATTAATATTTAATGGAATTAATAACTTAAGGCGATTTGGGTCGAACGTGTTAAGTTCCGCAGGAGACCCAAGTCAAAACCTAAAAGAACGAATAGATTAAGTTTTGGATCAAACGTGTTAAGTTCCGCAGGCGATCCAAAATTTAATTTAAAAGAACACATGGTAGCTAGGAAAAGGTTCAGACCTTTGTACAAAATTTTTGTACAGTGGAACCTCTAGGTTTTCCGAGTAGCAACCAACACTCTAAACCCGGGTCAGTGGAAAACAACCGAGCGGCAGCTCTAAATTCAAGTTGGTAAGATAAAGTCGAGCGATGACTATAAAACCTTGATTGGAGGAACTCAAAGTCGAGCAGCGACTATAAAGAAGATGTGAGCCGATCGGCAGCTCTAGAACAGAGAATGTCCAATAAGGCGGAAAGGTCACTGAAGACCCTGCTCGTCCAGTTAGTCGGACTTACGGTCTCCTTCGACTAGACTCGAGGGAAAGACTTGTAATGTAGTGGTAAAAGGAGCATACCAAGGGCAAGTCAGAGATAGGAAATGAGACTGACGTGGAAGTCAAAGTCAAGGCAGTCAAAGTCAAAGTGGTCAACGCTAGAGAACCAACAGGCTCACCAAAGTTGGTCGAGCGGGCACCAACTTCTAATCGGGCTTGAAGGGTCCAATCGGCCAAGAGGCTCATCTGAGTAGATTGCTCGTTCAGCAGAATCATTACAGAGAGAACATCAGATGCTCATAACTAACCAAGTGAATGCTAGGCCTACCGGACCGCCTGTCCAATCAGGCAGGAAACAACCTACTTAGCCGAGGGACTACGGAGAACAACCTTGAGCGATTGGGCCGAGAATCCCGACCGAGCGGCTCACCCGCTAGGCTAAATAGTGGGACCCCTCCCATATCTTGGCATATCCTTCTGGGAGGTAGTGCTGCCAACAATAGGGCATAGTCAACAGGTAAATCGTACGATGGAAGCTTCTACTATCGTGTCAGGGATTTACACGTCCTGTTAAGATATGGTGTCAGAGACACTTTCCTGATATATTTTTTCATAGGACAGCTAGGAAAACATGTCCATGCCTTGAGAAGCATGCACATCATCTACTGGAACACTATATAAAGGGGGTTCATGCACCGACGGATGCATGTGATATATGTTATTTGTGTTTGTGCTCTCATTGTTGTTACATTGCTCCGTCGTCTTTCTACTATTTTGATGATTGACTTAATGTTAGAGGGTCAATATTGAGGATCCCTTCTCTAAACTCGCACTAACGTTCTTTGTATTGCAGAATGAAGCAGAGTCTTCATGTGGTCAATCGAGGAGCCACATCTCTAATCAATCATCTTTTTCATTTTCGGACAAGATTAGAGCTTGATTGAGGTTTTCCCTTTTTTTCATGGGTCACAAATAGGGTTATGATTCATGTCCATATCCACTACTAATTCAATTGAAAGCTTTTGGCTTGTTTGAATATCTCTAAGATAATTAAATGATTAGAATCTGGTAGGCTAAAATATGTTTTTTTTTATTTTTAGGGGCAGGTTAAAATATGTTTTTTTTAATATTTAGGGTCATTATTAAGGATGTCCAACTAATATTATATTTTATGAATCAATTATATTCTTTCTCACCTATTTTCATATTTAATTTTAAAAATAATACCTAATTAATTTTTATTAATAATATTTAATTAATTTTTAAACTCAACTTAATTAATTTTTTAACTAAATAAATTCATTTGTCTGGCCCACCAAATTTACCCATATATGTATAAATGCACCCATCCCAAATGTTTAGAATAAATAATGCCGGCTACATTTGAGTTCATAAACAATTTTGTGACTGCAATTTTAGTGATTTAAAGTTAGGATAGCACTAAATGGTTATATTTTGACCAGTTAAAATAGATTTTTAAATAATATTTAGAGTCATTATTAAAGATGTCTAAATAATATCATATTTTATGAGTTAATTATATCATTTCTCACCTATTTTCATATTTAATTTTTATATATATTGATTAAATACTTTCTATGGAAAGAGTTTTTTTAAAGAAAAACATAGTGGGTAAATAGCCAGATTCATTCCCCTGTTTTTTTTTTTTTTGTTAAAAACAAATTATACAAATATGGGTCTTTAATGATAATGATAAATATGGACACCATTGTGATTTTTACCATGGCATAATATCGCAAAGTGGGATTTTTTTTAAATTGCCCACGTCAATTCTGCAGTCTTATCTGAAAATTCGAAAATTTTGGGTCTTTGAAATTGACATTAAGAGATTTTATCAGTTTAAATCTAACTAAATTAAAATGGATCTGAAATTTTTTTATTCTATTTAAGCTCAAAATAAAAATGTTTGAATTTTTCAAACAAAAAAATCACTTTAATTTTTAAATTTTGCTCTTAAATTGATAGACTGATCCATATTAATCCGTGGTGGCCGTAGGTAACTTATAATGAATTAGGTAAAAGATTTTTTCCAAAATTGTTTAGGTCTAAAAAAAAAGAAGGGCTGAATTAAGGAGGGTATAAAATATATTTTAAAAATTTTTGGGGTTAAAGTTAAAAAAGAGTGGGGAGGGTGTGTAATTAAGGAGGGTAAACTAAATACAGAGAGAGAATTTTTAAAAATTAAGGCGCATTATGATTCTCATATTTCCATGTCTGGAAATAACAAGTAGTTTAATTAAGAACTAATTAGTAATTTGTTAGGTGTAAATATTATTAATAATACCTAATTAATTTTCTGACTTCCATACTTGAGAACTAATAAGTAAATTGTTATGGATAAATATCATTAATAATAACTAATTCATTTTCTAACTGATCAGATTAATTTTTTAGCCGATTAAATTCTAGTCATTTAGATTTAGCGTTACTTAAATATTACTTTGGAGTTTGGAAAATGATCCATCTTCTTCAAATGTATTATATTGTTATTCTTGCGAAGGTATTTTTTGTATTAATATGTCTATACGTTCCATCGTCTTCAATTAAGGCTGCGTTTGGTGAGAAATAATTAACCTTGTAATGTAGTCGAGATTATATTACTAGATTGATTACCTTATTTGGTACAATTTTAAACATATAATGTAATTTAATGTGGATTACAAAAGATTATAAATTTTTATAATCTGAATTACAAGACTAACTCGATTACATTTCAATTCAAAATTTAATATGTCAAATATACCCCTAGTTTATTTCTTACAGTAATCGGTCGTCGCTGTCCACCCCAATCACCGCCAGCAAAGGTTACAGGATATTTTTATCATTTTATAATAATATGAATTACATTTCTTATAAAAAATAATAGACACTAAACAAAAGAATACCATCATTTTTGTAATAAAAGATTACATACATAATATATAATCACCAAATATAATAATATAATATTAATTATATTATATTACATTATAAATTTTATTACATTACAAATTTAATTATATTATCCCTAACCAAACGTAATCTAAACAAATTCCTTGTGTACATAGTAAAATCTTAACATTTTCATGTTCATTTATGATTCTTAGCCAGCACATGATATTGGATTATCCTAGCTGTTATTCTTTTGTGCCGTGGATTTTAGTTGCATGTTAGGCAAACTCCAAAGTATTAAAATTTATTTTGTTTAATTCAAAGTTGGGGACATTATTATTACTGATCTAACTTCTTTGTAAATTTCCCCCTAATCCAATTGTAATCCGAACTAAAACAAATAGCACTAATAGGGTAGAGGAGTTTGTTACCCTACAACTTCTCTTTCAGCAAGGGCTCATGGTAGTCGGCAGTGGCACATGTGATGGGGGCATGCTTAGTGGTCGGAGGTGGAAAACAACAGCGGTGGTTGCCGGAGTTGGAATTGATCAGAGCGGTTGTTCTCGATTGAAAATCGGAAATAGGGCGGTGACTACCTTAAGGACAACAACGGGCTTTGGAACAGTAACGAATGTTGGCTAGGCTAGGCTTGGCACAGGTGAAGATACGACGAGGAGACCGACAACTCTCTCTCTCCAACAACAATGGCGTCGGGGCGATAGGAGAGGGTGGCGGCGACTCCTTACTCTTGGTCGAAGACAAACTCATGCAAGGGAGGGCGGCTCGAAGAGGATGGCGACGGATCAGACTTCAAAGATCAGAAGAGGAGAAGAAGATGGATTGGGGAAGAATGAGGGTGTTGGCGATAGATTGGGGAAGGGGAATTGGGAATGAGGTGAATGAGAGGTTTGGTTTAGTATTTATAACATAGGTTAATGAATTAAAACCTTAAGTTAATTAAAACAATCAACTTCCATTTGACTAGTATTCTAAATAGTCTTTCTCTAAGTCTACTTTGATATTGCTATTTATTGTTGTAAGTGAATTTTGTAGGTCAGTGAATTTTGTAGGTCCCCTGGTAGTCGGCCACAGGGGGAGATTGAATAGCCCTACACAAGTAAACTCAAACCTTTTTCGACGTTTCAAGCTAAATTAAGAAAACACTTGTTTAATAACAAAAAGTAAAAGCATAAATTAAAAATAGAGGCAAGAGAATTTACTAGGTTTGCAATAAGAGAATTGCTAATCCTAGACAAATGAATTTTACTCAAATCTCTTTTGGGCGGAGTAGCCTTTTTACAACGTTGACATCTTACAAAAGTAGTAGAACAAAAAGAAGTCGTTTACAAGTGTTGTTCTTCAACTATTGAAATCAGGGTTGTATTTATAGCGCTGATCCGGGCTTCTGGAAGAGTTCTAGACGCCTGGGGGTGGAAAATTTTATCTACGACGTAACAGATCGCGACAGCTCAAAAAGATAAGTTTTATGATCCAGGCGCCTGGACCATATCCGGGCACCCCGACCGGGCTAAACCAGCCCTCGACCAGGGCGTGCACCCGGGGCACCCTGGCTGCCCCAGGTGATCTAGGTGTCCAGATCAGAGTCAACTTTCAGTTGACTTTCTGTCTGGGTCTTTCACTCCGATTCCACTCGCTTGGGTGATTTTGGCCATTCGGAATAGGACTCACCCGAACCCATTTTCTGGTCTTCTCGAGCAACCTTCCTCTCTGGCTTCTCGTCCCTAAAAAATGTCATGTGACTCTTTCTTGTCCGCTAGAATACTCTTTTGCAATATCTCATCCCTCGGATGCACCAAGCCCGTCGACTCTCTCCCATGTCATCCTTCTCACTAGCTACGTCTTTCGCTCGACTTTTTGTGCTCCTAAGTTTTTGCACACTTAGACACAAGGCATCAAAAGATAATAGGACCTAATTCTGACTTGATTGATTACATCAAAACTACCACAGGGTACTTACAAATTCTACCAGGTGTAGATCATCTTCCCAACTACCTCCGAAATCCAAAACACATGCTCTCAATAGATCCTCTAATGTATGTATAATGTGCTTATACTGCCCATTCGTTTGCGGATGAAATATTGTACTGAAATGGAGCTCTGTACTCATGACTTGTTGGATACTTTGCCAGAACTGATGTGAAATATGAACCTCTATCCGATATGATACTCAGAGGTATACCATGAAGTTTGGTAATCTCTCTACTGTTGGGATTTTCGGGCCGCGAAAACCGCTTTTTGCGTCGCGGAAACCCCGAATCTCCCTAGCCAACGGATCCGTGCGAAGAATAAAATTTTTCGAAAAACTACGAGTACGAGTTTACCTAGATCTACACTTAGATCTACATGGGAAAAAAAAGATTATACCTTTGAAGCGAAGCCCTTCGCATTCCCGCTCGTCCAAATGGTGTCGGATCTCGAAGTTGTCAACTTAGACAACTCTCTATATGTATCCACACAAACAACTCAATGGAGAGAGAGTCTTAGAGTGTGCTAGCACTCCAAAGGGTCTCGACAATGGTAGAGGAGGAGAGGGAGAGGGAGAGCTTGAGGAAGAGAATGAAGTGAATGTGCCTTGAATGAAAAATTCATTTCATGCCATCACAATAGTGGCCGGCCACTTTCAAAAAAGGTGTAACCCCCATTTCCACATTAAGTGCAATTAATGTGGAGCCATTAAAGTGAAGAATTGTAACCTCCATGAGGTGACATCTCACTTAAGTAACCATGATGATGTGGAGCATCATCATTGGTCCACATCTTGCCAACTCACTAATGATGTGGCAAAAAGTCAAGTCAAACTTGACTTTTCCTCTTTCTCTCAAGTCAAGTCAAACTTGACTTAATCTCTCTCATGGTTGATCTAATCCAACCATTTAATTCAAGCCAATTTAATATAATGAATCTAATTCATTTAATTAAATTGAATCAATGAGTCATAATCTAAATTAGACTCATTGAACACATGAATCAACTTGAGTCCAACTCAATTAGCCCAATTAGGATTACTCTTAATCCAATTTGATTCATCAAATGAATCTAATTCTCTTGGTTCATCATATGAACCTAATTTTCATCTAATTGTCCTTAGTGTGTGACCCTATAGGTTCTTGTAACGTTGGCAATGCCCTAAACCCATTTAGGAGCATAAGTAATGAGCTGTATCTAGCAACACATCATTACTACCCAAGTTACAAGAATGTTGAGATCCAACATCACCTTGTGACTACTAATTGTGACTCCTCACAAAATATGACAAGTGTCCTTCTATCCTAGACATCTAGATTGATCATTGTGAGGCATAGACCGTGTCATCCTCTGATCAATCTAAATCCTGAACTCCAAGTAGACTCACTAAATCAAATGAGCTTAATATCTCATATTGACTCATTTGGGCATGGCCATGCACTTCGTGGTCTCACTCTATCAAGAATACCGATGCCTCGCCCGTCATATAGGAGGGATAGATCCCATCTACATCACTCACATCCCTCCGCATAATTTGTTACATACCCAGTAATCGCCTTTATAGTCCACCCAGTTACGGGTGACGTTTGACGAAACCAAAGTACATAACTCCTTATGTAGGGAACCATGGTGACTTCAGGTCTAAGAACTAGTAGTCATACTAATAGCCACATGAGAAAGTATATGACACTCATATAACGATCCATGATACTTTCTCATGGCGGGTCATTCAGTATACATTCTCTAATGTATATACATGTGTCAACTTGATATCTCTATATCCAAGACTTGTGAGATCAAGTCATCAAGTTGACCTACATGCTAGTCTTATTGCATTAACATTGTCCCTGAATGTTAATACTCGACTAGGAATGATTAAGAGTAGTGTTCCCTATATCATCTCACTATCGGTTTAACTAACCGATTGATATAGGTGAGAACCTTCTACTCAAGGACGCTATTATACTTAGTTTATTTGGCACCAATACAAGTAAGTATAATAACCAAAACAAATGCCTTTTATTTATATAGAATATGATACAACAAGTCCATAATACAATCATCAAATGATTGGCTTTAGGGCTCTTGCTAACAATCTCCCACTAGCACTAGTGTCAATCAGTGTAGGCTCTAAGTCCCAATGACCTAGTGTGACCATCATACTTCCTCTGTGCCAAAGCCTTGGTTAAGGGATCTGCGATGTTAGCCTCTGTGGGTACTCTGCAAATCTTCACATCTCCTCTCTCGATAATCTCTCGAATGAGATGGAAGCGCCGTAGTATGTGTTTGGTCTGCTGGTGTGAGCGAGGTTCCTTCGCCTGTGTTATAGCTCCATTGTTGTCACAATAGAGCTCAATGGGGTCAGTGATACTGGGAACCACCCCAAGTTCAGTGATGAACTTGCGGATCCAAACTGCCTCCTTTGCTGCCTCTGATGCATCAATGTACTCGGCCTCTATCGTATAATCAGCTACTGTGTCCTGCTTCGAACTCTTCAAGCTCACAGCACCACCATTAATGCAAAATACAAACCCTGACTGCGATCGATAATCATCCTGGTCGATCTGGAAGCTAGCATTACTGTAACCCTTTACAGTTAGCTTATCATTGCCTCCATATAGCAAGAAATATTCTTTAGTCCTTCTTAAGTACTTAAGAATATTCTTGACCGCTATCCAGTGACTTTCACCTGGATTTGACTGGTATCTGCTCGTCATGCTCAAAGCATACGAGACATCAGGTCGAGTACATAGCATGGCGTACATGATAGATCCTATGGCTGAGGCATAAGGGATCTGATCCATGCGGTCTCTCTCCTCTCTAGAAGAGGGACCTTGAGTCTTCGAAAGACTCACGCCATGTGACATCGGCAGAAATCCCTTCTTGGAGTTCTGCATGGCAAACCGAAGGAGTACCTTGTCAATATATGTACTCTGACTTAGGCCAAGCAATCTCTTAGATCTATCTCTGTAGATCTGTATCCCTAGAATGCGGGATGCTTCACCTAAGTCCTTCATTGAGAAACATGTCCCAAGCCAAGTCTTGACAAATTGTAGCAAAGGGATGCCTTTCCCAATAAGCAGTATGTCATCCACATACAATATGAGGAAGACAACTATGTCCCCTACAACCTTCTTGTAGACACAAGGTTCATCTTCATTTCTTGATGAAACCAAACTGTTTGATTGCATCATCGAATCAAAGATTCCAGCTCCGAGAAGCTTGCTTTAGTCCATAAATGGACCTATGCAGCTTGCATACTCTGCTAGTATGCTTTGGATCTACAAAACCCTCAGGTTGTGTCATGTACACATCCTCGAGTAGGTTTTCATTTAGAAACGCGGTTTTGACATCCATCTGCCAGATCTCGTAATCGTGGTAAGCTGCAATAGCAAGCATGATCCGAATGGACTTAAACATCGCTACTGGTGAAAAGGTTTCATCATAGTCAATACCATGAATCTGCTTGAAACCTTTAGCTACCAAGCGACCCTTATAGATAAGTCCACTCATGTCAGTCTTTCTCTTAAAGACCCACTTACACCCTATGGGTTTTACCCCTTCAGGTGAATCAACCAAAGTCCATACTTGGTTGGTGTACATGGATTCCATTTCGGATCTCATGGCTTCTAGCCATTTCTCAGAATCTGGTCTCATCACAGCTTCCTGATAGGTGGTAGGCTCATCCTCTATGAGCACAACGTCATCATGGTCAGACAAGAGAAATGAGTATCTCTCAGGCTAACGACGTACCCTATCAGACCTGCGAAGAGGTATGTCTACTTGAACTGGTTGTTGTTCCTCAACTCTTTGTGGAACAACATCATCCACAACACTTTGTGGAGTTCAACTTCTATCGAGGCTTCAGTGCTAGGATCCGCATCTTGAACTTCTTCAAGATCGAATGTACTCCCACTAGTCTTTCTAGAAACAAAGTCCCTTTTTAGAAAGACTCCAGTCTTTGCCACAACTATCTTGTGCTGACTGGGAATGTAGAAGTAATATCCCTTAGTTTCCTTGGGATATCCTATAAAGTAGCACTTGTCAGATTTAGGTCCTAATTTATCTGAGACTTGACGTCTAACGTAGGCCTCACATCCCCAAATCCTCATAAAAGACACTTGTGCATCTCTCCCAGTCCATATCCTATATGGTGTCTTTATCACGGCCTTGGATGGAACTCGGTTGAGTATAAAAGCTGTCGTGTCTAGAGCATAGCCCCAAAGGAATGTCGGAAGATTTGTGTGACTCATCATAGATCGTACCATATCTAATAGGGTATGATTCCTCCTTTCAGATACACCATTCCACTGTGGTGTTCCAGGAGGAGTGAGTTGGGATAGAATCTCACACTCAGTTAGATAGTCACGAAACTCATGGCTAAGGTATTCTCCACCTCGATCTGATCGAAGTATCTTAATACTCTTGCCAAGCTGGTTCTGTACTTCATTCTTGAATTCTTTGAACTTTTCAAAGGATTCAGATTTATGTGTCATCAAGTACACATAACCATGTCTACTGAAGTCATCAGTAAATGTGATGAAGTACCTATAACCGCCTCTAGCAGCGACATTAAAAGGGCCACATACATCACTATGTATAAGTCCTAACAAATCAGTCGCTCTTTCGCTGTGCCCACTAAAAGGAGTCTTGGTCATCTTGCCTAGTAGGCATGACTCGCACGTCTCATAAGATTCAAAATCAAATGAGTCCAGCAAACCATCCTTATGGAGCTGGGATAAGCGCTTGTCATTTATATGACCTAAGCGACAGTGCCAGAGATAGGTTTGGTTCAGGTCATTTGACTTGAACCTCTTGGTATTTATGTTATAAATAGGGCTTTCAAGGTCTAGAATGTAGAGTCCGTTTATCAGAGGTGCACTACAATAGAACATATCGTTTAAATAGACGGAAAAACATTTGTTCTTTATTGTAAACGAGAAACCTTTCTTGTCCAAACAAGAAACTGATATAATGTTCTTAGTTAATGCAGACACATAACAACAATCATCTAATTCTAGTACAAGCCCAGAGGGCAGAGATAGATGATAAGTTCCTACAGCAACAGCAGCAACTCATGCTCCATTGCCTACTCATAGGTCTATCTCACCCTTCGTCAATGCCCTGCTATTTCTCAGCGCTTGTACATTAGTACAAATGTGCGAAGCACATCCGGTATCTAATACACACGATGAAGAGATAGAGAGGTTGACTTCTATAACATGTATACCTGAAGTAGAAATCTTATTTCTCTTCTTCTTAAGATCTTCCAGGTATTCTTTGGAGTTCCTCTTCCAATGCCTTGCTTGTCATTGATATAGGTGACAAAGATGTTCAACCATATCATAAGCACTCATCAACTCATGTTGCTTCTGAAGCTCAGAGTTCATGGTCGCGAGCATAAGACAGGACACATCTAATGCGTCATCTTGATGTTTCTTATAAGCATCTTTGTCAGCTCGTGTGGCAGTGGTAGGAGGTGCCTCCGGAATGGGCTGCTCCAGAATGTACAGTTTACGTTCTTGGGTGAGAACTATTCTCAGGTTCCTGTACCAGTCCAGGAAATTTGCTCCGTTGAGCTTGTCCTTCTTAAGGACAGAACGCAGAGAGAAGTTGTTCGTGTTTGACGTCATGGAAATTCTACAACAGAAATAAATACAGAAATAAATATCATTTTCTTTTAAATCATTTAATTAGGCCTTTAACTAAATGATGCTCCCACTAAATTCTATAATTCATGTGGGACAAGATCCACATCATACTAACCCTTGAGTTAGCTTTGGCTAATACACCCAAGTTTTAGTATGATCGGTAGGTAACGATTACCAATTACATCTCTATGCAACTCTTGTTTATAGGATCAAAATCCGCATTTATATTAAAACTCGAGTTAGCTTTGGCTAATACGCCCAAGAATTAATATAAATGGGATCTATGTCCTATCTTTCCAACCGTTGGAAGAATGCCTATAGTTGTACTCGATCCAACCGAGTAAACTAGGAATACTCAATTTAATTGAGTTTGTACTCGCCCATGCGTTGATAAGCGGGACCAAGATTGTCCCTCCATACCCTACCAAGATAATATGTGTTGCTCTGCTTTGGCAGATTCAACAACGACATGTGATCGAGCTAGTAGTAGGTATCACGGCATGGTAGGCATTACGAGTTGTTGCGATTTAGATCTAATCTAAACGATGATGCGTAGCATATACTCGATAGATCTAATCTAATCGAAGGGTGCATCATGTGCACAACTTAGATCTAATCTAATCGTTAGGCACTAATTAATTACTTAATTAACTAGCATGCATCACATACACACAAAAGTAATTAATTAAATAATTTTGTGATTATGTCATGGCCCTACTACGATCTTCTCAAGTCAATGAGAAGATCGGATGGTCAACCTAAGGTCAACAGCTTCTCAAGCGCCTTCCTTTTGACCACCTTGTGTTGCTCGCGCCTTCCTCGTAACTCCGTCTTGAGTGGACCTTCCACCGCTTCAAAATTTACATTACATTTTGAAACTCGAGTTACATTCGAGTCTAAATCTAATTTACAACCAGAATATAAATAGGGAGGCATGACGCGCAGGTCGCGTATCAAATACAACAAACACAAACACATGACGGCACGCAGGCCGTATTATAAATTACAACACAAATCCAATCATATTGGGTCTTTTGGGCCATGACTATCACAAAAATAATATATAATTCTAAATTATATATTTTTCATAATTTTTTGTAATTTTTCATAATTTTTACAATTTTTATGAGTAAATTTTTCCTGGCGGTCCCGATTAGCGATTTCGGGCGCAATCGCGGAGCAAATCCCCTTGCGGGGTTAGGGGCAGTACCCCTACCCGCGATCTAACCATCGCGAGTTGCTCCTAAGCGATCCTACAGTGCCTTAGCCCGCTGTCCCAAAAAGTTTTGGGTCCAAACATTGCCGTAACGGAAAAATCTTCTCGGTAGTCGAAGCCTACAAGTGTCTAAACACTTGTGCTTCGCTTCTACGAGAAAAATACCCTTTAAAACTATAAAAATCATGAAATTACAGAAATTCACAGAATGTTTATTTTTCATAAAAACCAAAATAAACTCATACACGCCTTCGCACGTGGCTCTGATACCACTGTTGGGATTTTCGGGCCGCAAAAACCGCTTTTCGCGTCGCGAAAACCCTGAATCTCCCTAGCCAACGGATCCGTGCGAAGAATAAAATTTTTCGAAAAACTACGAGTACGAGTTTACCTAGATCTACACTTAGATCTACAAGGGAAAAAAAAGGTTATACCTTTGAAGCGAAGCCCTTCGCGTTCCCGCTCGCCCAAATGGTGTCGGATCTCGAAGTTATCAACGTAGACAACTCTCTATATGTATCCACACAAACAACTCAATGGAGAGAGAACCTTAGAGTGTGCTAGCACTCCAAAGGGTCTCGGCAATGGTAGAGGAGGAGAGGGAGAGGGAGAGCTTGAGGAAGAGAATGAAGTGAATGTGCCTTGAATGAAAAATTCATTCCTTGCCATCACAATAGTGGCCGGCCACTTTCAAAAAAGGTGTAACCCCCATTTCCACATTAAGTGCAATTAATGTGAAGCCATTAAAGTGAAGAATTGTAACCTCCATGAGGTGGCATCTCACTTAAGTAACCATGATGATGTGGAGCATCATCATTGGTCCACATCTTGCCAACTCACTAATGATGTGGCAAAAAGTCAAGTCAAACTTGACTTTTCCTCTTTCTCTCAAGTCAAGTCAAACTTGACTTAATCTCTCTCATGGTTGATCTAATCCAACCATTTAATTCAAGTCAATTTAATATAATGAATCTAATTCATTTAATTAAATTGATTCAATGAGTCATAATCTAAATTAGACTCATTGAACACATGAATCAACTTGAGTCCAACTCAATTAGCCCAATTAGGATTACTCTTAATCCAATTTGATTCATCAAATGAATCTAATCCTCTTGGTTCATCATATGAACCTAATTTTCATCTAATTGTCCTTAGTGTGTGACCCTATAGGTTCTTGTAACGTTGGCAATGCCCTAAACCCATTTAGGAGCATAAGTAATGAGCGGTATCTAGCAACACATCATTACTACCCAAGTTACAAGAATGTTGAGATCCAGCATCACCTTGTGACTACTAATTGTGACTCCTCACAAAATATGACAAGTGTCCTTCTATCCTAGACATCTAGATTGATCATTGTGAGGCATAGACCGTGTCATCCTCTGATCAATCTAAATCCTGAACTCCAAGTAGACTCACTAAATCAAATAAGCTTAATATCTCATATTGACTCATTTGGGCATGGCCATGCACTTCGTGGTCTCACTCTATCAAGAATACCGATGTCTCTCCCATCATATAGGAGGGATAGATCCCATCTACATCACTCACATCCCTCCGCATAATTTGTTACATACCCAGTAATCGCCTTTATAGTCCACGGGTGACGTTTGACGAAACCAAAGTACATAACTCCTTATGTAGGGAACCATGGTGACTTCAGGTCTAAGAACTAGTAGTCATACTAATAGCCACATGAGAAAGTATATGACACTCATATAACGATCCATGATACTTTCTCATGGCGGGTCATTCAGTATACATTCTCTAATGTATACCCATGTGTCAACTTGATATCTCTATATCCATGACTTGTGAGATCAAGTCATCGAGTTGACCTACATGCTAGTCTTATTGCATTAACATTGTCCCTGAATGTTAATACTCGACTAGGAATGATTAAGAGTAGTGTTCCCTATATCATCTCACTATCTGTTCAACTAACCGATTGATATAGGTGAGAACCTTCTACTCAAGGACGCTATTATACTTAGTTTATTTGGCACCAATACAAGTAAGTATAATAACCAAAACAAATGCCTTTTATTTATATAGAATATGATACAACAAGTCCATAATACAATCATCAAATGATTGGCTCTAGGGCTCTAATCTACAGTATAACCTTGCTAAGCGATCCAATGAATATGTCCAACAGATCAACAGAAAATGAGTGGATTTGGTTAATCAATCAACAATTACCCAAATCGTGTCATGTCCCTTCCGAATTCTGGGTAATCCCACAACAGAATTTATTGTAATATGCTCCCATTTATATTATGGTATTCGAATCTTCTATTGTATATCGACTAGTCTCTGATGTTCAGCCTTCACTTGCTGGTATACTCTACATTGAGCTACGAAATCCACAATGCCCTTCTTCATATCATTCCACTAATAGGAGAGCTTCAAGATCCTATATATTCAGGTACCACATGGATGAATCGCAAATCTAGATTAATGTGCCTCATGGAGTAAGTTCTCATAGACGGGATGTGTCTTAGGAACACACAATCTCCCATGGAAATAAAGAATCTCGTTCTCATCACATGAAAACTCTGTTTGTTGTCATGAAACTACTCGACTACATAAGAACTGTAGATGTTGATCACTAGCTTGAGCACCCTTAATCCGCTCAACAATAGGTGTTTAAGCAATTATGGACATCAATATCACTCACTCTGTTTGTCCCTACTCTACTAATCCCAACTTGGAGAAACACTATACTAACTCGGTGACAAGTCAAAACCCCTCGGGATTTCCTACTCAAAGCTTGTGCTACCACGTTGGCTTTTCCCGGGGGATAGTTAATAGAGCTGTCATAATCTTTCAAGAATTTCATCCATATTCTCTATCTAAGATTCAATTCTTTGTGAGTAAACTGGTACTTAAGCTCTTGTGATCAAAGAAAATCTTGAAAGTAATCCCATACAAATAATGTCTCCAAATTTTTAATGCAAAGATAATAGCTATCAACTCCAAATCATGCATAGGATAATTTCTTTCATGATTCTTCAGCTGACGAAAAACATAAGACACCACATGATCATGCTATATCAAAATTGCACCTAACCCCTTAAATGATGTGTCTGTGAAGAGTATGAAACTATCGTCACCAGAGGGGAGTCCTAAGACAGGTGTAGTAATTAGCCTTTGCTTAAGTTCTTAAAAACTCTCCTCACAAGACTCTGTCCAGCTAAATTTCACTCTTTCTTAATCAGTCGAGCCAACGACATAGCTATGCTAGAGAAACCCTCCACAAATCTCCAATAGTATCCAGCTAATCTCAAAAAACTACGAACCTCCTGAACAATCTTTGGCTACTCCCAACTGGTAACAACCTCTATTTTCTAAGGTTTCACTGATATTCCTCAACTAGAAATAATATGTCCGAGAAATCCAATAGAAAATAGCCAAAATATGCACTTGTTGAACTTTGCGTAGGGATGTTCTCTTCGAAGCGTCTTAAAAACTTTGCGAAGATGTTGCTCGTGCTCCTCCTCAGTTCCAGGTATATCAGATTATCATTAATGAATACAATGACAAATTGATCCAAGAACTCAAGGAATACCCTGTTCATTAAGTCCATAAAAATAGCTGGAGCATTGGTAAACCCAAATGACATTCCCAAAAACTCCTAATATCCATACTGTATACGAGACACTGTCTTCTGTATATCTGTATCCCTCACTCTAAGCTGATGATAGCCTAAGCACAAATCAGTCTTAGATTATCCACTAATATTCTTGAGCTGGTCAAATAAATTCTCTATCTGTGGCAGAGGGTACTTGTTCTTGATGGATATTGCACTAGTTGTAGATAGTCAATGTAGGGCGCTAAACACGCGAAAGCATAGCGAAAAATATCTAGTTCCTTTCTAGAAGATCCATGCGAAAGAAAACCATAACTAAGTACTAATTTTTATACATGAGAAAGTTATACCTTTGTTGTATATCCTTCGCAATCTCGATAGCAACATTTCTTTAGATGCGGATCTTAGCGCAATCAAGTGGTCGCACCTCTATGGTATCCACACGAACAAGTCTCATTTGTCTCATAAACTCACCAAGTGGAGAATGAAACAACCAAAGGTTGTGCTAGCAACCCTTCTTGGAAGTTTCGGCCAAGTGGAAGAGAGGAGGATGAAGAAGAGCAAGAACACCAAAATTTCATCATGAAAATGAATCCAAAAACTCCCTTTTATAGATTCATGAAATTGTCTCATGCCTTAATGTCAATTGCCTTAATTGACATTAATATTTGTCTTCATCCAATGAATCCAATACATCCAATGCATGCAATGCATGAGCAATTCAAATTGTTCACTCTTCATCCAATGCATCAAATGCATGAGTAATTCAAGTTGTACACTCTTCTTTCTTCATGAATTCAAATTCATAAAATCATATAATGAGTCAAACTCATTAATTATCAAATAATTCATGAAATCATATAATGAGTCCAACTCATTAATCATCAATCCAATTTATTCAATGAGTCTAATTTTAATTGGACTCAATCCAATAGTTGGATTTAATTGAGTCTTACTCAATGAGTCCAATTTGAATTAGACTTCATCCAATGATTCATCATATGAATTCATCTTCATTGACTTGTTCTTTGTGTGTGACCCAATAGGTTCTCGTAACGTTGACAATGTATCTAAATCAACATTTAAATACATAAGCAATGAGTGGCATCTAGAAAGGCACCATTGCTACCCAAGTGACGAGAATGTTGAGATCCGACTTAACCTTTCCGTGGCTATTATCTTGTATGACTCAATCCTTCTATCCTCAATATCTAGATTGGTCAATGAGGCATATACCGTATCATCCTCTTATCAATCTTTATGCTTCTTGATCTCTAAGTAGACACACTCAATTAAATAAGCTCAATATCGCATATTGACTATTTAAGCATGGTCATGCATTCTTGTGTCCTACTAATCAAGGGGCCCATAGATATCACTTCCGTCATATGGAAGGGATAGATCCCATTTACATCACTCACATCCCTCCACATAACTTATTGCATACCCAGTGATCGACTTTATGGTCCACCCTGTTACGGGTGACGTTTGTCAATACCAAAGTATACAACTTCTTATGTAGGGAACCATAATGACTTCAGGTCTAAGGACTATTCATACTAATAGTCACATGAGAATGTTTATGACACTCATATAATGATCTATGAAACATTCTTATGGCGGGTCATTCAGTATATATTCTCTAATATATACTCATATGCCAACCTGATATCTCATATCCATGACTTGTGAGATTAAGTCATCCGTTGACCTACATGCTAGTCTCAACGAATTAATATTGTCCTTGTATATTAATGCTTGACTAGGAATAGTTAAGAGTAGTATTCTATGTATATCTACAATATCTCACTATCAATTCAACCAATTGATATGTTGTAGATTAGAACCTCCTACTCTAGGACATTATTATACTTATTCATTCAGTGTTGAATTGAAGTAGATATAATAACCAACTTTGCCTTTATTAATAATGAAATATGATACAAAAGGAGCTTTTACAATCATCTCATAATTAGTACTAGGGTTAATACTAACAGTCAATACATAATCTTAGAGATCCATCCTTCTTTTTGGCAAAGAGTACCAAAGCTCCTCACGGGGAAACACTAGGACAGATTAAAACCTCTATCCAATAACTCCTATAGTTGAATCTTCAATTCTTTTAGTTCTTTTGCCGCCATTCGATACAGGGCTTTTGATACCAGTGATGTTCTTGGAATTAACTCAATTACAAATTCTACTTGCCTTTTTGGAGGCAAATTGGGGAGTTCTTTTAGAAATATATCTGAATATTCTCTAACTATAGGAATATCCAAGAATTGTGAAACACCATTCTCATCTATCTGGATCAACGATAGCAAGTATCCCTAACAACCATGAGATAGTAGCCTCCGAGCTTATAGTGTTGAAATAAGTGAAATCCCATCGTCCTTGGTCCCAACGAATTCCCAAGAGGGTTGGTCCGAAGGTCAGAAGGTGACTACTCTCGCTCTACAATTGAATGTAGCATGGTACGTGGCCAACCAATCCATGCCTAGGATGATGTCAAATTCTCTCATTTCAAGCACTTGAAGATCCACTATGAGTGTAAAACTACCAAAGTCCAAGAGCATCCCTTGACTTCCTAATTGATGATCAACACGTCTCTAGATGATAAAGATACGACTAATCCATGTGATCTGAATATATGAACCCTCCTAATCATACCTAGAGATGCTCTAGATATAAATAAATATGAACTACCAATATCTATCAATATACCTGCCTCAGCGGAATAAACTGAAATCATATCCCGAATGACCGAGTCTTCAACCTACTTTGCCTCCTCTCAAATAATGGTGTAGACACATCAACCTCTGAGTTGACAGCTGCATTTCTGTAAGTGCAATAGGCTGGCATGGAGGAATCAATGCCAATTGCAAGTGGAGAGGTAGAGGTCGCTGCTGGTGCGACGACCAAGCCTTCTGTGATGCTTTTTCCTATCGTGCCTGCATGGACCGTCCTCCTAAAGGGGCAATATCAATGGTCTCTAATTAGAGCTGTCAGACGGTTCAACCCGTGGTGGGACGGGTCGGCCCGTGGCAGGCCAACCATTTGGCGGGGTGGGGCGGGGGTGGGTCAACCCGTCAACTTGGCGGGTTGAGAAATTTCCAACCCAACCCAATCTAAGGCGGGTTACGGGTTTGGCGGGCCAACCCACGGGCCCATCAAATATTTTTAAAAAAATTTAAAAAATATTTCACATCTTCAACGTTTTACTTCGTAAAGGTTTCATCAATCAAATGTATCCATAAATATGTATTTTAAATATAAATGGACACAAACGAGTGCTTATTGTTGGGACCGAAAAGTAGCTAGAGGGGGGGTGAATAGCTCGTCGCGTGCTAGGTGCTCGTCGTTGCTTGTTTCTTCAAAGATGCGCAGCGGAAATACAAGAAACAAACCACACAACGCTAACAAGGTTGGTTTACTTGGTATCCACCTCACAAGAGGTGACTAGTCCAAGGATCCACACCTACTCACGCACCCTCCACTAATAAAACCCTCCTTTTCGGTAACTACCGAAGGCAGAGAAGCCCTACAAGTTCACACTACAAGAGGAAGGGGAAAGGATACAAAATACAAGCACAAAGCTTACAATGAGTACAAGAAAACCCTAACTCTAGCTTTCTTCCTCTTGCAATAGATCTGCCTCTTGACTTGGAAGAACCTCCAAGAACTTCAAGAACTAGCTCTGGATCGATCCACTGATCGATCCAGAGGCTTTCTGTTCGCTGGGAAAAAGCCTGGATCGATCCACTGATCGATCCAGCTCTTGGTTTCTGCCCAAAACCAAGTCCCAAGCCTCTCAAACCAACATTCGGTCAACCTTGACATGTTGGTACATCATGCCTAGCATCTGGTCACTCCCTTGACCTGCTAGGACTCCCTCACCAAGTGTCCGGTCAATCCCTTTGACCCACTTGGACTTTTCTCCTCTTGCCAAGTATCCTGTCAAATCCTTTGACCTACTTGGTCTTTCCTTCATCATGCCAAGTATCCGATCACTCCCTTGACCTACTTGGACTTTCACCAGATGTCTGGCCAATCTTGACCCATCTGGATTTCCCCATGTCTGGCTTCACTCACCAGGACTTCCAATCTGCCTAGCTTCACTCACTAGGACTTCTCTTCTGCCTGGCTTCACTCACCAGGACTTTCACCTAGCTTCACTCACTAGGATTTTCACCTGGCTTCACTCACCAGGATTTTCACCTAGCTTCACTCACTAGGATTTTCCTCACTGCCTAGCTTCACTCACTAGGTCTTTCCTTCTGCCTAACATCCCAGTTAGGACTTCCCAGTCAAGTATCCGGTCATCCTTGACCTACTTGACTCTTCTTCAATCAGCCTTGCATTGTCAAACATCGAAACTCAAACCAAGGCTCAAGCTTGGTCAACCAGGTCAACCTTGACCTGAAGGATGTTGCACCAACAATCTCCCCCTTTTTGATGTTTGACAATACCAACACTATCACTTACAATACCACATGTAAGTTAGGCTAATCTCATAGCCTAAACCTGCTTCATGCCACTGGGCAATGAATACATAAGTTAAGCTCTTCATTCTCCCCCTAAGAGGGCAAACTCCCTCTAGGTAATGAAATCCTAACTTACTCCCTTTCATTCTCCCCCTATTGGCACACATCAAACCATGCCCCATCTTTGGGCACACATCAACAAATTCACTTGTTGAAAACTCTCCCCCTGAAGAGTTGCTCATTTTGTTCACAACTTCACTCGTTGTGATCAACACGATAATGAAGGTCCCATACCCTTCATTATCCTTAACCCTACATTTTCCCCCAATGTAGGCAAATGCCCATCCTTGAGCATTATCCACTTGAAGCCACTTGAACAATGAGGATATCCACTCCCCATTAAAGTTCAAACGCTCAACCTTGAGCATGTTCTTAACGGAAGGTTAACCACCTTCCAAGGTTCATGAAAAATAATTTTCATGTCTTTAAAGAGTCCCTCCCCCTAAAGACATGGTGGTAACTTCTGTCATTGCACCAACAATGACTTGGAATCCCTAAAACTTTAGGAAACCCAATTTTAGAAGTTTTGAGGTTCAAATATTCAAAATTTGAAACAAACATCAACCTAAACTTCAACTTAGCCTTCCTTAACCAATCCATCCTTGTTTTCCACACGAAAATACCCTTTTTATGTATACAAATGTATTTTCAGGGGTTTGGAATGGTTACCTAGACTAAAATAGGTTCAAAATGCTGAAAATAAGCTTTCCCAGCCAAAATCAGCATCTTCAATCGATTGGAGTTGGGTTCCAATCGATTGAACCCTGCTGAATCGATCCACTGATCGATTCAGTATTCTTGGATCGATCGGATGATCAATCCAGCGAGCTTCTGCTCGCTAGAATTGCCTTCTGAATCGATCTACTAATCGATTCAGACACTCCAATCGATCCATGGATCGATCGGAGCTCTGATAGTTGCTGAGATTTCATTTCAGTCAACTTCAGAAACCCCTAGAAAATTCTACAAAATTCCAAAATCGTAAAAATTTGTGTAGACATTATTTAGGGTATAATTTATCATGGAAAAATAGTTTTCTATGAAAATACATCATATTTTCAAAGATTTACACAAACTTGAGAACTTGCAAAAACTTTAGTGTTTTCTTCAAGTTCGTGTCTAACTATTCAATGGTGATTACTATCAAAAGATAGCCTTCACCAAGGTTTTCCAAAATTATTTTAAAAACATTTTCAAAACCAATATCCCACTATATTCCTTGGGCTTAATGCACATGACTTGTACATTAGCTTTCCCAATGATGGGAAACACACATAACTATGTGTTTTGATGAATTTAAAACTCAAAAGAATGCACTAAATCAACATATTGAGTTTTGTTCATCATCCTAACATCTCACTTGTATCTAATGTGCACAAAACACATACAAGTCATCTTATAGGTCTTTATGAGATGTAAATTTTGGTTTTGCCCTAATCTAGGGATCATGCATATCTTTCTAGGCATTTTGAGTGGTAAACATCCAACAAGGATGTTACTTGTTGATTCCACTTGTTTATAAATGCCATTTGTTTATACCACTTGTTGGTAAAAACACTTGTCCTTAATTTTAAGGAAATAAACATAATGCATGATAATGTTATGGCATATATCAAAAAGAAATAGCTTTCAAAAGAAAGATTCCTATAACTACATGATGTATGTATAACATGACATGGTATTTTTGTATTTTTCATAATAAAAGAATGAATGCAAAGTACAAACCTAAATATGATGTCATGGCATATCATGGGCAAACAATCATGGCAAGATTTAGCATAAATAAAGTATACCTAGATTACATATCTAAGTATCTTTAACCACTTTGCTAACTCAAAATATACCACTTGTTTTAACTTAAAACGTTAAACCAAGATTGCCCTAAATGCTTCAAAGAAATGTCAAAACCTAAATTGACATTTCTATTTCTCTTGATTTGTTTATGCCACTTAAAAATTAAGCATATCCTCAAATGTTGACATATTCCATTTTTTATCAAGAGTAATCACATAAATCAAGGTCTAGATTGCCTTAAATTTCTAAGAGAATACCAAAATCCCAACTTGGTATTTCTCTAGGTTTTCCCAATTTATGCCATTTTAAGATAAAATCAAAATTTTCACCATTAGGCACATTTTACTCTTTCAAGGAGTAAATAATAATTCCATTACATTTTCAAAGGTTAACAACAACCTTGAAAATGCTCCTTGAGTGTCAATTTCCTCTAAGTTGGGTTAACTACCCTTCTAATCGGAGTTGGCACTCTCTAACCCTTCTATGGGGTAGAGAAGATGCTCCTAGGAACCCAAAACCTATTGGCCAAATGTTAACGACGACCAAAAGCTTGGTCACTTTGTCATTTGCCTCGCACCTTTGGACTTGCTCTTGGCTCCACTTGCTCCTCTTGAGAACTTTGCCCTTTGAGTTTGTTGGAGTCTTGAAGCCTTCCATAAGAGCAAACCATTGCTCTATCTCCATCATAAGAAAATTTTCGATTCTTGATTTCTAAGAATCGAAGCTCGTGGAAGTGTATGGTGGAGCTACCCTCGTGTCAAATCCGAGCCCATCTAGGAATTCCATTGTAGAAGTTGAGCTTTTGAATTTCTTTGACTTTGACAATTTTGCTTCAACTTCTTCACCCTCTAGCTCTTCTTGTTATGCTTGACCCTTCCGGCGATGATTCCGGTGAAGAACGGCCTCGCTCTGATACCACTTGTTGGGACCGAAAAGTAGCTAGAGGGGGGGGTGAATAGCTCGTCGCGTGCTAGGTGCTCGTCGTTGCTTGTTTCTTCAAAGATGCGCAGCGGAAATACAAGAAACAAACCACACAACGCTAACAAGGTTGGTTTACTTGGTATCCACCTCACAAGATGTGACTAGTCCAAGGATCCACACCTACTCACGCACCCTCCACTAATAAAACCCTCCTTTTCGGTAACTACCGAAGGCGGAGAAGCCCTACAAGTTCACACTACAAGAGGAAGGGGAAAGGATACAAAATCCAAGCACAAAGTTTACAATGAGTACAAGAAAACCCTAACCCTAGCTTTCTTCCTCTTGCAATAGATCCGCCTCTTGACTTGGAAGAACCTCCAAGAACTTCAAGAACTGGCGTGGAGAGCTCTGTGGAGTCGCTGGTGAAGATCTGAGATTTGTCGTGGAAGCAATGCTGCAGCTCAAATACGACGCAACGGTCGGATCCCGATCGATTCGAAAGCTCCCAATCGATCGGGGAGGCTTTAGATCGATCCACGGATCGATCCAGAGCGCCTCTGTGCTCTGGGAAAACGCCTGGATCGATCCACGGATCGATCCAGCGCTTATCGCGCGAACCAGCAGCGTCCCAATCGATTGGCTGATCGATTGGGAGCTCTGGATCGATCCACTGATCGATCCAGAGGCTCTCTGTTCGCTGGGAAAGGCCTGGATCGATCCACTGATCGATCCAGAGGCTTTCTGTTCGCTGGGGAAAAGCCTGGATCGATCCACTAATCGATCAAGCTCTTGGTTTTTGCCCAAAACCAAGTCCCAAGCCTCTCAAACCAACATTCGGTCAACCTTGACCTGTTGGTACATCATGCCTAGCATCTGGTCACTCCCTTGACCTGCTAGGACTCCCTCACCAAGTGTCCGGTCAATCCCTTTGACCCACTTGGACTTTTCTCCTCTTGCCAAGTATCCTGTCAAATCCTTTGACCTACTTGGTCTTTCCTTCATCATGCCAAGTATCCGATCACTCCCTTGACCTACTTGGACTTTCACCAGATGTCTGGCCAATCTTGACCCATCTGGATTTCCCCATGCCTGGCTTCACTCACCAGGACTTCCAATCTGCCTAGCTTCACTCACTAGGACTTCTCTTCTGCCTGGCTTCACTCACCAGGACTTTCACCTAGCTTCACTCACTAGGATTTTCACCTGGCTTCACTCACCAGGATTTTCACCTAGCTTTACTCACTAGGATTTTCCTCACTGCCTAGCTTCACTCACTAGGTCTTTCCTTCTGCCTAACATCCCAGTTAGGACTTCCCAGTCAAGTATCCGGTCATCCTTGACCTACTTGACTCTTCTTCAATCAGCCTTGCATTGTCAAACATCGAAACCCAAACCAAGGCTCAAGCTTGGTCAACCAGGTCAACCTTGACCTGAAGGATGTTGCACCAACAATGCTTATGTAGAATGAAAAGTACTATTTTTATTTCAAAATTATAATAAATAAATATAATAAATTGACACAAAACTTAACTTACATATATTTCTCAACCCGCGGGCCAACCCAAGCCCTTCACGGGCTGACCCGTGCGAGTCGCGGGCCTAGGCGGGTCGGCCCGCGACGGACTTGGGTTGATAACATTCCAACCCAACCCGCTTAAATTGTTTGATGGGACGGGCCAACCCGACGGGCCCAACCCAAATTGACGGCTCTATCTCTAATAGAGCCTTCGATGTACACTCTCTACTCATATTGTTGGTTGCTACTCGGAATACCGTTCTAGTTCCCCTATACAAAAATATTGTACAAGCATAGAACTATCCTAGCTACCCATGTACTCTACTGGAGTTAAATTTGGATTGCAAATGATGCTTAACATTATTAATCCAAATTGTCCTTCAGAAGTTAAACTTGGATTGGAAATGATACTTAATATTTTTACTCCACGTTTAACCGATGTAATCTTCCTAAGTTAAACCATATTACAGAAGTTATCAAATATCTATTTTAAAGATCGGCTTCCAGGTTAAACGTGGCGAGGCACTAGGCCTTCTTGGGTATGGGATCATTCACCACTTCCTAGACAAAGCCTCACAAAGAAATTGGATATTTAACTTCTTACAGTAAACTAGGTTTAACTATAGAAACCTCAATAGAAACACATTATCGAAACATGGAATCGAAAAATAAAATCGATAACAAAAATGATAACTTAAAACCGATAACCTCTTGTGTTTGATTTTTCAAGATCTATACAAAGAACATGATCTAGTTATGAAGCAGAAACAAATAACTAGTTATACCTTTCTTTGTAGCTCAAAGACCTCTTGATCTTCTATTGTATTCCTCTCCTCCTCTTAGACCTCGTGTGAGCGACGATCTACCAAGATGGAATCCACTCGAACCACTTCTTCTCCTCCAAAACTCTCGAGCCACTAAGGGATGCCAAAATAGGAAATTTTCTTCCTCTTCTTCTACTCCAAGCAACCCGCCACCTATGTACTCCTTCTCCTTTTCTTCTTCTTCTCCAAGCTCCGGCCACTATGAGTAGATGAGGTGTCGTCCCTAGATAGAAGAAAGGGAGGATGAAGAAAGGGTGTCGCCGGGCACAAGAGAAAGAAACCAAGGAGAAAGATGAGAAGCAAGGGTCGGCCACACCAAGGAAAAAGAGAAGAGCTAAGAGAGATCAATTCACCTCCCATAAGGCACCCTCTAGCTTTTTTTTATAATCCTTGGTCACGGCAAAAAAGGAAAGTTTTAAACATAATTAAAACTTCCTTATCTGTGGCCTCCCATTTAAAAATGAAATTTTAACAACAATTAAAATCTCTCTTTTCTAAATTTCCTATTGTACATGACAATAAAGGAAAGTTTTAAAATTAATCTCTCTCTTTTAAAACATATAGATAACTACAAAAAAAGGAAAGATTAATTAAAACTTCTCCTTTTTAAATCATGATTACAAAAAGAGAAAGTTTTATCAAAAATTAAAATCTTTATTTTAAACATTATAGATAACTACAAATAAGGAAAGATTTTAACAAAAATAAAATATCTCTTTAATCTTTTGTAGATAGCTATAAAAGGAAAGATTTTAAAATTTTCTTTTAAAACCATGAGAATGGCTATAAAAGAAAATTAAAATATTTCTTTTAACCATAAAGGAAAGATTTTAACAAAATAAAATCTCTCTTTTAACTATTGTAGATAACTACAAATAAGGAAAGATTTTAACAAAATTTTATTTTAAACAAAACTTCCTTTTTCCTTTACCTATGGCCGGCCCCATGCTTGGTCACCAAGCATGGCTTGGACGGCCACTACATGAGCTCCAAAATAATGCTTGGTCAGCCCCCTTGCTCCAAGCAAGGATGTATCCGGCCCATTACTTGAGTAAGAAATAGACTTTGTGGATACAAGACTTTATAGAGGCTACAACAGGGACCGAGAGGAGAAATTAGTTTTGGTCTCCCGATGAGCTTGAGCTTCCTGTGTTCGTCCCGAACACCCAACTCAAATTTATCAATAATAACTCATACCACTAAAGTGTTATTATTGAACTACCGCACCAATCCCAAATTACATTATGGGCTCCTTCTTATTATATGTGCATTAATCTCCCTGTATTTAAGATATTGAATGCCCACTAATTAAATGAGTTACTGACAACTCACTTAATTAATATCTAGTTCCAAGAGTAGTATCACATAACTTTATTGTTATATTGGACTAAGTCTACCTACAGGGTTTACATGACAATCCTTATGAGCTCCTCAAGGGGGCATCATCAACCTAGATTACTAGGACACAGTTTCATTCTATAATCAACGACACACCATATAAATAATATCATTTCTTAACTTATCGGACCTATTGATTTAACAAACTAAATCGCACCCTTTGATAAATTAAAGAAATAAATATTAAGTATAAGTTCTTGTTATTATATCATGATTAAGAGTACGCACTTCCATAATAACAGAGGTTTAAATTTGTTCTTTTATGTAATCAGTATAAAAAGAAACTACCTCAAATGGTCCTGCTCAATACACTCATAGTATACTAGTGTAATTTTATAGTCAAGATAAACTAATACCAAATTACACTACAACCACTCCAATGGTTTATCCCATTCCATCTTGGTTATGAGCTACTATTTATAATTTATAAGGAACTAATTGTTGGGTTTTTCGGGCCGCAAAAACCGCTTTTTGCGTTGCGAAAACCCCGAAACCCCAGCCACCAGATCCGTGCGAAGATTAAAATTTCGAAAACATTACGTGTATGAGTTTCTAACTTAGATTTACACTAAATCTACAAAGGAGAAGATCTTTACCCTTGATGCGAAGCCCTTCGCGTATCCCGCTCGTCCTCGGTTCGTCGGATCTCGAAAGTGTCAAAGTAGACACTTCTTTATGTGTATCCACACAAGCAAGAGATGGAGAAAAATCTCTAAGGATGTGCTAGCAACCTTAGAGATTAGTAATGGAGGAGAGGGAGAGCAAGAAGAAAACTAGAGAGGAAGAAGATAGGAGTTACCACAAAATGAAAACTCACTTTGATGAATTATGTGGCCGGCCACATTAAGGGAGTTTGTAACCTCCATGGGATGCCAAGAGTCACAACTCTTGGTAACTCCCATAAGGTGACATCCCACTTAAGCTACCATGATGATGTGGAGCATCATCATTGGCCCACTTAATGCCAACTCACCAATGAGGTGGCAAATGGTCAAGTCAAACTTGACTCTTCATCTGCCTCTCAAGTCAAGTCAAACTTGACCACTTCTCTCCCATGGTTGATCTATTTTATCTAACCATTGGTTCAAGTCAATTTTAATTTAATGAATCTCTATTCTTTGAATTAAATTAATTAAATGAGTCTAAGTCCAAATTAGACTCACTTAACACATGAACCAAATTGAGTCCAACTCAATTATCCTAATTTGGATTACTCTTAATCCAATTTGGTTCATCACATGAACCTAATCCTTTAGGTTCATCAAATAACCCTAATCTCCATCTAATTACCCTTTGTGTGTGACCCTATAGGTTCTTATAACATTGGCAATGCTCCTAAACCAATTTAGAAGCATAAGTAATGAGCGGTATCTAGCAACACATCATTACTACCCAAGTTATAAGAATGTTGAGATCCAACATCACCTTGTGACTACTAATTGTGACTCCTCACAATATATGACATTGTCCTTCTATCCTAGATATCTAGATTGATCAATGTGAGGCATAGACCGTGTCATCCTCTAATCAATCTAAATCTTGAACTCCAAGTAGACTCACTCAATCAAATGAGCTCAATATCTCATATTGACTCATTTGGGCATGGTCATGCACTTCATGGTCTCACTCTATCAAGAATATCGATGTCACTCCCGTCATATAGGAGGGATAGATCCCATCTACATCACTCGCATCCCTCTGCATAATTCGTTACATACCCAGTAATCGCCTTTATAGTCCACCCAGTTACGGGTGACGTTTGACGAAACCAAAGTACGTAACTCCTTATGTAGGGATCCATGGTGACTTCAGGTTCAAGGACTAGTAGTCATACTAATAGCCACATGAGAAAGTATATGACACTCATATAACGATCCATGATACTTTCTCATGGTGGGTCATTCAGTATACATTCTCCAATGCATACCCATGTGTCAACTTGATATCTCCATATCCATGACTTGTGAGATCAAGTCATCGAGTTGACCTACATGCTAGTCTCGTCGCATTAACATTGTCCCTGAATGTTAATACTCGACTAGGAATGATTAAGAGTAGTGTTCCCTATATCATCTCACTATCGGTTCAACTAACCGATTGATATAGGTAAGAACCTTCTACTCAAGGACGTTATTATACTTAGTTTATTTGGCACCAATACAAGTAAGTATAATAACCAAAAACAAATGTCTTTATTTATATAAGAATATAATACAACAAGTCCATAATACAATCATCAAATGATTGGCTCTAGCGCTTTAACTAACAATCTCCCACTAGCACTAGTGTCAATCAGTATAGGCTCTAAGCCCTAATGACCTAGTGTGACCATCATGCTTCCTCTGTGCCAATGCCTTGGTCAAGGGATCTACGATGTTAGCCTCTGTAGGTACTCTGCAAATCTTCACATCTCCTCTCTCGATAATCTCTCGAATGAGATGGAAGCGCCGTAGTATGTGTTTGGTCCGCTGGTGTGAGCGAGGTTCCTTAGCCTGTGTTATAGCTCCATTATTGTCACAATAGAGCTCAATAGGGTCAGCGATACTAGGAACCACCTCAAGTTCAGTGATGAACTTACGGATCTAAATTGCCTCCTTTGCTGCCTCTGATGCAGCAATGTACTCGGCCTCTGTCGTAGAATCAGCGACTGTGTCCTGCTTCGAACTCTTCCAGCTCACAGCACCACCATTAATACAAAACACAAACCCTGACTGCGATCGATAATCATCCTGATCGGTCTGGAAGCTAGAATCACTGTAACCCTTTACAGCTAGCTCATCATTGCCTCCATATATCAAGAAATATTCTTTAGTCCTTCTTAAGTACTTAAGAATATTCTTGACCGCTATCCAGTGACTTTCACCTGGATCTGACTGGTATCTACTCGTCATGCTCAAAGCATACGAGACATCAGGTCGAGTACATAGCATGGCGTACATGATAGATCCTATGGCTGAGGCATAAGGGATCTGATCCATGCGGTCTCTCTCCTCTCTAGAAGAGGGACCTTGAGTCTTTGAAAGACTCACGCCATATGACTCGGCAGAAATCCCTTCTTGGAGTTCTGCATGGCAAATCGAAGGAGTGCCTTGTCAATATATGTACTCTGACTTAGGCCAAGCAATCTCTTAGATCTATCTCTATAGATCTGTATGCCAAGAATGCGAGATCCTTCACCTAAGTCCTTCATTGAGAAACAACTCCCTAGCCAGGTCTTGACAGACTGAAGCAAAGAGATGTCTTTCCCAATGAGTAGTATGTCATCCACATACAATATGAGGAAGACAACTATATCCCCTACAACCTTCTTGTAGACATAAGGTTCATCTTCATTCTTGATGAAACCAAACTGTTTGATTGCATCATCAAATCGAAGATTCCAGCTCCGAGAAGCTTGCTTTAGTCCATAAATGGACCTATGCAGCTTGCATACTCTGCCAGTATGCTGTGGATCTACAAAACCCTCAGGTTGTGTCATGTACACATCCTCGAGCAGGTTTCCATTCAGAAACGCGGTTTTGACATCCATCTGCCATATCTCATAATCATGGTATGCTGCAATAGCAAGCATGATCCGAATGGACTTAAACATCGCTACTGGAGAAAAAAATTTCATCATAGTCAATACCATGAATCTGCTTGAAACCTTTAGCTACCAAGCGACCCTTATAAATAAGTCCATCCATGTCAGTCTTTCTCTTAAAGACCCACTTACACCCAATGGGTTTTACCCCTTCAGGTGAATCAACCAAAGTCCAGACTTAGTTAGTGTACATGGATTTCATCTCGGATCTCATGGCTTCTAGCCATTTCTCAGAATTTGGTCTTGTCACAGCTTCCTGATAGGAGGTGGGCTCATCCTCTATAAGCACAACGTCATCATGGTCAGACAAGAGAAATGAATATCTCTCAGGCTGACGACGTACCCTATCAGACCTGCGAAGAGGTATGTCTACTTGAACTAGTTGTTGTTCCTCAACTCTTTATGGAACAACATCATCCACAACACTTTGTGGTTCCAGTTCAACTTCCATCGAGGCTTCAGTGCTATTGTTCACATCTTGAACTTCTTCAAGATCGAACGTACTCCCACTAGTCTTTCTAGAAACAAAATCCCTTTCTAGAAATACCCCAGTCTTCGCCACAACTACCTTGTGTTGACTGGTAATGTAGAAGTAATATCCCTTAGTTTCCTTGGGATATCCGATAAAATAGCACTTGTCGGATTTGGGTCCCAACTTGTCTGAAACTTGACGTCGAACGTAAGCCTCACAACCTCAAATCCTCATGAAAGACACCTAGGCATCTCTCCCAGTCCATATCCTATATGGTGTCTTTATCACGGCCTTGGATGGAACTCGGTTGAGTATAAAAGCTGCCGTGTCTAGAGCATAGTCTCAAAGAAATGTAGGAAGATCTGTGTGACTCATCATAGACCGTACCATATCTAATAGGGTATGATTCCTCCTTTCGGATACACCATTCCACTGTGGTGTTCCAGGAGGAGTGAGTTGGGATAGATCCCACACTCAGCTAGATAGTCACGAAACTCATGGCTAAGGTATTCTCCACCTCGATCTGATCGAAGTATCTTAATACTCTTGCTAAGCTGGTTCTGTACTTCATTATTGAATTCTTTGAACTTTTCAAAGGATTCTGACTTATGTGTCATCAAGTACACATAACCATATCTACTAAAGTCATCAGTAAATGTGATGAAGTACCTATAACCGCCTCTGGCAGCGACATTGAAAGGGTCACATACATCACTATGTATAAGTCCTAACAAATCAGTCGCTCTTTCGCTGTGCCCACTAAAGGGAGTCTTGATCATCTTGCCTAGTTAGCATGACTCGCACGTCTTATAAGATTCAAAATCAAATGAGTCCAACAAACCATCCTTATGGAGCTGGGATAAGCGCTTGTCATTTATATGACCTAAGCGACAGTGCCAGAGATAGGTTTGGTTCATGTCATTTGACTTGAACCTCTTGGTATTTATGTTATAGATAGTGCTTTCAAGGTCTAGAATGTAGAGTCCGTTCATCAAAGGTGCACTATAATAGAACATATCTTTTAAATAAATAGAACAACATTTGTCCTTTATTATAAAAGAGAAACATTTCTTGTCCAAACAAGAAACTGAAATTATGTTCTTAGTTAAAGCAGGCATATAACAACATTCATCTAATTCTAATACAAGCCCAGAGAGCAGAGATAGATGATAAGTTCCTACAGCAACAGCAGCAACCCGTGCTCCATTGCCTACGCGTAGGTCCACCTCGTCCTTTGCCAATGCCCTGCTATTTCTCAGCGCCTGCATATTAGTACAAATGTAAGAAGCACATCCGGTATCTAATACCCATGATGAAGAAATAGATAGATTGACTTCTATAACATATATACCTGAAGTGGAAGTCTCACATCTCTTCTTCTTAAGATCCTCCAAGTATACTTTGCAGTTTCTCTTCCAATGTCCGGTCTGACCGCAGTGGAAGTAGGTAGCATCCTTGGTGACCCCTCCTTTAGGCTTCAGTGTCTTGCCTTTTCCCTTGGCTTGGGACTTTCCTTTGCCTTTGGGCTTTCCCTTGCCCTTGTGTTTCTGAACCATTAGAACAGAGTGGGGCTTAGCCTTCTTAAGGTTCAGCTCAGCAGTTCTTAACATGCTAAGCAGCTCGGGCAGTGGCTTGTCAATTTCGTTCATGTTGTAATTTAGAACGAATTGACTATAGTTATCCGGCAAGGATTGCAAGATCAGGTCAGTAGCCATCTCTTGGCCAAGCGGGAATCTCAATCTCTGTAGGTTTTCTATTTACCCAATCATTTTGAGTACATATGGGCCTACGGGAGCCCCATCTGACATCTTGCACTGAAATAGTGCCCTTGAGATCTCAAATCTCTCGTGCCTCGCTTGTCCTTGATACAGTTGACGAAGATGTCCAACCATATCGTAAGCGCCCATCAACTCGTGTTTCTTCTGAAGCTCAGAGTTCATGGTTGCGAGCATAAGACAGGACACATCTAATGCGTCATCTTGATGCTTCTTGTAAGCATCTTTGTCTGCTCGCGTGGCATTGGCAGGAGGAGCCTCCAGAATGGGTTGCTCCAGAACATACAGTTTACGTTCCTAGGTGAGAACTATTCTCAAGTTCCTGTACCAGTCTAGGAAATTTGCTCCGTTAAGCTTGTCCTTATTAAGGATAGAACGCAGGGAGAAAGAGTTCGTATTCGACGTCATGGTAATCTACAACAGAAATTAAAGCAGAAAGTAAATATCATATTCTTTTAATCATTTAATTAGGCCTTTAACTAAATGATGCTCCCACTGAATTCTATAATTCATGTGGGACAAGATCCACATCATACTATGCCTTGAGTTAGCTTTGACTAAATCGCCCAAGACTTAGTATGATCGGTAGGTAACAATTTACCAATTACATCTCTATGCAACTCTTGTTTATAGGATCAAGATCCGCATTTATATTAAAACTCGAGTTAGCTTTGGCTAATACGCTCAAGAATTAACATAAATGTGATTTTGACCTATCTACCAACCATTGGAAAATGCCTATAGTTAAACTCGATCCAATTGAGTTAACTAGTTACTCAATCTAATTGAGTTGTACTCACTCATGCGTTGATAAGCGGGACCAAGATTGTCCCTCCGTACCCTACCAAGATAATATGTGTTGCTCTGCTTTGGCATATTCAACAACACATGTGATCGAGGTAGTGTTAGGTATCATGGCACGGTAGGCATTTGAGTTGACGCGATTGAGATCTAATCTAATCGAGAGGGTGCATTTTGTACACGATTTAGATCTAATCTAATCGCTATGCACTAATTAATTACTAATTATACATCACATACACTCACGCAATTAATTAAATTATTTGTGATTAGTCATGGCCCTACTACGATCTTCTCAAGCCAATGAGAAGATTGGATGGTCAACCTAAGGTCAACAACTTCTCAAGCTCCTCCCTTTGACCACCCTGTGTTGCTCGCGCCCTCCTCGTAACTCCGTCTCGAGTGGACCTTCCACCGCTCCAATTTTGTACATTACAATTTTGAAACTCGAGTTACATTCGAGTCTAAACTAATTTACAACAAGAATATAAAATAGAGAAAGGCACGACGCGCAGGTCACGAATCAAATATACAACACGCACATCACATAACGACACACAGGCTGTATTATGAATTATAACACATTTCCAATCAGATTGGGTCTTTTGGGGCCATGACTATCACAAAATGATACATAATTCTAAATTATATATTTTCTATAATTTTCTGTAATTTTTACTACAATTTTTATGAGTAAAATTCCCGGCGGTTCCGTTTAGCGGGTTTTCGGGCGCAATAGCAGAACGAATCCCCTTACGGGGCTAGGGGCAGCCCCCCTACCCGCGATCTAACCATCGCGAGTGTTTCTTAGCGATCCTATAGCGCCTTAGCCCGCTGTCCCAAAAAGATTGGGGTGAAACCTTGCCATTTCGGAAAAATCTTCTCGGTAGTCGAAGCCTACAAGTGTCGAAACACTTGTGCTTCGCTTTTACGAGAAAAATACCCATAAAAACTATAAAAATAGGAAATTTATAGAATATTACAGAACTGCTATTTTTCATAAAAATACAAAATAAACTCGTACAAGACTTCGCACGTGGCTCTGATACCACTGTTGGATTTTTCGGACCGCAAAAATCGATTTTTACGTTGCGGAAACCCCGAAACCCCAGCCACCGGATCCGTGCGAAGATTAAAATTTTGAAAACATTACGTGTACGAGTTTCTAACGTAGATTTACACTAAATCTACAAAGGATAAGATCTTTACCCTTGATGCGAAGCCCTTCGTGTATCCCGCTCGTCCTCGGTTCACCGGATCTTGAAGGTGTCAAAGTAGACACTTCTCTATGTGTATCCACACAAGCAAGAGATGGAGAAAAATCTCTAAGGATGTGCTAGCAACCTTAGAGATCAGTAATGGAGGAGAGGGAGAGCAAGAAGAAAACTAGAGAGGAAGAAGATAGGAGTTACCACAAAATGAAAACTCACTTTTATGAATTATGTGGCCGGCCACATTAAGGGAGTTTGTAACCTCCATGGGATGCCAAGAGTCACAACTCTTGGTAACTCCTATGAGGTGACATCCCACTTAAGCTACCATGATGATGTGGAGCATCATCATTGGCCCACTTAATGCCAACTCACAATGAGGTGACAAATGGCCAAGTCAAACTTGACTCTTCATCTTCCTCTCAAGTCAAGTCAAACTTGACCACTTCTCTCCCATGGTTGATCTAATCTAACCATTGGTTCAAGTCAATTTTAATTTAATGAATCTCTATTCATTGAATTAAATTAATTAAATGAGTCTAAGTCCAAATTAGACTCACTTAACACATAAACCAAATTGAGTCCAATTCAATTATCCTAATTTGGATTACTCTTAATCCCATTTGGTTCATCACATGAACCTAATCCTTTAGGTTCATCAAATGAATCTAATCTCCATCTAATTGCCCTTTGTGTGTGACCCTATAGGTTCTTATAACATTGGCAATGCTCCTAAACCAATTTAGAAGCATAAGTAATGAGCGGTATTTAGCAACACATCATTACTACCCAAGTTATAAGAATGTTGAGATCCAACATCACCTTGTGACTACTAATTGTGACTCCTCACAATATATGACATTGTCCTTCTATCCTAGACATCTAGATTGATCAATGTGAGGCATAGACCGTGTCATCCTCTAATCAATCTAAATCTTGAACTCCAAGTAGACTCAATCAATCAAATGAGCTCAATATCTCATATTGACTCATTTGGGCATGGCCATGCACTTCGTGGTCTCACTCTATCAAGAATATCGATGTCACTCCCGTCATATAAGAGGGATAGATCTCATCTACATCACTCACATCCCTCTGCATAATTCGTTACATACCTAGTAATCGCCTTTATAGTCCACCCAGTTACGGGTGACGTTTGACGAAACCAAAGTACGTAACTCCTTATGTAGGGATCCATGGTGACTTCAGGTCCAAGGACTAGTAGTCATACTAATAGCCACATGAGAAAGTATATGACACTCATATAACGATCCATGATACTTTCTCATGGTGGGTCATTCAGTATATATTCTCCAATGCATACTCATGTGTCAACTTGATATCTCCATATCCATGACTTGTGAGATCAAGTCATCGAGTTGACCTACATGCTAGTCTCGTCACATTAACATTGTCCCTAAATGTTAATACTCGACTAGGAATGATTAAGAGTAGTGTTCCCTATATCATCTCACTATCGGTTCAACTAACCGATTGATATAGGTAAGAACCTTCTACTCAAAGACGCTATTATACTTAGTTTATTTGGCACCAATACAAGTAAGTATAATAACCAAAAACAAATGTCTTTATTTATATAAGAATATGATACAACAAGTCCATAATACAATCATCAAATGATTGACTCTAGGGCTCTAACTAATACTAATAACATGATCTTCTGTGCGTCACCTCACACCGTGTTATCTACAATATAAATTAAATTGGCAACTACACTTAGCATAAATGTAGTCATTTGACCAATGTGATTCTTATAAATGTTTATTCAAAAGTTAAGATTTTAGTATACATCCTAACACATATGTCCCCAGAAGCTTACAGTAGAACAAATGGATTAATCTAAGGGACAATCTGGCTTCACATGCCTTCGTGATCCACACTAGAAATACCTAATTATGTCAATATCATTCTTTCGATTTGCTGATGAATATGATAAGGTTCTGACGATGAGCGACAAGTCTTCTATGGTCGAAAGACTCCCCAATGATAGCTCGTGAGCCATGACTTCAGTCTTGCCTTTGCTATCCAATATTTCGAATGGTTCTGGTTCCGAGGTTTAATTTGCGAGATCTGCTTATCAATCTCCTTCTCCTAAGACACTCACTGCTAGGTCATCTCTATAATATGGCTTGATCTAGTGTCTCCCAGTAGGAGTTGACGGAGAGTCCAAACATCGTAATCTGAATGTACACCGCTAAGTCTTGGGTGAACTGAAACATTCTATCGCAATCTGGAGCTACAAGATAGGGGCAAAACTCTACAAGTCTATCAAACCCTGCATTATACTCCACTACTAAATGATCGCCTAACCTGAGGCTCAAGATTTCTCCATTGGCAAGCCATGTAAAAGAATGCGGGAAAATACAGTTTCCCAAAAATCGTATCCTGCATCTCCATCAAGTAATGACCTGATCCCGTAGAGAGTATGTAGTTGAGGTGATTACGTTCATCTCAGACACTCCTCATAGTTCATTCTCAGATTATGTGAAGAGAGGTAAATCATAGAGTCAATTTATAATTGACCACCAAATGACTAGGTGGTGGGAGACATATTTTTTTAGGATATGTACCCGTCGAAAATTAATCTTTATTTCATTGTAGTAAATCTGTCATCTTTTAGCCAACTGAATACTTATGGGGATGATATATAAATGATGATATAGTTGATAATAGAAATCAAGATTTATAGTGGGATAAGATTTGATGGTTCTTAATTCAAAGTTAGCTTCCTCTGCGACAATTGTCTAGATAATTTTGTGCGATCAAGTTGTTGTCTCTGTGCTTATTTTACGATGTATTGATTAATATTTTCTCCAGCTATGAAAGCATCCTAAAATGTTTGGTCGATATCGATCCTTCCATTTTTTTTTCCTGAATACATTTATTCTTTCAACTTCGAACCTGAACGAATCAACTCCATGTAGTGAATACATGTTTTTGCTTGAGAAAATTTTCATATATGCATCTTGAACTTCATCTTCTTATATAATTTGTGCTGGATTCCACCTTCAAATCTACTATAATACTTACCATGCGTATAAGTTGTTGAAGTTCGTACAGTCGTGTCTGTCAGGGGCAAGAAGGAGAAGCTACCGCAGAAGTTAAGGCTATGTTTACTCAAGAGTGTGGATGAGGAAAGGAAAGGAATCAACTATGGAAAGTTATCTTTGGAGGAAGAGAAAAGAAATGGTGAAGAAATCTTTTCCTTTGCACACTTGTTTACCTTGATAGAGGAAGGTGAATACTTATGATGTAATTTTGTAAATCAAAAAGGGTGCATGCGTCATTTTTTTGGTACATAGTGTAATTTTATGAGTTAAAAAGGCTACATGCGTCATTTTTTTTGGTATATGGTGTAATTTTGTGAATGCAAAAGGGGTACATGCGTCATTTTTTTTTCCATCCGCTGCTTTCCGTTCGATTTTGAAGTGATCGATTTTGACTCAAAAATTATCCGCGGATGGATTGCGTTACTTTTCCTTCGGAAAATTTTAATGAAGTAAACGACGGAAACTTTTCCACTGTGGAAACTTTTCCTTAATTTTACTTTCCACTCTCCCAAGTAAACATAGCCTAAGAATAGCAGCCATGTACTAAGGAAGCTGGAAAGAGGCAGCCGGGTGGGAAACTCCATCCCCGCATCGAGAATCAATTTGGTACTGGTAGGCTGTTGGCCTGCGTATCGTCTCACACCGGCTAGTGTGGGAGAGCTGATGGGTTAGTGGAATCCTATCAAATTTAGGCGTCAACCATTCGAGGATGCTCAGTTTATGTTTCAGTTGAAATTACTACCAAAGACAATTACTTCCCTAACCATTACATCACTTCTCGAGCCTAATTATTCCTCGTTGAACTCGAAATGGATCGATATCCTTAGGAAAAGAAACAACAAATCTTCAAGCCTTTGATACTTCCTATCTTCGCCTTTTGTCTTTGCCGCTCACATATGATTCCTAATACCTGTAGTGAGCAGGCTTGTATGGCCCCTCAACTGGGACACTGATGTACTCGGCTTGTGCAGGAGTAAGTTTGGTGAGCTTAGCTCCCAACTTGCCGAGATGAAGAGCTGCCACTTTCTCGTCGAGATGCTTAGGTAACACGTACACTTTCTTCTCGTATTTTCGAGTCGACTTCTCCTTCCACAACTCCAGTTGTGCTATCACCTGCCATGTTTTTTTTTTGGATTGTATTTCATAGTTGGAAAGGAACTACTCAAAATATGATAAGATTGGATCTTTCAATATCGGTACCTGATTGGTGAAGGAGCAAGACATCACAAAGCTGGGGTGGCCTGTGGCACAACCGAGGTTCATGAGACGGCCCTCAGCAAGAACTATGATACTGGTGTTGGTCTCGGGGAACACCCAACGATCGGTCTGGGGCTTGATGGTGATGCGCTTGACGCCCGAGTAGGTCTCCAGCCCGTGCATGTCGATCTCATTGTCAAAGTGGCCAATGTTACAGACGATGGCATTGTTCTTCATCTTCTTCATGTGGTCGACCATGATGATGTCCTTGTTTCCAGTGGTGGTCACGAAGATATCAGCTTCAGAAAGCGCATCTTCTAGTGTGAGGACAGGGAGGCCCTCCATCAGGGCCTGAAGTGCACAGATGGGATCGATCTCAGTAACGATCACACGAGCACCAGCTTGTTTGAGGGCAGCAGCACAGCCCTTCCCCACATCACCGTAGCCGCAGACCACAGCGACCTTGCCGGCGATCATAACATCAGTAGCCCTCATCAAGCCATCAGGGAGAGAGTGGCGGCAGCCATATAGATTGTCAAACTGTAATCAAAGCACAAGCAAGTCCAATACAAGCCAAGGAAGAATCTATGGTCAAATTTCCTTAAACATAAATAAAGAAAGAAAGAAAGAGAACTAGATCAAAAGTATTGGCTAAGATCTCAGGTTTTTCAATCTAGAGAGCCATATTTGCGTTGCATTTGTCAAGATTAAGGTCACATCAGGAGTCTAAATTTACATTAGATCATGGAAATTTGGAGCAAGAAGCTGAGTTTGCTCAACCTTGCTGAACATATTTAAATTTATCTATCTGTTTAATGTTAAAAAAAAATTGCTGTGGATTAATTTCTATTGCAGTAAAAACTGGTGGTGAAACTTTAAATCTGGATCTAGATCCAGATACAAATATGGAATAAAACGAGGGGACAATCAATGTCGGTGACTCGGGTTTCAAGTAGAATGTGGAAATCACCAATGGAGAATGTATCTAAGCAAACAAAAGGCAACTACAATAGGCCAAATTATAGCAGTTAAATTAGAACAAAAACAAAATATATATATATATATATACAATAAGAAACTACGGCAAACCATAGCAAGATTTAGATCTGAAGCCCAAAGAATTTAAATCGGAAAAGAACAATAAAATTATTTAGGGCAAGAAAAATCACCTTGCTCTTGGTGACGGAATCGTTGACGTTGATAGCAGGAAACAGGAGAGTGCCGCTAGCCTGCATTTGGTAGAGCCGCTTGACACCGGTTGTGGTCTCCTCGGAGACGCCCACGATCCGCTCCTTCATTCGGTGGTACTTTTTAGGGTCGGTCTTGAGTCCATCGCGGATGATCCCGAGCACGATCTGGAACTCGGCGTTATCCGTGGATGCCGGATCTGGCAGCTTACCCGATTTCTCGTAGTCCTCCTCGGCCTTGACGCCCTCGTGGATGAGGAGCGTAGTGTCGCCGCCGTCGTCGACGATGAGATCAGGGCCGCCGTCGGCGCCCCAATCGAGGCATCGCTCGGTGCACCACCAGTACTCAGCGAGGGTCTCTCCTTTCCAGGCAAACACCGCGGCCGAATCGCGGGCGATGGCGGCGGCGGCGTGGTCCTGCGTGGAGAAGATGTTGCAGGAGCACCAGCGCACCTTGGCGCCGAGGGCGGTGAGCGTCTCGATGAGGACGGCGGTCTGAATGGTCATGTGGAGGGATCCGGAGATGCAGGCGCCGGCGAAGGGCTTGGCGGCGCCGTACTCGGCGCGGCAGGCCATGAGCCCGGGCATCTCCACCTCGGCGAGCTCGATCTCAAGGCGGCCGAAGTCGGCCTGGGACAGATCCTTCACCTTGTACTCGCGCCCCGACGACGTCTTCTCCACGATCAAAGCCATTCTCACTTCTCACTTCTCACTTCTCACTTCGAAAAGAGGGCGAACGACAGGCTCGAAAGAGAGACGGTGGATTATGGACCACATTATATAGGAGAGCCCCGGGAGGAATGGACGGTGGAGATGAGGCGGAGTTGGGGGTGGCGAAACACGCCACGTCCGATTCGGCTTCACCAATCAAGCGGTCCATTTCCGGTCCGGTTTGAATTTTCTCTCTATTTATATTTATGGTCCTCAATGAATATTGACCCAAAAATTACTCAAGGACAATTACTCTCACGTAGTGAGATTTGAGATCCATTGACTTCGGAGAGTTAACCATTTTCAGTCGCAAATTAATGAAATTTTATAATAATAATAATAATCCCTTAGACGTTAAGAATATTCTTATGATTTACGTAGTGTGATGTCACGTTGATGATAGCAATGGAGTAGGTGCAAGAGAGTGACGCATCACTCATGGAAGTTTTCCAACTCACCTACTTTATAAGGTTTCTTTAGGGCGAAGGGGAATTTAGATACAATGGATTTAATCCAAGGTAGATTGTAGTTAGGTGAGAGGATTCATATTTTCAATGACATATTGGTGAATAAATGGTACACGAGTTAAAATGTTTTTCTTTATTTACTTATAGTAAATCTCTGGGTGTGCTCTTATTATTTGTCGTAAACTTAGAAGTGTGATCCCGAGCTCATGACTAAGCAAGCCATCACGAGCTCACCATGACTAAGCTGCATTGTGAGCTCATGACCTCCCTCTATCAAAAATCAAAAGAATTTTTTTCTTCTTCTTCTGAATGTTAACGTTCCTCTTTTATATCTATCAAAACAAAAAGTACATCTCACTTTATCCTTAAATATATTATTTAATATTATTATCTCTAATTATATATATTAAATTCTTAATCGCTCAATCAATTATCTAAATAGAGCAACTAAAAATTATAATTGTTATCGTAACTATAATAATTACAATTTTCATATTTATTATAATATAGCTACAATATAGCATATTTTATAGAAGATAATAATATTAAATAATATGTTTTAAAATGACTGGGTGGATTAATCGTTACAACAAAAGGGACGTTCCTTTCATTTTTGGCCTTTAAATTTATTCTATAGAAAAATTAGAAGAAAAAAATGTCTTTGGGATTAAAAATATCAATCTCAATAAATATCCAAGTGGTGACCGGTGAGATTGGGAACAGCGCAAACCCTCTCATTTTCCTATAAATTCTCTCGGCCCGATCTCCACAATCTCCGCATCCTCTTCTTCCTTCGAGGCTTTCTCTGCCACTGCCATGGCCGCCACTATGGAGTCCATCAGCGAGTGGGGCCTTTCGCCTCTGTCCATCGTCGACCCCGAGATCCATGATCTGATCGAGCACGAGAAGCATCGGCAGTCTCATGGCATCGAGCTCATCGCCTCCGAGAATTTCACCTCCTTCGCCGTCATTGAAGCCCTCGGAAGCGCCCTCACCAACAAGTACTCCGAGGGTATGCCCGGCAACCGCTACTACGGCGGGAACGAGCACATCGACGCCATTGAGAACCTCTGCCGCTCCCGCGCCCTCGCTGCCTACCGACTCGATCCTTCCAACTGGGGCGTCAACGTCCAGCCCTACTCCGGAAGCCCCGCGAACTTCGCTGCCTACACCGCCTTGCTCAACCCTCACGATCGCATCATGGGTCTCGATCTCCCATCCGGCGGCCACCTCACCCACGGATACTACACATCCGGAGGTAAGAAGATCTCCGCAACCTCCATCTATTTTGAGAGTCTCCCCTACAAGGTCAGCCCTGCGACCGGCTACATCGACTACGATAAGCTCGAGGAGAAGGCCCTCGACTTCCGCCCCAAGCTCATTATCTGCGGTGGAAGCGCATACCCTAGGGATTGGGATTATGCGAGATTCAGATCCATCGCCGACAAGTGCGGGGCCTTGTTATTGTGCGATATGGCTCACATCAGTGGCCTGGTGGCCGCTCAGGTAATCATAGATGATGTCTAATATCTTCATTCTTCTCTTTTGGTTTATTTTATTGTTTGTATATCCTTTTTTCCATTTAAAATCAGCTTCGGTAATTGACGGATCTGGTAGATCTGAATATATGGTTTTGGAATTTATTGTGTCTTGTTTTTTTTTGTTTTTTTTGTTTTTTTTTTGTTTTTGGATATTCGTCCAGATCTGATCTGAATAGATGATGCATTACCACTGCTCCAATCTGTTTTAACCTTGGTGTTCCATACGTGTGTTGTTGGCATATATTTGCGCCTTTTGGCAAATGCATCTGGAGACTTGGAGTGTCTTTTGGCAAATGGATCTGGAGACTTGGAGTTGCCAAGTAGTACTGGAGGATAGAGATATTTCTTCGTGTGTATTTGTCAGGTCTTAAATGGTTCTAGAATAAGGATGCACATAAACCTGGATCTTTCGAGTTTGTGAGAGTTGCTGCCTTTTCTCCTTCAATTCTTACCTTTTGGGAAATTATACCTTGACTAATTAACCTTTCAAATTGATAGTGCACAGAATTGTATTGATTATTTGAAGCAATCCTTTGCTAGCAGAATCTAGGTCTATGACAAAGTAGTTGATTTGTTGCCTTTTCTACAGTGACTTACCTTGCAAACTGTGGTCTATGTAGGAAGCTGCAAATCCCTTTGAGTTCTGTGATGTGGTTACCACCACAACTCATAAGAGTCTCAGAGGTCCTAGGTCTGGCATGATCTTTTACAGGAAAGGCCCTAAGCCTCCGAAAAAGGGACAGCCAGAAGATGCAGTTTATGATTTTGAAGACAAAATCAATTTTGCTGTGTTTCCGGCTCTACAAGGTGGCCCTCACAATCACCAGATTGCTGCATTGGCTGTTGCATTGAAGCAGGCCATGTCGCCAAGTTTCAAGGCATATGCCAAGCAGGTCAGGGCAAATGCTGTTGCTCTGGGGAATTATCTGATCAGCAAGGGCTACAAGCTCGTGACAGATGGAACTGAGAATCACCTTGTTCTCTGGGATCTTCGACCCCTGGGCTTAACTGGTACCAAACATTTTATTATATTAAGAAAATATCTATTTGTCATCTGTTCAAGGTTGAAATAAGAACCTTCAAACTCCATTTTCCCAGGAAACAAGGTGGAGAAACTTTGTGATCTCTGCAATATTACTGTTAACAAGAATGCTGTTTTTGGTGACAGCAGTGCGTTGGCCCCTGGTGGCGTCCGGATTGGTAAGAACTTTGTTTCACTAGCTTGATTACTCGATCATATGTTTTGAAATGCTTATTTATATAATCTTTTTCATAAAACATCTGTTGAAACTTTGAGTTCGGTGAGATTGAGACCGCCACCCATGACTAAGCAACATTTCTTCTTAAAGATGTTTCATACACTGGAGATCTCTTGAATTCTAGTGTTTTATACTATTAGTGATATGCATCTATCTTGTTTTTCCCTACACAATACCCGTAAACTCTCTACTTCAAACTACAATTTACCTATTCGTCCATTGTGGACTATACACAATTTTTCCCTACTATCCTTGTAATCATACATCCTGTGGTTAATTTCTTAGGCGCTCCTGCAATGACTTCAAGGGGTTTGGTTGAAAAGGATTTCGAGCAGATCGCAGAGTTCCTTCACCAAGCCGTCACTCTTTGCCTTACCATCCAAAAAGAACATGGCAAGTTGCTCAAGGACTTCAACAAAGGCTTGGTGAGCAATAAGGATATCAAGGAGCTGAAGGCAGCCGTCGAAAAGTTTTCGGCATCATTTGACATGCCTGGCTTTCAAATGTCCGCAATGAAGTACAAGGATTAGGATGGCTTAGTTCGCGCTGATCTCTCGTTTCATGCTTTACCGTTCCATTTGTTTTGAAAAAGTTGTGCTTGATTTGGCTTTTAACGCCGATCGAATTTTATTTTCTTGCTGTTAAACCAAATGCTCTTGCTTCTTGTTATGTTCCTGCCCTTGCTTCTTCAAATCCATTATCCTGCTTTGTTCAACAATCCAGGTCTATGATATCTTGTTTTGTTTCCAACTCGAGTCTCAAGGACCAGAATAGATCGATTTCATCGGAGATGGCATGAAACGCTTCGCATACAATGCTTATAGCTCCCAAGTCGCTACTCTACTGATGGTTGAATCGGTTGGTTAATTTTAAAAGTCAAAAGTCAGTGAAACCGAATAATCTGATTTGTCAGAATCGAAAAATCTGGATTATAAAAAGTCCTAATTTGGTTCTCATGTTTTTCTGCGCTCCTTTTCTTTTCTTCATTTACATATTTACATTTTCAGTCTTGTATTTTATATTTTTTTAATTTTAATTTTGTTATGGATTAATTTACGTTCTTAGTCATGTAATTTGTAATATTTTTTTCAATTTCAATTTTTTTTTCTCCAAAATTAAAATTTTTCAACGAAAAATGTTTAATTTGTGGTTGGAATATAAAAAGCACATGAGTCATAAAAAATCAAAATCTCCAAATTCAATTTACAATTCATCATTTTTAAAAAATTTTAATTTTAGAAAAAAAAATTGAAATTGAAAATTATTATAAATTATAGAACTAAAAATATAAATTAATTCATAATAAAATTAAAATTGGAAAAAATATAAATAACAAGACTAAAAATATAATTTTCTCCCCTAGTCCCGACCCTCAAGTCCAACTCTTGATTGAACTGATCAATCCGATCAGAGCATGAAGTCTTGAATCGGTGCCTCATGGTTCAGTCCCCATTGCGGAGCAGGCTAAGGTTACGATGTGCAGGCGGACAGAGAAGAATTCGTCGGGCAGGCCGGACGTTATCCTCGCGCCCGTCCAATCTCTACCGATTATTTTATTTTAAAAAAAAAAAATACATGAAAATGATTTTTTAATTTATTTTTCTCTCGCTATAATAAATCCAACTACCGCTACCTCGTCGGTGGGACTGGCTGCCGCCTAGTCTTGTTACCCCTTCCCTCCGTCAACCAAACCTAAGTTCTTTCGAAATTCCCAAACTGCCCCTACGGGATCCAATCTTTCCTCGCTTCCTTGTCGGATTTACACGCAAAGCCTGAGGGTGATTAGGTCATTTGGGCATAGAAAGGGTGGTGGCGCATAAGGTATACGTTCCGCCATCCCTTCAATGCTCACGCCCCCCACAGACTTGAAGAAGGCGACGTCGAGAGGAGGATCGAAGGAGTCGAAGAAAAGAAAGGTGGTGGAATTGTGCCCCGGCTTCGTCTTCGTCTCCTCAGGGCCTCCTTGAAGTAGCAGCCGCACGGTCGCGACTTACGACCTTCTCAGGTGCCAGCATCACCGCGGGTTTTGAACTCCTTCAGCCTCTTTCTAGAATTATCTTTTTTTTTTCATTATTTGGTTGTTTTCGATGTTTCCGGATGATTAATTTTGTGCTTGCGCGTGGTATTTCGCGGAGATATTTGGACGCGATTTTGGACCTTTTTGGGTTGTTTTCTGCCTCCGGAATTCGGGGGTGGCCGGTGAGTGGGTGGGTGGATCAAGGGTTTGGGGAATATTATCTTCGAAAGTTCTTGCTGGTTTGGTGATTCGGGTGATTGGTTGGTGAGCTCCTATTGTTACTTTTAACTGTTTGTTTAGAATTAAAGGGGAATACATACTCTTTGAGATTCCACGGGGTGATAAAGATAGGAATTTGATGAGTTTTGGAATCTTGCTTGTTGATTTCGTGGTGCTGATGGAGATTGGGGCATTGGGGGCTGGTAATCCTTCACAAATCGAGAAGGTTCGAATGTTCGTTTTGCATGGTTGCCGAAGAAGGCACGCGAGTCTTGTTTCAAGTTGGCGTGGCTTAGTTTGTTTCGGATTGCTTCATCATTACTATTCCTTTCGTAATAATGTTCTTCTTCTGTGTCATGCAGCAGCAGTCATGGTTAGCATCAGGCGAAGAAGATATTTAGGGATCTGTTCTGGTACTTCTCTTTAGTCTTTGCTCCAACTCTCTTAGATTTTTTACTTCATAACTATTTTTTTTGTTTCTTTTTATTTGGGAATATGACGTGAGAGATAATTTTCTAATTCAATTACTTTTAATTTAGAGGTTTGTTTATATATATATATATATATATATATAAAGAGAGAGAGATGATATCTTGCACACCCGACGTGGCACTGACGTGGCCAAAGTCCAATTTTTTTCATCTACATGAAACAACTTTTCTCTCTTTCCTCTTAAATTAAAATAAAATGTTCTCTTCTCTTTGATTGCATGCAATCACTATGGTGTTGGTTTTTAAAGACCAATACCACAGCTTAAATACACTAGCCACCATTATAAAGACTAGCACCAAGACCACCAAGGTGGTGTTGGTCTTTAAAAACTAACACCATGTGGGTGTTAGGTGCTGGTCTCAAAGACTAACACCAAGGTGTTAGTGGTGTTGGTCTTTAAAAATCATCAGCAGATTAAAAACTAACACCACCTGGTGCCAGGGGCGTAGCCACCTTAAGGAGAGGGGGTGCGATCGCCCCCTCTCACATTTTATTAAAAATTAATAATATATATATATATATATATATATATGGAAGTCCTTATCGTCACTTTGAGTAGTTGATTCATCACCATTCAATGTCAAAAACTGAAATTGATCACATATTTGGAAAGTTCATGACCTAAGTTATCCATTGGTACCACTTATACGAGGAAATATCATGATTTGAAATGTTAAGTATTGAATTTTAAAAATAAAATATATAATAATAAATGGATGAACTAAATCGTAGGGCACAAAATAAGGAAGCTAAATTAAAATTGAATAGAGTTTGAACTAAATTCAACGGGTAGATATGGAGATAAGAATTATGTTGGTTCAAATTAGAATTGATTTGAAGTTGAATTATGACCGAACCAAGTTTAATGTTTAAAAGAGTTTGAACGATTTAAAAAGAATTAGGATATCTTTGACGAAACCTTTGATTTTTTTTTCTCTCCCTCTTCTCCCTCTTCCCCCTATGCATGTTACATCCTAACGTTAGCCACCCGTGATTTACCTCCTTCGTGTTGGCCCTAGGACGGGTTGGCGGGGGCGCTGGGGGCGAGCGTATTCGCCTTTTTGCCACAATGTTACATCCTAACGTACCGTATGCCACCCCTTCGCCCATTCCTCTCTTTTATTTTTTTTCTTCCTCTTCTTCCTCATTTGCTTCTTCTCCTCTTCTCCAATGTTAGTAAACCTATAATTTTTTCCTCTCCTCTTCTAAAGCACATGAGCTTTTTTCTTCTCCTTTCTCTTCTCCAGCAAGCAAGAAATACAACACCAGTTGCTGCCCTCTTCTAACAACAAGATTAAGCAGCCATCAACCCCTCTATCTTCTTCCTCTTCTAGTATTTTTTAGAATTTTATTGGCACAGCAAAATAGTCATGTTTTGTCTTAACTTGCTCTCTTTGTGTTATTGCCAAGCTCACCGAAACTAGTCAAGGTTGCTAACGAAGAAAGGAAAGTTCTCCTTTTTTTTTTACTTCTTCCTCTCTATTTTATCTTCTCTATTTTTCTCAAAAGCAATGATCTTCCAAGAGTTGTAAGTAATACCTTTCTCATTTCATGAATTTTTGAAAATTGCCCCTCCTAATAAAAAATCCTGGCTACGCCGCTGCCTGGTGCTAGTGCTGGTGCTATGCTGACCAACACTAAGGTGGTGCTAGTGCTGCAACACCAAGGTGGTGTTGGTCTTTAAAAACCAGTATCAGGTTAAAAATCAGCACCAGGTGATGTTGGTGCTAAGATGTTACAGACCAGCACCAAAGGTGAGCACCAGGTTAAAACCAGCACCACCTTGTCTTTAAAGACCAGCACCACAACGGTGGCTAGTGTATTTAAGTTGTGGTGAAAACCAGCACCACATTGATTGTTGCATGCAATCAAAAGAAAGTGAAGAGAGAATTTTATTTTAATTTAAGAGGAAAGTACTCATGTAGATGAGAGAGGAAGCCACGTCAGATCACCCACAGTCTCTCACCTAAGGGTGTGCAGGCTAATATTTTCGTGTGTGTCTATATATATATATATAGTTTTGGTCTCTATGTTTGAGCTTGTAACTATATAGCTTAGCGTTCTAATGTGAATTTTCAGGAAAAGGTTCCTCGCCTGTGGTAGTTCCTAAACACATTGAGATACCGACTGCTGATGAAAATTCCAGTCAACATGTTAAGACAATGGCTGTACATTCGGTGCCTTCAGTGGAGACAAGTCTTCAAAATCTGGTATAAATTTATTCCAGGATCCCATTTTATGAGTCATCTAATTTTTTAACTTTGTGTTTCCTGAATGAAAGATCTATGAGTTGTTATTAGGCATCTACCAAAGAAACAGACTCTGTTTGTGATCTGTGATTTCAGTTAAGCAATCAGAAGCATTTTGTGTTCTTTGTCCGTTTCAACATCTTCGTATTTCATTCCATCAGTTTGAAGTTATTGATTGATACTCTGTTTCTTAATAACGGGAGCAAGTAATGATTTCTGATACTGATGGCCATTAAGCATACCTAAATACATTGTTAGCTTACTGAATTTTGCAGTCCTTTTGGAAGACAACTTTATCACATATGTTAACTAGACATATTCACGCAATAAACTTTGGGAGATATGTACACATTGGTGTTAATATGCTGTCCAATGAAACTATTTCAAAGATTTACAAATAAGAAAATTATATCAAGAACGTTTTTGTAAACTCTTAAAACAAAGAGTTTTTAAACTTAGCTTATAATGGTAATGGTGGTTAGTATGCTTAGCCTTTATTCAGTTGGTTCTTATTGACAGTAGTTCACACTTCCCTATTGCAATGGGGCTTGATGGCTTGATATGACCAAATTCATATAAAATGTGATAACACTTATAGAGACCAATATATTATTGCACATTGATGTTTCTTCTATTTGGCATTGCATATCTTTTGGTCAAGCAAAGTTTCTGATTTTAATTATTTTTTTAAGCATAAACCTTCAGCACACCATTTTGTACTTTTTAGGACATTGGATTCAGAAGACAATTAACTCTACTAGTGAATTAATGACTTTTTCTTTTGTTATCTATGAGTTTGGATCAATAGGTTCCCTTCTGGCACAATACTTATTTCAATTATTCCAGTAGCTTATTCTTGGCACTTGTTAGAGACCTATTATAACATTGTTAACTATAAATAATTTTGTGAATGATTTATATTAAAAAAATGTGTTGTTCCTCAGGTAAGCAAGTCTGAAATATATACTCGATCCATGGATGAATCTTCCATGATTATGTCAAAAGAAGAGCCAAATCCATATTACCCAGGTTTGTAGTTTCCAAGTGCATCTTTACACCTAAATGCTTCTAAACCTTTTAAACATGAGAACTTATGAATAACGTGAAACTGCGTTAAGGTTTAGTTGCTAAAAAAAGAACTGACTTTGATTGAGAAACTAAACATAATCTGGCGTGTGCAATACGTCAATGCAAAGCCAATAATTATGTACAAAGAAACTAAACAACTAAAAGGAATCATTCATTTTGTCTTTGAGATTGTGTGAGTTTGCTTTGTCTTCTGGAATTACCACAAAAGATTTAAAAAAATACTAATATTCATGAATAATTAGGTGTAGCTCTAATACATGATCGAATGAGAGAATATATTGAGATGTGCATATTCAAATGCAATGAGTAAGTTATATAGTTAGAAGTGTTAAATTTATTAGAGTGAAAGTTATAACAGGTAGAGGAATAGGGAAAAAAAAAGTTTAGTGACTGTAGTAAATTTGATTTAATATATTTGAACATGGCTAGTGGTATTGTCCTGTATAGAGAAAAGTAGAGGGATAAAAGTCAGCCAAATACAAATGAATGTGATAAGTATAGCTTGGCGATGATCGATTTTAAATCCCTTTCTTTTGCTTCTGTTTGCAGGTAAAGATATAAAACATGGAAAGCGACATAGGAGGAAACACAATGACAATCAGGAACCGTGCATGATGAGGGGGGTTTATTTCAAAAATATGAAATGGCAGGCAGCAATAAAGGTCGATAAGAAACAAATACACTTGGGGACTGTTGGATCTCAAGAAGAAGCTGCCCGACTATACGACAGGTATTGTGTTCTTGGATGCATGCCTGCCTGTTGACACATTATCGACATTGTTTTGTTAATGCATTCATCCCTCCCCACAGAGCAGCCTTTATGTGTGGGAGAGAACCCAATTTTGAGCTGTTGGCAGAGGAGAAACAAGAACTGAGGCAATACAACTGGGAAGAGTTCTTGACAATGACGCGCAGTGCGATCAATAACAAGAGTAATGAAGCTCCCGTTTTTCTCTCAATACCATGTCATGCCGACGAGAACCTTCCATGCCCATTCTCATTGTTTTTTTCTTCTTTTTTTTTTCCAATAGAGAACCAGAGGAGGCTTAGTCCAGGAAAGCGAAAGAAGCCGTCAGAGGCTCAGATTTCCAGCAGCAGCAACTGGGAACAGGAAGGAGGCAGTCACGATTCATCAATGTCGGACGATAATGAAGATATTGATGCCAATGTATCTGTCTTGTGACCCTAGAGAAGCATGGAGTTTAGGGTATACGGCTCTCATACATTTATTTATTGAGGCTAATTTAGACATGTGCATAGTTCCATCATCTCTTAGATTTGTCTCTGATTAATTTGATCCATGTAAAGTCCTAAATAAGTAGGGCGAGTTAGAATTGGATAAAAAGGCTCTTACTCGTGCTTTCCTCATTCACTTAGCGTTTTCAAGTTGCAGCATAAATATTCTTCTTGATTGCTGTCCAATGTTACTCTTCTGGGATGTTTAAGACTATCGTAATACTCTCTCTTTCCATTCTTTGAAAAACTTGGATGATACTTGTTCATTAGAGTGGTCGAATGGTTTGGTCGAACCGCCTTCAAATTGAAAATGCATATCTTACGGAAGTATTCATTCTCTGTAGAATTTGTGGAGGATTCTTTGGACTGGATGAATTGAATTGCCTTCAAATTGAAATGCGTATCTTACGGAAGTATTCATTCTCTGTAGAATTTGTGGAGGATTCTTTGGACTGGATGAATTGAATTGCTCAATAGATCATTTGATTGAGATCAAAAGTTGTGTAGATCGTGTGACAAGAAAAACAGAAAGGCTTGTCCAAGCTCAAATTACAATATAAAGATAATGATCTTTTTATGAAAAATGTCCAATAAATTGAACAAAACTAAACTATATTTTTATTTGAGCACTCCAATAGTACCCTACTTTAATTTTTTCTTAAAAAAACACCCTAATTCACTGTTCAACCATGTACAAGTATCTAATTGCACTCCAATAGTATTTAGTACTAGTTGCATTATTGTCTCTCATCTAAATCCTAAAATGGTCATACCCATTATATAATATAATGTAGCAATTAGAATTTCATAATTGCTACAACACATACTTAATCTATTCAAAAATATTCATACTATAATAACTATGATTTCACAACTATAATAATATAGATTCAACTTGTTCATTTACCATTCACGTTATAACAATTATAAAACCATAAATGTTACAATGTAACTTCAACTTGCTCATTTAACATTCACGTTGTAACAGCTGCACTTTTATAATTACTCCAATACATCCAACCTATTTAAAATTTAGACAAAAAATTTAAACAAAAGATAATAATATAAACAATACTAAACAATATTAGAAGATAACTATACACAATTTTAAAAAAAAATATAAAGTCGCCACATTAATGATCACCCATTACCATTAAGAGGAAGGTAAAAGGATGAAGTCCAAATGGTAAGTTCCACAGAGGCGGTGAAATCCTCTATTGAATTTTAACATCCAACCATTATAACTTTATCTCAAACACTCACCACTGAATTATACCCCGCCCATGATGATCGGTCATAGCCAGTCCCAAGCTCGGATAAAGGAGGAGGGTTGCGTTAGGTTGCCAACCAGCGTCAAACTATGCCAAATATTCAATGAATGAATCCATTAAACTATTGTGCTAATGCTAGGTTGTTCCTCGGAAGGAACGTGTTGCAGGGTCCGACTGTAACATCTCGACAAGGACCGCTACATCTCCAGAACTCGGGTGTAGTGATAAATATGCAAGAGTTCGCGTTACAGGGTCCGACTGTAACGTCTCAGCAAGGACCACTACATCTCCATGAGAACTTGGGTGTAGTGTTAAATAGACAAAAGTTCTCACACCATAAGTTAGATAAAACAAATATGATAGGAAAACTAATAATCTAATATTTGGAACATGAAATATAGGAGCTCTCACTGGTAAATCAATGGAGGTAGTAGATATGATGATTATGAGAGAAATTAGTATTTTGTGTGTACAAGAGACAAAATGGATAGGTGAGAAGGCAAAAATGATAGAGAACTCGGGTTTTAAGTTATGGTACACTGGAAAAAGTAAAGCAAGAAATGGAATGGGTATCATTGTAGATAATTTGTTAAAGGATGAAGTTGTAAGAATAATTAGAAAAAAGGATAGAATTATAGCTCTTAAGATAATAGTGGCGAAAGAAATTATGAACATAATTAGCGTATATGCACCACAAGTAGGATTAGATGAAGCTACCAAATCAAGGTTTTGGGAGGACTTAGATGAAATATTACAAAATATTTCACCAAATGAAATGATTTTAATAGGAGGTGATCTAAATGGACATGTCGGAGTGAAAAATGAAGAATATGAGAGAGTACATAAGAGTTATGGGTTTGGAACGAGGAATGAGGAAGGGAAAACTATATTAGATTTTGCGATAACATATGACCTTATATTAGCTAATATGTTTTTTAAGAAAAGCGAAAAACACTTAGTCACATTCAAAAGTGGGAATAATAAATCGCAAATTGACTTTCTTATGGTTAGGAAGAAAGATAGAAAGATTTGTAAAGATTGCAAAGTCATCCCTGGAGAAAACTTAACTACCCAACATAGGATAGTAGTGTTGAATATACGCCTCAAACATAGTATTAATAAAAAGAAAATATATACAATTCCTAGAATTAAGTGGTGGAAGTTAAAGGATGGGAAACAAAATATATTTAAGGAGAAGGTAGAAGTACAAGCATTAGGTTAAATATACGATGACTCTAATGCAATATGAGATAAGATGGTATCAAAGTTGAAAATAGTAGCTAACAGTGTACTCGGCGAGTCAAAGGGGCATGCACCACTAAGTAAAAAATCTTAGTGGTGGAATGAGAAAGTACAAGAGTAAGTGAAGGAAAAACGAATAACTTATAAAGAATTATATATTTGTAAGAACGAGGAAAACTTTAAAAAAATATACAATAGCTAAGAAAGAAGCTAAGAAAGTAGTGAGTGAAGCAAAAAATGAAACTTTTGAATGGTTATATCGAAAATTGGATACAAAAGAAAGGGAAAGAGACATTTATAGAATAACTAAAGTGAGAGAAAGGAAAACAAAAGATCTTAGCCAAATAAAATATATTAAAGATGAATGTCATAGGGTATTAGTAAATGATGAAGAAATAAAAGAGTGGTGGAAGAGGTATTTTCATCAACTTTTTAATGAAGGTTTAGGTGACCAACTTAACTTAGGTAATTTAATTAGGTCAAATGAGCATATAAATTTTAATTTTTATCGTAGAATTCAAACTTCAGAAGTAAAACAAACTTTAAATGAGATGCACAATGAAAAAGCCATTGGACCAGATGATATTCCGATAGAGGTATGGAAGTGCTTAGGAAAACAAGGTATTGAATGACTTACAAAATTATTTAACATGATATTGAAAACGAAAAGAATGTCTGATCAATGGAGGATAAGTACTCTAGTTCCCTTACATAAGAACAAGTGAGACATACAAAATTGTACAAATTATAGGGGTATTAAACTAATGAGTCATACTATGAAACTTTGAAAAAAAAAATAATAGGAAAAAGATTAAGGAGACCACAGTGACAGAAAATCAATTTGGGTTCATGCCTGGAAGGTCGACAATAGAAGCTATACATCTCCTTAGACAATTAATTGAAAAATATCGGAAGCAAAAACAAAATCTACACACGGTATTCATTGACTTAGAAAAGTTTATAATAGAGTCCAAGAGAAATTATATGGAGAATTTTAGAAAAGAGAGGTGTTAGCGTAACATATATTGAACTAATTAAGGATATGTATGAGGATGAACGACCAGAGCAAAGACTTCAGGCGGAGTAACTGAAGCATTTTCAATAAAGATATGGTTACATCAAGGATCAACCCTAAGTCCTTATCTGTTTACACTAATTTTGGACAAACTCACTACGCACATTCAAGACACAGTACCGTGGTGCATGTTGTTTTCAGATGATATTATTTTTGTAGATGAGACACGTGGAGGAGTAAATGCTAAGCTAGAATCTTGGAGGGAAATACTAGAAGGAAAAGGTTTTTAAGCTTAGTAGATAAAAGACAAAATATATGAAATTTAAGTTTAGCAATATTAGAAGTAATGAAACAATTATTAAGATAAGAAAGGACGAGTTACCCGGAACCGAGAGATTTAAATATTTAGGATCATTTTTACAAGATGATGGAGGAATTGAGAGATTCGTCTTACATAGAATACAAGCAGGATAGGTAAAATTGAAGGGAGCGTCGTGTGTTTTATGTGACCGTAAAATATCTCTTAAACTTAAAGGTAAATTCTATAAAATCGTTGTTAGACCTACTATGTTATATGGAGCTGAATATTAGACTATGACTCGAGCACATGAGCATAAGATGAGAGTTACAGAGATGAGGATGTTAAGGTGAATGTGTGGACAGACGAAGATGGACAAAATAAGCAATGAGAGCATTAGAAAGAAAGTCAAAGTTACATCTATTGAGGACAAACTCCAAGAGCCACGTTTAAGATGGTATGGATATGTATTTAGACGACCAATAAATACTCCAGTTAGGCGATATGAAACTATGATAAACTTGCATATCAAACGAGGAAGAGGAAGACCAAAAAAGACTTGGTTAGCAACAATAAAACAAGATAAAATTTATTTAAATATAGATGATGATATAATAAGAGATAAAACTCAATGGCATAAAAAGATTCATATAGCCGACTCCACCTAGTGAGAAAAAACTTAATTGTTATTGTTGTAAACAATAAAATGAAACGACCTTTTAATAAAATGTCAAAATATAACAACCCTTTTTAAAACAAAAACGCCCTTTTGATTTTAACTAATTAGGTTTTCGCAACCTGATGAAATCATATTATAATATAAATCCAATTGAAACTGAAATGTTGATTTAAATCGGTCAGCAAATTTTATAGTATCGACTTAATATATGTATATAGCATCTGTATTCTTTTAGCTTCGAAAATACATTCTCCATCTTCCCATCACACCCCAACCAAGCTATGGTTAATGGTTCATGAATACTTGGCATCTTCATGTGGGCATTCAAGGGAAATACATTTAAACTCCATCAACTTGGAAAGAGAAGGAGGGAGATAAGAAAGAACAATAAAATTACATATGCATATCTTTTGTCATGTTATACATCCTTTGTGTGATCTTCATTTTTTTTTTTAAATCCTAACGTGAGAAAAAAGATCAGTGGAATACGCACCTAAACGATTTGAAGTCTTCAAAATCTTCATTTGCTTCTAAGGCCAGCAAAAGGATTAGAGTACCCCTACAGATGATATGGTGACTTAATGATTCATGAATACAAAGAACAACGCAAAATTTTAAGGATAAAACTATCAAGAAGCCTCTCACAATGTATCCGATGAAGGATCTAAAATAGCAGTACAGACCTAGGTATATTATCATTGACACATCTACTGCACCATGATGCTTACCAGAAACACAACTGAGCTCACAAATGCCCCTGCTATCAGTAACAAGTAGGTAGCAACCAACCACAGATCTAAT